>NC_136651.1:2150809-2240155 GCF_949748355.1 Melanostigma gelatinosum | reverse complement strand
CTGCATGCAGGATGTAGATGAAGTATGATTATTGTTCTTTCATACAGGCTGCTACGGTCTGATGTGCTACCCGTGTCTCGGCTGCTCCATCGCCAGCGCCATGGACGAGTGCTGCCTGTGTGGTCTGGGCATGCCGATCCGCAGCGTCTACAGGACCAAATACAACATCAACGTAAGTCTGACCGTCCATTTAAACACTGTGCTAAATATAGTATTACTTTTTATTACGTTTTAATGTCATGCACAATATTACTTTTTTATTTTATTTTTTATAAGCCACTGGTGTTAGTATTTATTGTTTTACTCTTATATTGTTATCTATTTTAGTTTATTTTAATTAAATGTATTACTCTTATTGCTATTCTATTTTGCACCAGTGTAAGTACTTTATAATACAGTTATACTGGAGGGAATTCAAAAAGTGTTTTTGTCCTTCTGAATAAAGCTGTAAAGGTTACTTCTGCTTGTGATGCCACGTCACATGCAGTGGTGGAGGAAGTACTCCTTTACTTATGTAAAAGTACTATTATGACAATATTAAAATACTGCATTACAAGTCAAATTCATTCTAAATCCTCCTAAAGTATTATCAGCATAATGTATCAAAAGTATAAATACTCAGACAAATGGACTCTGCAGGTGGAGCATGCTTGAACTACTTTATATACTGTTAAGTACTTTAGTCCGGTGGTTCCCAACCTCAGGGTCAAACCCCTCCAAAAGGTCCCCAGAGACATCTGAGGGGTCCTGAGATGATTAACGGGAGAGTAAATAAAGTGTCTAATACACAAACGTTCCTTGTTATTTAAATGAAGGTAAATCCCTCTTTGACTGGGAAACGTCACAGGGAGCCACACCTGCTCTTTGTATTGGTTTTATAAGCCACAAAGGTCGTTCAGGTTTAATCTTTAACACTGTTGTTAAAGATTAAACCTGAGTAATAAAACTACAACATTGCACTTCCGAGTCTTTTAGAGACGGTTACATTTGGAACGCTTTTAGAGGCCTGAAGAGGAACAGTGATACAGTATTAAAGGGCCAGTGTGGCATATAGGGGGCATTTAAGTATTATATTAATAAGTATGTTTCCTTAAGTGTATAATCAGCTTAAAAATAGTAATAGTTGTGTTTTCGTTACCTTAGAATGAGCCGTTTATATCTACAAACGGAGCCGGCCCCCATGTTTCTACAGTAGCCCAGAACAGACAAACCAAACATTGGTGTTTTCACGTCAGCCATCACAGTTCTCCTTCACGCTCGGCACACGAGAGAAGTTTCAGTTGGTTGTGATCTGCAATCTCACCACTAGATGTCGCCCAATCCCACACACTGGAACTTTAAACTGTGGCGTAAGAGAAAGGAAGCATGTTTAGCTCCACGGATTGGATGGATTTGCATGCTGATGTTAGCATTTAGCTCGAACCACGTTGTGTAAAAGTGCAGCCTCACAGAGTTCCCCTTGGTCCAACATCTTGCGACCAATTAGATTCATCTCACGTCTCCTTTTGGGGGCCCTGACCTCCAGGTTGAGAACCACAGCTGTGACATTAAAAAATAGACAGAAAGAAAAGATTGAATGTATGAAGCTTCATCTAGTTTTATAAATGCCCCAAACATAAACTATGTACTATGAAGCTCATATATTTAGCGACTTGTACAGACTTTGATGCTCTCGAACTGGTTCAACGTCCTCCTGAAAAAAAACATCAGAAAATTACTTGAATTAGCAAAGATTTAAACACTTTTTTGGAGAAATGCATGTAAACTTCTATACATCAGCTTCTATGTGATATTTCTATTTGAGTAGTTTTTTTCTTACTGCTAAGAATTGAAACTTTGATGAATTATGCAATCTTAGTTTTGGTTTTTCTTTTTATATTTTTCATTGTTAAAGTATGACTGTTCTATATCTAATAGAGGTTTCTTCATGAGCCGTTTCAGCTTCTAAACTCTTTTTACAAACGTGTATAATGTGTGCTAATAAATACATAAATAAATATGTGCACGAGATGCCTCACATCCAATCGAAGTTCATGCTCATACGTGTGCTCCCAGGGGTCAATGTGCAATGACTTCATGATAACCTGGTGCTGTCCGTTCTGCGCCACCTGCCAGCTGAAGAGAGACATCGACCGCAGGAAGGAGCAAAATGTTTTCTGATTAAGTAAGAATACACCTCATATATATATATATATTCAGCGTGATGATATCTTCACGGAGGTGCTGACGTTATTTTCTTTTAACGTCTACGTTATTCCTTCTAGATGGAGACCGTGGAGACGCTGTTCTCATAGAAGCCTTTGTTCATTCAGCCCATTCGCTCTGATAAACATGTTTATATGAAGTGGTGTTCTGTATGATTTTTGTCCGTTGACGGTGCCATAAATTGGCTGTCGACTCTAATCCTCTTGAGGTCAATGACATTCAGTTAAACATTAGTGAGTGGAAACCAGAGTGATGATTTACTGCTTGGGTGATATAATAACGTTTATCTGACAGGATGTGGATTCAATGAGTTTAAAGATGTTCTTGAAATCAAATAAACTCTTAATTTGAATTGGTAGAGGTTGTCCTTTGTTTGTTTTCTTTGCTGTTTGTTCACTTGTGTATATTTTACTTCACACCAGCATCTAGTAGATCAAACCTGGTGTTCGCTTTTCTTCTCACTGACACATTTCAACATCTACCCGACGGATTGGCACACAATTGGGCCAGATATTCATCCATCATCTCGCCCAAATTTATATTTGTCCAATAATGGTTTATGAAAAACTAACAAACTCACATTCCCAGCAGCCTCAGCGGTTAGTGCTAATTAGCAAATGTTTGCATGCTAACGACCATTCTACCAGCATGTTAGCATGCTGTCGTTAGCATTTAGCTCAAAGCACCGAAATAGTCTTTTCTCACCGTTTGAGTTGCCGTCTAGCTTGAAGAAAGCTGGAATTATTGAGATGTTATAATAATAATCCAAGTAAAATCGATTTTAGTTTACAAACAATGAACTTTCAATGAGCTTTCTCACAGCAGATATCTGGTGCATCGCAGAACATGAGCGATGGCTGCATTCCATTTAGTTGTGGCACTTTCATGACTCTGGTGTTGTGCATACCGGTTCATCTATACAGCATGCTGGCACTTAATAGACATGGAGCCATAAATAATTAATCAGTTACAACTTTGCTTTTCCAGTAAAGACAAGACTGCAGTGAGAAACTACTTGACATCCAACCAGCGACGCTGCGGCTCTTACATTTGGTATTTAACGTTCTCCTGACGAACGTTCTCCTGACGCACGGAGGCGTTTGTTAACGTGCATCAGGAAGCTGCTACACAGACAACACGTACTAGTGCGATACAGTTAATGCTGGTTTCTGTCTTTAGGGAAACGTGAATAAAATTACATTCGGCTCATTCTGTGTTACATTACAAAAGTGGACTGTATTGTAAATTCTACATGTAATGTTTGATTTACGAAAAATGTTTTGGATCATAATTAAGGACAAATGAAAGTGTGCGCAAAGGAAAATACGTTTGAAGTTCATCTCATCATGTCTGACTTCTCTAGTTCAGTGTATTTGAGCTGCTCAAACCACCAGAAACACTTGTAAAATACAATAATTATGCAATTAAATGTACCAAAAATAATGTAAAAAATGAATGTAGTCATGAATTAACTAATATTTCTGTATTAATTCCCATAGTTATCTACTCTATTTAATTTTCATTAACTTTGACAACTATTTATGCATTTACTTGTCATTTATTTTAAATTAATGTATTCATGCGAATATTTGTTTAACCCAGAAATTATTCACATTGGTGAATTCACATTCACAAATTAGTCACATTTAACAACTGAAGTCATGATTTTGGGAGGTTCTGACCTCCACAGTACTCGTATGAACATTGATTAAAATTGTAAAACATTTGAATGACTTTCTACTGAAATAAAGTAAAATGACTCGACGGCGACGCGGAACGATTTCTTTCCGCTTTTGAATTTAATTCAGAATTTCATACAAGTGGACCGAGAATGTTCGCACATGACGGAGACCCACTTGACAGATATTGCTGCGTCATCATGTTACGTTTAAAAACAGGAGAACGTGTTGGAACGCAAAAGCTGACTCTCCCGTCTTTTTGACCGAATTACATGTCAACTATCTGAACAATCACATCCAAACTTTTAACATGCCAAGTACATAATGTGAGGTCACCTCAACGTTACACAGATCTGACACATTGAGATGCACTGAACTCTTTTCCCCGTGGACAAAAGCAAATACAGACTTTTATGAAAATCCAAACAAGTGACGGGGATACCAGAGGCTTCGTCTTCCCTTACTGGGACTCAAGCGGTGACGTTTCTGACCAGGAAGACAACACTTTGAGATGGGCGGGATCAGTGGAGGGGTTTTGTTTGGGGGGACTACTGGGTCATCTGGGTTTCCATAGCCTGAGCGGCCCACTCCGGAGCAGCCGAACGGATCTTTTCTAGGAGGTTGTTGACCTGGAAACACAGAGACTGGATCTGTTTGTCCCAGGTAGGGAGGGCTTCACGGGCTGCCGGATAAAAGGGATAAATAAAAGGGATCAAATACTTTGGATTTCATGACGTTTTAACAACAAATGTACACGTTTAAAAGCAGGGAAGGAGCGTCAGTCCTGTGTGAAGAGGCTGCACCTCGCTGGACACAGACAACTGGTATAAATATTAATGTAATTCTCTAATGATCTTTCAAGGTACGGTCTATAGTCTGTATCCAGCAGATAGACAATAAATTCAGGTTTACGGTCTTGTATTTGCTTTCCTCTTTGTTACCTTTTTGTCATCTTAGCTCCTCAGTAGCACCGACTCGTATCTATGCTGATTCATTAAAGAAAGTCGATTATATTTTTAAAAAGACAAAAAGGCCTTTTTTTAAGGCGATGATTTTAAGTTTTATTTGAATACAACCAAAGCTTTAAATGTTAAAAGATATTCGGTACAGCCGTACAATATTATGTTTAAATTCCTGTTAATTAAAACTGTCACTTCCAATAAAAGAATGCTGGACTTTGGTGCACAAACACAAACGGGGAAGTTGCCCCTCTGAAGTGTGAGAACACGGTGGACTCACTCTCAAAGTGTACGATGCTGTCGATCTGGTCGATGAAGCCGTTCATGCGTCCTTCAGTGATCATCTGAGACGCTATTTTCTCGGCCTGAAGACAAACAAAGCGAGCAAAACATCCCAGGATGCATTATGGAAAATAAACGACTACACAAATAATATTTGTCAATGAAAAAGGATATTTAATAAGAGCAGAAAATAACATAAACGATATGAATCGTGGGGACGTCCCACCTTTGCTGGGGGGATTTCTAAAAGTGCTCCTAGTTCTTCAAACGTGATGTTGTTGTAGAGTTTGCTAGCGGACAGGAGGTTGTGTTCGATCACAGCTCTGTCGAGGATACTGGAGCCTGTAAGAAAAACCTCACAAGCTGAGGGGTCACATTGAAACATGCGTTGATATCATTCAGCTTGATTTACACTCAACCATGATATCATTGTCTCTGATGTCCATAAAGCTAATCGGACATCAGAGGAAAAATCATCTTAATAACATGCCTGATAATAAACACATTTGAAGTTTTCTTCAGTATCAAAGTAATGCAGTGATAGTTGTGTGTACAGCGATGAGAACATTGCAAACAGGGACTGCGAATAACTAATTCTGCATACTGTTAATGTTGCCAATTCGACAAAATGAAATAAATAGACTTAAAAGAGAAAAGCAGTAACAACAGCACATGTAATTGATTACTAGACCACATCTGATGAGCTCTTGCTCTTCTGATATCTGTCATTTTTTCTGTTGTCATATATAGACTATATATTGGTGTTTCCATCTGTCCGATTAGCCAAAACAATTTCAATTTCATTTCAAAATGAGCTGATTTGAAAACCGAAAATAATAAGGGCAAGCAGCGGGAAAACACCCTCAGAGATCCTCTTTAAAATACAAGGATGTCACTCCGGATGGGATTTAAATTACAAGAGGTTTACTGGAAAACACTCAGTAAATGTGGCGGAAGTGACTACTGGGGAGGATGTAACAAATTAGGGATTAAAATCACTGACGGCACAGGTGCTTGTTAAAATCACCCCACCTTCCCCAGAGACATAAATCCAGTCCCAATATGCTTTAACATTCAACTGAAACTGCAACATGAACAGTTCCAGTTGAACTGTTTCCAGCCCTCTGCTCAGTCCCAGACTGCACCCTACAGGCAGCTACATGTTCTCACAGGTGCATGGTGGGTTTTTAATGAAAAACAGCTGCTGCACTTTAATCACTACGGTTTGTGTAGGCTGGTCAGCAGAGATCGTCACGAAAAGTCAGTAAAATAAGTGTCACAATACTTCATCCTCCGCATTTAAATAATAAAACATGTCACAAACATTTAGCTTCTAAAAGCTCAATCTGTGCACCTAGCGGCAACATTCACTGACAGTATATATGCATCTACAATGAGCTAAACAGCATAAATCATCCTCATTATCATGTGCTTAAATGGTACGTTAAATCCAGTGAAGTACTGTAGTTTCTCTAGACACAGCACACTGGATGGCACTAAAAAGTAATGCATATAAATATAACAGCTATCAGTTGAACAGATGTTGTAAAGCCAAACATCTCCTCTCACCATCCGCTGTGGTGGCTTTCTGGTGAGGCATCAGCATGGCAGCAAACTCCTGCAGCTGGTTTCCTCTGATGATTCGGTCCAGGTACATCTTCTCCAGAATGCCGTAGGCAGCCAGCTGCTGACAGCGCTCATCCTTAAAGAGAGTGGCCAACATACGGGACCGCTGCTGGCCTGAAAGAAAGAAGAAAACTAAATATATCTGGTACGAGACACAAAGTTTGTAATTTAGATAATCTGTGAAACGCGTTAACCTAAGCACATTAGTCTTTGTGGTACCTGCAGAAGCCAGTATGGTGCAGTTTAGGGCATGTTTTAGAGCCTCCAGACGTTCGGTCTCATGGACAATGGACTTATAAGACAGCTCGTTGTATCTTTGTGCAGCTTCAATGAACTTCCTCCTGAAGTCTAGGACTCTGGCATAGCACACCTAAGAAGTAAAACAGCATGAAACACTGATCCAAGCAACTACAGTCACGGTTTACTGCAAAGTCCCTATAATGTTTCATTTAAGCACTGCGTAACAGTAATGCAGACACAACCGGTGTACCTTATAGTGTATCTGCAGCTGTTCATTAGAGGACTCATTCTGAAGCAATGAGGCTCTGTTGATGTAAGCCTCCGCCTGCACTGGATCATCATCCTCTAAGTAGAGACGGGCGATTTTCAGGTACGTATCCAACTTATAGTCAACATTGTACTGCCTAAGGGAGCAAATAAGAGGTATTTAAAGACCTGGACATCTCACAAACATTAAAGTTATCACAATAAATCTGCTAGTAGCTTGCTTACTTCTGTCCCGTTTCCAGAGGAATACCAACTAAAACCTGGGCAGCATTCCTCCAGTCTCCCTCCTTCTCATAAATGGTTGCTAAGTGCTGTCTGATTGAGGCTACCTGAGGACGTGTAAGAACATCATTTAATTATGCATTTCAATAAGAATACCAATGTTTAATTGATGTAATTCTCAACAACAAATACCCGGTAGAGTTACAAGAGAGCGTGAGTGCATTTACCTGTTCCTCGAAGGAGATGACTCTGGGCTGAATCTTCTCCAAGGTGAAGTGGTACACTGCTTTAGCTGTGGCGTCGGGCAGGTTGGGCAGATGTGTGCAGAAATCTGTGAGCAGCTGTCTCGAGATGACAAGACTGACATTTTCATTTACCACTGTAAAAAAAAAAAGAAGAAAAAAGATAGAAATAATGAGGTAAGATATCCTGTTATCATCCAAATGTACCACTGAGCTTGTAGAGAAATGTTGTTGATGTAAAAGAAAACTGGCTCTGCATACTTGCTTCAACAAAGGCCTTCAAGGACTCCAGCTGCTCTGCATCTGTAAACTGAATGGCCTTCTCCAAAATTTGTCGATATCTAGAAAAGATTGTTACAGGTTAGAAACTACAACACTGTTTGTTTGAAGGTCAATGCAAGTGATAAATAGATATTTAACAGACAGATTGTAAAAATGTGATATATAAACACACATTCGTCTAAATAATATATGCTTAAAAGTACATTATTTAGTGCTAGTCTGTTATTAACATAAAATGAAAAGGGACATTTAAAGAACAAACGATTCTGTGAAGCAGAAGTTTTGAGCATTTGTACGTTTCCTGTCAAATTTAAGCCTGTGCAGCTTTTAAAGTTTATACTCTTTTAAAGCTAAGCTGTGCCCAGCACTAGCTAACTGTGTAGCTAACGTTAGTAAACAGTAGCTGCTGGATGCTAATACGATTAAATATAAAAGTAACGTCAGTGTTACACTCGCCGCTTTAATGTCGCTTGAACGTGGTGTTATAAGTTAAATGATAATCTGTAAAATAAAGTGCTTTGACAGACAGCTACAAACAATTAAAGTTTACCTAGCTAGCTGAATGTATAGCTAATGTAGCTGGGTAGCGAACGTTAGCTTAGCTAGCTCCATTGCTAGCTAACATTTACTGCGGCGCTGAGTTTCTAAAGCATATGGCGACTATTACCAAGTAATATGTTCATGTTATAATTGGCGATACGTACTTGGCTGCAAGATCTTTATGAGATCCGGTTGAATTAATCAGCTGTGCAAGCTCCTGCTTCACATCGGTCGCCATTGTCGCCTGTGGAAGTGTCAACAACAGCGGCTTCCTCTGCCAAGAGCGGAGCGAGACTTCCGGTCTGTGTTCGGCAGAGCGACCCCGGTCCTCCAAACAACACCAAGCAACCGGCAGAGACGAAAAAAAAGTAAAAAATAAATAAATAATCAGGTTTTTTTTAAAGATCACAAAAACAAAATTAGAATAATCATTTTTTTTGGGGGGTGGATTTTATTTTTTAAGTGAACTTTTTATTCCTTTCTTTCATATATATATAAAAAAAATCCACCCCCAAAAAAAGAAAAATATTCTGTTATATTCTTGCTGATGGCAAAAAAAACCTGATTATTTATTTTTTACTTTTCTTCCGCCAGCAAAAAAAAATAAAAGATCACAAAAAAATATCCACCCCAAAATAAAAAAGTTTCACCAACATAAAAAATAAAGAAAAAATGCAACATTTTTTGTGCATCCATCTGTAACCATAACACTGACCAGATGTTTCCAGTTGCGATAGAAAGTCGAAATTATGAGTCATAGAAGCAGCTCTTCATATGTTACCCTACATTTTACATTTAAATGGATTGTGAGTACATTGAAGACTTCTTTAAACGTGACTTTACAACAGATGAAATACTTCAATTGCTTGATGTTTCACATGGATTGGACTGAGCAAACGCACCCTTGAATATAATTGTAAGCAAGAAGCAGTGAAGACCTTCAAGAAACAGCAACTGGAAACATCTGTTGTCGTTTTTTTGCTGGCAGAGAAAAAGTAAAAAGCAATAATAATCAACAATCAGTTTGTTTTTCTGCAAGAAAAAAAAATTGTATCTTTTTTTTGGGGGGGGGGGGGTTACATTTTGTATTTTTGGGGGGTGGATTATTTTCTTTTTTTTGTTACCTTTTTTTTTGCTGTGGAAATGGTCTTCCATATTAATAACATGATAGTGAAGTCTTTGTTTTATTTACATTAACTATTTTTTTATTTATTTTTAACATTATTTGTTTATTTATTAAATACTTGTACTTGTATAGTTTATATGAATACTATTATGTGTGGGTTTAGTTAATTCGTATTAACAAAAACTCTATAAAATAATATGATATTTTAAACGGAAAACCAACAAAAATACAATATTGTCGATTAAATTGTGCTGCGCCTTTAAGAATGACGTAGCACGTAACGTAGCACGCGGAGGGCGTGGCCTACTTGTGAAATGTCAGGGAGGAATGGCGCTCGGCGCGGTATTTTGAACAATCGCCTTTTTTCTTTTCCCTCGTTTTAACTGGAAACATTGCCCAGCGTACACAAATCTCCGGGTAAGCGCGACTGTTCGTTGACCCACTCCTACGGTTCTCTTCACCGCGTTCACATCAGAAAGGCTGCAACACTTTTTTAACGATTGTGTTGAATGTTGAGACATAATGTTGTGCTAGCTAGCTAGCTTAGGTGTTAGCACGCTCAGCCAAGTTTGCTAGTACAGTTGTCCCTCATAATGAGGATGATTACGATGGTCACACAGAAATAAAGAGCACATATACATGGATATTCTCTGGTACTGACTTATTACTGAAGTATGCATGCTGACAAAACATTCGGCTTGAATTAACAGACAATTTAAAGACAATATGGGGCTAATATTATGCTTAATAAGTTCCAGATACTCGCTGAAACGCGTATTTAGAGTTGTTTTAAAGCGACTTGTGTCTTTTCCTTCTGGTGTGTGCTGTCAAAACATCACGATATCACACGTTAAGGGTAGCTGCTTTATCCCTTTAGTTGTTTCCATAAACCTCATATTGAATCCGGCGTTTCTCTGTTTTTTTAGAAGCGGATCTTATAAGTTTATTTCGACTTAAATGTAACTTATGACTGATTAGGCCATGCTAACTTTACCAGTATACCCATAAACATACCCTACACATGCCGTTAGGTATATAACCTATATAGGTGTGTGTTAAGTGCATTGTTGGACTTTAAATGTTTTCATCCAGATGGATGTCTCAAGTGACAGGAGGAATTATTGAAAGCTAGCATTGTTTACAGAGTCTGCTTAAAGAGTTTTTTTCTTGCTAGTAGCCCACTGTTACCATCAAGTATATATTTTAGCTTCAATGCATGCTAGCTTTACTGTTTCGTTGTGGGCAAGTGCTTAGAGGAAGTAATATAAATTAGCATTCAGTGCTCAGTGTTAGCCGGAGTGCTAACAGAGTTGATGACGGGGTAAAAATGGCGGATCTTTCGAAATCCAACCCCGGCCTGAAATAGTAACGCAGCCAGCAAATAGCTTGTCGGGGTTTTTTCTTCTTCCTCTCACTCTTTGACCCACCTGGGATCACTTCTGGTTTATTTAAAACAAAACAACCCAGTTTCTTTTGGTAGCTTTCATCCGGCTCACGGGCAGTTAGCTGTGTGTGTGTGTGTGTGTGTTTGTTTGTGGGTAGGGTTTGTGTGTGTGTTTCGGTGGATTATTGTTGAGCAGAGTGCAGCAGGACAAAGATGATGGCTGCGGCCTGGCTAACCCAGCATCAGCTGTCATTCAAAAATATGACTCGTTGATTAAATATCACCTGATTTCTGATTAATTTATATACAGGTACCTGCATAAAGTTATCAAAAATGGGCTTTTTAAATAATGTGAATACTGCTTTCACTGCCTTGCTTGTTTGTTTTTCTTGCAAAGCCTTTTGCAATAGCCATTGTCCAGTTATGCATATTTATTAGTTATGTAGAGCAAATTGAGAACAATACACCAGAAATTGATAACACATTTTCTTTATTTTAAATCTTGTTTATTGCAATTAAATGCATGAACTGTATGTAAAATATACATATTGTCTGTGACACATTGTGTGCATCAGGCACCACAATGCATTTAGGGCAGGAAATGCATATTTCTTCCAAATCTTGTTAAAATAAGTGAATATAAATGTATATATAAATATTTTTTTAAAGCGTCCAGTGTATTTAGCAGCAATTTCTATGTGTTCAGTTGGAAGAAAAAAAAACCGTGACACAATTATTTCATTGATCTCTTGTGATTGACAGAGAGCTGAGACTTTGCAATCATGGATGTGGTGTCGCCAGAGCTCAACAGCCTCCTTCCTGATGAGATCATGGATACTGAGGCCATAGAGGACATCCCTCACCCCCAACCAGGAGGCAGCGCGGTCCAGTCAGAGCCCAGCGATGACACGCCGGTCCCGATGGAAACGGATACGCCCATGGCTTCAGAACACTTGAGCCTCTGTTCAAATGCCACTTCGGCAGAACACACTAAGGCTCTCGCCACCACCACAAACGCCACACTCGGCATCAGCTCTGGGAGTCAGCTTCCTATCTCAATTTCCAGCTCATCATCATGTCTTCTCACCTTCAAACCAGCCATGGATACTTCCGTAGCCACTACCAAAACTACAGATAGTTTGACCAGGACTAGTATCTCTACGAGTGGGTTACAGAGGCTCACGGCTCCGTTTACCATCTCTGCCGCTAACCACCAGATCATTCTCAACAAGGTGGCCTCAGCTCAAGCCACAGAAGCAGCAAGGTCTGCCGGTAACTCGCCCCAGGTCATCAAGCAGGAAGGACAAAAACTTTTGGTTACAACCATAGGAAAGTCGGGGCAACCGATAGTGTTGCAGTTACCACACACAGGCGGCAAGCCGGGCATTTCACAGACTTTAGGAGACAACAAAACTCAAGCGACGCAGTTTAAAGTGGTGACTATTGGTGGGAGGTCGGAGCTGAAGCCGCTGATGGGGAGTGTTGGGAACCAGTTGACTACATTACAGGCCCAGCAGCTGAAGACTGTACAGGTATCATGGATTGTTTCATATTATTGTGCAACATCTAAGCACATTAATGATATTATTTCACAATTTAATATTGGAAGCATTTGATAACTTGCCACCAAATATTACACAGATTGGTGTTTGGAGAAGAGATTAATCAATATATTAATAGTAGTATAGTAAGAGATGAATCAGTGGAGTAATAGTAGTATAGTACTGTGTAACCTCATTGACCAGACTGTCAGTTTAGTAAACAATCAACAACCTTTGTGTTTACGTTTTTTATTGGTGAGGTTATGGCATGATGACATGTAGAGCTTTTCAGAAGATGATAAAATGATGAACACAACATGATCGAAAGTTTATTACATGCGTGCATAAAGCTCTACAAATGGTAAACGGGAGCTGGACAGTAGAGCTCAGAATTATTCAAATAAATATATATATATATTCATATTCATATATATATATTCATATTCAAATTCAAGGCCATCACACTGAATGCACCGCAGGGCGGGAGTCACAGCGTCACTTTCATTGATTGAAAATGAAATGTAACATTCGGGTCAATTTAAGGAATAACTGGTGATGGCAGCAAACACGGCTGGAGAGAGGGAGGGAGGGAGGGAGAGAGGGAGAGACAGACTCCGAGCAATCTGCAAAGCCCAATTTAGTCAGACTTGGTCAGCAGAAGGTCTTTAAATTAAGTTCGTAATGTGTAGATATGTTGATCTTTTGAAGGACATGTTTATGTTGAAATATATATATATATATATATATATATATATATATATACACAGATTTAGGTAAGGTTTTCTAAATGTATGTTCTTGTTAAGTAGAGAAAGTGATGAAGCACAGGTCTGAAACACTGGTGATCAAATGATCCAGTATTTTATTAGGTGAATCAGGTTTTAGTCCGATGTGTGAGTCACTTCAGTCATATCATAAAAATCTGCACAGTTTAAAAAGCGTGTTTGTGTATAAACTTCTACTTAAGCCGTGTGGCGATTACAACCTCATGTTGGCCTACACACTTCAGGAAGATCCCAGATTTAACTACATATCACTTGCAGATGGGGATCGTTTTTGGAATGATAATTCCGCTGATGTTTAGTTGTGAATTAAATGCACATAAATCTTCATGAATATCTTTCCAGATTGCTACGAAAACAGCGGTATCCTCAGCTGCACCAATCAAGTTTATCATCACAAAAACGGTTAACAGCAAAGGTCTCAGTCCTCAGACGTCGATGTCTCCCGTTATTACGGGTGAGTTTATTTGCATTGTGGGATTATTACACACTGACAGCAGTGAAGACTACATACTTTTAAAATTCCATTTCAGCTGCCATTAAGCCACGTTTCCTCAACTCTTGTGCTCGTAGGTCGGGTCCTGACACAGAGTTCCCCGGGGATTCCCTCGAGGACCATCACTCTGTCTGAGCCCCTCAACTCTAACATGCAAAGTATCTCCGGCAAGAAGATTGCTATTTCACCCCTCAAGACTCCCAGCAAGGTAAACTCAACTCGCACATATCCGAGAAGGAGAATCAGAAACGGTTTATTGCCAAATACGTTTGGTGCGAGATAATAAACACAGTATAGGACAGTAGTATATAGGACTTAATTTAAAGATTAAAAAAATATGAAAATGTACTTTTTTAACCATGTAGCAGTTTTTACTGTGTTCTGTCCTGAATATGTTGAAATGTGTTTTCATTGTTTCATGCGTAAATGGGTGTGGCGCTTTTATTTTGACACCCGTAATGAAGTGAGAAGCAGGAAGTTGAGAGCTGTAAACTGCAGGGAGCGTGGTTGCAGCTCTGTGGTATCCCATGTTTAATCCACAGTCATCCTTCATCTGAATTCCTCAGAAAGCAATGGCTGTAAGTGTTTTATGTTCATGTGTTGACTGAGTAACAATGGTGACTTTTGTTAAGTAAATGAACATAAGGCTGTTTATATTTACATTACATTACAGTCATTTAGCAGAAGCTTTTATCCAAAGCGACTTACAATTCAGAGTCTCACATTTCTACACCGTAGGCACAGCTACGGGAGCAATTTTGGGGTTAAGTGTCTTGCTCAAGGACACATCGACATGAGACTAGCGGAGCCAGAGCCGGGGATCGAACCGCTGACCCTCTGATTGAAAGACGGCCCTGCTCTCCACTTAGCCACAGTCGCCAGTATTGATCAGTCATTCATATTGCATTCAATTAAGATGTTTTGTATTTTCTTTTCTAGTTTCACTCTGATTCAATGTTGTCAACCTGATTTAAGATGTTCAAAATCAACAAAGGAGCAAGCGCGCTCGCATTCCTGGCTCTTGAAAAGGAGTTTGGCTGGCTGTCTATCTATGTTAACACTTCGGAAGTGTGTGTGTGTGTGTGTGTGTGTGTGTGTGTGTGTGTGTGTGTACGTGTACGTGTATATATATATATATATATACGGTATGTGTTTGATCTGCTCAGTAGTAAGACGGATCATCTGCTCTCTCCTTGTCCGTCAGGTGACGGTGGTATCCGTGGCTTCCCCGACATCCAACGCCTCTCAGAAGTCGATAGTGCTGCCCGTCAATGTAGCACTCGGCCAGCAGATCCTCACAGTCCAGCAGTCCACATCTGGATCTCCAGTCAAGCTGGCCACCGGCCAAACCACCACACAGGTAAGATCAGAGCTGCTCGCTGTTTATTGTCGGCTGGATTTGAAACGGATGACGGTGAAGTGCAGTTAATCGTTTGTCAAAATAACTGCAGAAAATGTAACTATTTATTGGCTTATAGTTTTGGCTCCACTTGTAGGTTTACACTGTATATAATGTAGTGTGGCACACTAATGCATTTAGCGATACAGATTGCAAATGAAAGCAGCATAATCAAAGAGTCGCAAGAAAAAAAAGAAAGCGAGATAATCTGTTTGTTTGTTCATTGAAATTGCCTCCGTGATAAGGATGTACCGTTGCACCCGTTTACAGAGCATAACCTATATTATGTACAATCTAACATCTCCAAAGTTATTCTTTTGTATTTAGACTTGTGTTAAAAATGGATGTAGTTTCTCTCGTCCTTAATTAATCATGAAAGACCGTGTGGAACGTTTGGTTGTACAGGACTTGGATCACTTGTAGTGGCTTCTATTAAAGGACTTTGACATGTTAAGATTTAACTTGAAGTTTCAGTCATTCTGATTTAAAGCTCTGTCAAACATTTTCAGAATATTAAATCGGTGCAGTCTGTGACCCTGGGAGGAGTCGGCGGCTCCCAGTTCAAGGCCATCATCCCGCTGGCCACCCAGTCGAATGTGCAGCAGATTCAGGTCCCGGGTAGCAGGTTCCACTACGTCCGCCTCGTCACTACAACCACAGCGAGCAGCTCGGGACACCCCAGCGGTCCCAGCACCAGCTCCATACAGACGGGTGAGCTTTTGATGGTTTTATTCTGGTAGCAATAGATGGATAGTCGTGGAAGCTCTTCTGCTGCAACTTAACGTGCCTTAATGTCCCACAGCGAAACCCATGGTGGTCAGTGCAGGAGCAGTCAGGATGTCTGTCCCCATCATCCCAGCACAGACCGTCAAACAGGTAACGTAGCTTTACTACGTTCTGCATGACTCGCACCAGAGTGGATTTCACCGCGCACACAAAGTGTCTCAATGCAGGAATCAGGAAATCACAGATTCTTCAATTCTCATGGTTATTAAACCATGACTTGTATAACCGCAGTGATGACCAAATCGGTTAATCCCGACATCCCTAATAGCGATCTTAATGTATTTCCTGTAGATGGCGCCGAAGCCCTTAACATCCGCCACGGTGGTCACCACCACTCAGACCCAGCAACGCCTCATCATGCCTGCAACCCCACTACCGCAGATCCAGCCCAACTTCACCAACCTCCCCCCAGGCACCGTTCTGGCTCCGGCTCCGGGAGGCGGGAACGTGGGCTACGCAGTCGTGCCAGCACAATACGTCACTCAGGTAAGTAAGGGATGCCCCCCCCCCCCCCTCGCGAAACCCGGGTCTAAACGGGAACCGGTTCTAAAGTGGTACGGTCCGGAGTCACCGGCTCTGCTGTCGGTACTTTATTAGTTCTGGAGTGAGATGTCACGGCTCAGTACAGCGTGAGACTCTCATCATGATCAGAGAGAAGAACACAATGTAGAACTCTGGTCGTCTTAAACACAATAGAACCCTCACAAGTAAGTTCATCACAACATGTGACCAACAAGCAGAACATCCGTCTGTTTGTGGGGCAGCCGTCAGGTAACGGGAGTGATGTCATACGCTAGTGATGTCATACGGAGTCTGATCACAAGAACACGATCATCGATGAAAGAATCACTGAGATCGATGTTCAGCTGCGAATGTGTTTTAAAGGTTTCTGAACTTCTCGTGTTGCTGCTCAAGAAAGACTATTTGTTTACATAGAAGAAGAATAAATAAATGTTGATTATCTTCTTAATTATTTGTTTTTGTTTTTTCTCACAAAATAATCAAAAATAACCGATAAGAGTATCGATAAGGAACCGAACCGATAAGCAGTATTGATAAGAGTACTAGTATCGATAGAATCCTAAGGACACACGTCCCGACAGGTTAGTGGTGTGTTTGTGTGTTCTCTTAATTCACTGCTCTTTGATATTCATGCTTTGAGTGTTTTCTGTTATCTTTCTCGTCTGTAGCTCCAGCAGACGCCATTCGTGACCCTCGCCAGCAGCTCTGGTTTCCCGGCGTCCACTGGTGTCCAGACTCAGGCCAGACTGCCACTCAATGGGTAATGAAGGCAGTTCATTTAGTATTTTTTATTATTTCATGGGGGACAGACCAACTTAACCATTTGTCTTTGAAACATTTTACTTTAATGTACGAAAAGAGCTAAAGAGCTAAAATTGTGGCTTGATGGAAAAAAATCTTGCCTTTTAACTTGTAATGCAAATAATGAAAGGACTTTTAACTGGTTATAGAACATGGGACTTCTATATGATCCGCACAAGTAAAAGAGAAGATTGGCTGCTCTTAACGCCCGTCATCGGGTCCGATTCCCCGTGACGTCAGACGAAACAATTTATGGCTGAAAGGAGAGACGGTCTGACCTTCTGGCTGTCTGACGCTCGTGTAGCTGCTGATCTTTACGACACGAGGCGGTGCTGCTTGTGGAAACACTACCGCTTCTGTCCACAGGGGTCGCCAAAATCAACACAAATGAAAGCTCCTTGTAGTTTCCTTTATGATGCAGGGTATCTGGTTCGGATACCCCCCCCCCCCTGTCAATTTAACGCTCACTCTGACATCACCCTTAAAATACAAGATTGTACCATTGAAAAATGTAAATTGAGGACCTTTCTGAACTTTACTAATTGATTGGTTGAACGTGCTTTGATTTAATTTTAATCTAAGTAATATATTTATTGGCTCACAGCTTGTCAACAGCAGAAACAACCTCAAGACCGAGGAAACCGTGCAACTGCACCAAGTCACAGTGTCTCAAACTGTAAGTATGACTGATTTAGACCTGTTTAACATGTAGTATTATTATTATTATTATGTCAGTGAGGAGCAGTGAGACGGGAGCTGCTAACTCCCTCTCTTACGTCTTTCTTCCCGTAGATACTGTGACTGCTTTGCAAATGGAGAGTTCTGCAATAACTGTAACTGCAATAACTGCTTCAATAACCTGGAACATGAAACGGAGCGTCTGAAAGCAATAAAGGTGAGGTCGCAGGTCTGTGAGACGTGTTGTTGGAGCTGCTTTCTCTCACTCGGATGAGTCTTAAGTTTGGAAATGTATTTTCACAGACGTGCCTGGACCGAAACCCAGAGGCCTTCAAACCCAAAATTGGTAAAGGCAAAGAGGGAGAGTCCGACCGCCGACACAGCAAAGGCTGCAACTGCAAACGATCGGGCTGCCTGAAGAACTACTGCGAGTGTTACGAGGTGGGTTCTCCCTCGCTGCATCGCTGTTAGCAGGAGACCTTTTTTACCGTTATTTACATTTGTGTATTTCCTCCGAAGGCGAAGATCATGTGCTCGTCCATCTGCAAGTGCATCGGCTGTAAGAACTTCGAGGAGAGCCCGGAGAGGAAGACCCTCATGCACTTGGCCGACGCGGCAGAAGTGAGGGTGCTACAGCAGACTGCAGCCAAGACCAAGCTGTCGTCACAGATCTCAGACCTGCTCATGAGGACGACGCCCGTTATCTCAAGCGGAGGCGGGAAGTACGTCAATACAAAGACAATAAGTTACAGGAGCACTTGAGGACTACTCATTTGCATTATTACAAGGATGATACATTGAAGTTAGTTTGATGGAATGCAGAGTTAAGTCTGGAAATGTGACGTTAAAGAGATAAAGAGAACCAAACAACAGTCTTTGTAGAATGTCTTATCTCATACTTCACAGAATCTTAATCCTAAGTGTTATCAGGCAGCGTGTCCGCCCTCGTCATGTTCTTTAAAGATCCCTCACAAGTGAATGCAACAAGTCACGGGCTGCTTGTCGATCCGTTGTTTACCTTTCTGAGTTTGGTTTCCTGGACTTTTCTGATTCCCACCACCATGCATATGTGGCCCTTCAACAGTGAAGTCTTGGACTGAGGGGCCCCTCTAGTGACGCCAACATCAGCTTGTCCGTCGTCTCTACTCGATTCTGCTCAGACGTCTGAATCTCACAGATGAGACGGTTTGATGTTTGCTGTCCTATTTATTTTATGTTGACTTTCACAAACAGGATTTTACAAAGAAGGCTAACTCGGTTTTAGACGCTCTAGAAAACATCTACATATGAGTAAATGTTTTGCTGCCAAATGAAGCATTTAATACTTGACTTCTTTCTTTGTATAAAGGCGATAAAATAGTCCATGAATATGAGATATGGGTTTACAGTTTGTCCTCGACATGGTGGCTTTTTGCCGGTTACACTCGTCTTCTTCACGTTTCATTTTGTTTTGACGCTCTCCTGTTTTCCGCGTTGACCATAAACCCCTTTGTTGGTGCTCGTAGCTCGGTGCCCCTCGGGACAATAAACAAAGCTTTACTGTCGAGCCCTAATAAGCTGATGACATGAAGGATGGTGTGTTTCCTAACGAAAGGCTCTGTTCACCTTTTGGCCCCGCAGGTTGCCGTACACGTTTGTAACGAAGGAGGTGCTGGAGGCGACGTGCGAGTGTCTGCTGGAGCAGGCCAAAAAGGCCGAACAGACTCACCAGCCTCAG
This sequence comes from Melanostigma gelatinosum, assembly GCF_949748355.1. Taxonomy (NCBI): domain Eukaryota; kingdom Metazoa; phylum Chordata; class Actinopteri; order Perciformes; family Zoarcidae; genus Melanostigma; species Melanostigma gelatinosum. Next base: position 2,220,380 of record NC_136651.1, on the reverse strand, counting down.
GTGGAGGCGGAGAGGATGATCCTGGAGGAGTTCGGACACTGCCTTATGAGGATAATCAGCTCCGCGGGGAAAGCCAAAGCCGACTGCGCCTCCATCAACTGCTAGGCCGGGCGCTCTGGCGATCTCCACTCACTAACTCTCTGTCTCCGGACCCCTGGGGTCTCTGTCCTGCAGGGAAACGGCTCGTCCCTCTCCTCCAAAAAGGCGGAACAATGGCCTGAAAGTAGTTTTCCCGGCCTCGGGACAAGCCGAGGCCGGCTGGAATAATAAACATGGAGCAGGTGTTTGCTAAATGAAGGACAAACGGACAGAGCTCATCGCCTCTGATGGACCTTCATCGCTGTTCTCCGACTTCATCGTCTGGCTGTGATGGACAGAAACGAGCGAGCAAGGTAGCGCTGAACAGGGATTCCTCTTCACTTTATTTCCCCACAGGGCTCTTTTTAAATCTGTTTGTGTTCTTCCATTTGATTCTATTTTCTTTTACCCCCCCCTGTAAGTTGTATGTAATCATTTGTGCTTAAAGTAGGCAAACATGATCTTTTGATATTTATTTTGACATGTTTCAATGTGTGGATTATACTGCTGGAAACTGTTTATTATTAACTGAGGCTAGGCTAAATTTCTTTCACTGAAAATGAGTAGAAATGCACACAATGCATTATTCACACGCAGCACTGCTCACTGTAGTTGGCACACGGGTGGATCGGCGGAGGTACTTGTTTCTTCTGGTGCTGCTTTCAGTCACATGCTTGCTGTACATTAAAGACACAATGACTGGGAAACACAAAGATGACCGGTCTGACTCTGGCTGATGTTCCTGACTGGAGGTGAAGCAGCTTAATGTGTCACAGAGCAGATCACAGACGTCACGGGGCCACAAAGGAGGCGCAAACTGACGTTTCACAGCAGGAAAAGCACAGCAGGGATTTGTGTTCTTTTACGTGTTCGAAGGTCTTGGTGTTGGGTGTGCTGGCTCACTGGTGTGACTTAAAGGCGCCGCTATACAACAACAGAACATCTCTGTAATCTGACGTTCACACGACTTGGAGGTGACGAGGGAGCAACTATTTCTGTCACTTTTCATGTCAAATTCATGAGCACATGTGCACTGTTATTCTCCAGATGTTAATGTTGTGTCTGCGCTCTCGGTGGCTGCCGGCTCTTCACTCCAGTTCACGACAACTAAAAACCTTGTAAAAGGAAATCTTACCGGGAAACTAAAAGCCCCCAAAAACCTATTTTATCACTGAGCTTTCTTACTGCGGGTGACGGGTCCTACATGAACTGTTTAGGTTATTTCAAATGACAAATTAAGTCGTTTTTTGTCTTTGTTCTTCTCACAGGTTTGAAGTAGGTACGTTTTGGATTGTTAAACTCTTAAATGGTGAAGTTTGGAATAAAACAAACATGCACTTTGTGTTAAATACTAGGTATTAAGTAGTGAAGATTACATTTTTAATACTCGATCACTCTGAAACGTGACTTGATTTCTTCCGTGTTTCTCGCCAACATTAAATATTTCTGACCACAAAAGCAACAAATTGACGAGTTTACAGTTAAAGATGTTTTAGTTGATCCACTGATGAGCAATTCATTGTTTTGTCTTTTTTCCTGCAAAAGTTGAAGCTTCTCAGATTTGCTGACATGCTGCTTATTGCAGTCTGAAGAATCTTTGGGCTTTTACTTCGCTATAACAAGCGAGTCAGTTACATCATTCTATGATTTATGAATAATAGCGTCATCTTTCACTGTCTCACTTCAAACCAGTGAGGAGAGAAGCTCGGACACAAATGCAAAAGATGGTGATTTCACGTTGAACTTTTCCTCGTAGGAAGAAGCTGATTGAGGACACAAGTGTTCAGGATTTTTTATATAACTTTAAACAGAACTGAGTCATTGTTAATGTTCTTTGTATCTGTGCTTTTCCTTCTGTGAAGCTTCAGAGCAGCTGCTGTGGAACATGTCTGTTCAGAGTCACTGAAAGTCTCATGCTTCTTGTTGGGAACCATTGTGACTCTAAAACGTCCAAAAGTATGCAAAACATGACCGAGGCAGAAGAGCATTCTGGGTAGGACGATATGATTTTTCTTTCTGTCTGCAAATGTCACATGTGGGTTTGTTTGCACCGTTTGTGCCCGAGACAAACTCATTGAACTCTCATTAAATTTTACTGGAATATGTAAAAGAATGATAATATAAAAGGCACAACTGCCCCATTAAGTCCCTGTTTTTTATAATTATGTAATGTTCACCCACGTTAGTTTACACAAATTAATTTATATTGACTGCTCCTGATAGTACTGATATGAACCAACCATGCCAGCTCTTCAGCCAGACGTTCACGAAAACGTGCGTCGGATGAAACGTTGCCCATCCTCCTATCCTGACGTTTGAACAGTAATTAAACTATATCATTGTTTTAAGCTGAAACTATGTCTGTTTGCCTTAATTTAATGTCGTTTATTAATTGATTTAACAATGAAGTGAAGAAGCGAGCTGGTGGTTAGCATGTAGCAGCTGGTTTTAGCTCTATCTATATATATATATATATATATATATATATATAATGTTATATATATATATAATGTATTATATATAATGTATATATAATGTTATATATATATATAGAGAGAGCTATAGAGAGCGCGAGAGAGCGCGCGAGAGAGGCACACCCCAACCAGTAGGTGGCGGTAATGAACTTAGGGAGCCAAAACGTCCATTAAACCAGAAGACGAAGAAGTTAGAGAATGCTCCTTCTGGCGGGGAGCAGTAGCAGTCGGAGGTCCTCTGCGAGTGTGTTAGCGAAAGGAACATTTATATTCCGCTTACATGTGTAAATGTTTTTTTTGCATTAATCATTTCACTCGAGTTGTTTTCTCTTCTGAGCTCGACTTTTTTTAACGAGTGTTCGCTCGTTGACGTCAACTGAAATTGTATCTGCATCGGGGGGGGGGGGGGGGGGGGTCCCTGTTTGTATACTAACGTTAGGTAAGTAAATAACTTTATAAATCTGTTATTACTCTGTTATTGGTGATGACGTGGTGTACAACGGCACAATTAGCCCGCTTAACACACCGCCGCCAGAGCACATGGTCTGGAAAAAAAGGCGGCGTTTTCCAGAGAGATGCGTCACACCAAACTCTAATTTAAAATGTAGTTGAAGTGTGAAATTGCTGAATGAACAAGATTCATAAGTCAATGCAATAAAACTCAAACATATTCTGAAGCTAAAGCATCAACGCTTTAATTCCGCATACATCCTCTCATCCCAATGCGTGTTTTTGTATGTACAATAACCTCTTAAAATACATTTTTTATTGTTTACAATGTTTTGACAGATCAGCCGTTCCAGTGATGCAGTGTGTGACGCAGTGTGGACCTCACATGCACATGTATGTACTGCAGTTGTGTTATTATACAGAGAAGTGAGAAGCCATCCCAATGATTATATCAATCACTACCCATCTGACCCGTTCATATGTCTGGGGAAGATTACTAATTAACTTCTAAATGAGGGTTTGGGCATTCATTTACCATCTGAAGCTGGTGCTGCTGCTGTGTGACTTTAACTTTAAGTTATCTAACATCTGCGTTGTTCTTTCAGGGTCCACCTGCTGGAGTGAAAGTGAGTTCTTCACACAACTGTGCATCTACCAAAAGCACTGGACTGGTTTCTTTCTTTATTTGAAGTTATTCATGACCCAATAAATACATACTGTGAAGTTGATGTGTGTGTGTTTTTTTGGGGATGCTGAGGTTAACCAGGCTTTTTAAACTTTTTGTACATTAATCAACAGATGTTCCCTGTTTTGTATTACAGGTGTATTATTGACTCCATAATACATCTACATCAAGTGTAGATGATTCTCATATATTGTGCAATTTAATCCTCATTTCACTCTCTGAACATTATCAGAATTCAGTGGCAATAGTGGAAAATAACTAACATTTACTCAAATACTGGCATTTGAGGTATTTTACTTGCATATCTCCATTTGAAGCTAATTTATACTCGTATTACATTTCAGAGGTAAATATTGCACTCTGTTTTTCTATATATGTTTTCCTGCAAGATGAGTACTTTAACTTTTCAGTACATTCTGTAATACTCACATACTTTTACCGAATTACACATTTTAATGAGTTGTTTTACTCTGTTGTAGTTTTATTAGTGGTTTTATGATATTCAACACAATAAGCATGATATTAAGAACGATAAAAGAAAGTGACTCAAACGACTATACAATTAATAAAATAATGCATGGAGTTATTTCTAGTTGTAAAGCATTAGCTACATCATAAATATGTCATGTATGAAATAAAATATTAACAAATTTTCTCAATTCACATTCTTATTTATCCTCCACAAAGATTTTATTTCAAATACTTTTCAATGTAAAATGTTAAGCATGTACTTTCAGCTTCTCTGGAATATGATAATATAATATAGATTTATTATTATAGGATAGTTAGCATGCTAGCAGGGGTAGCAGTGTGAAACTGTTAGCATGCTAGCTGTGGGAAACTATAGCTAGCCTAGTTAGCTAGCATGGAAGCAGGGGTAGCGGTATAACTATAGCTAACTAGCATTGTTAGCATGCTAGCAAGGCTAGCAGTTTAGACCATAGTCCGTAATATGACTTTGCTATTGATTTGTTATATTAGTTATAACTAATATATTGTTATAGTTATTATGTTAAAGACTATTATATTCAGTCTATGGTGTATATATTGTAAAACTATAGCTAGCTGGGGTAGCATCGCGCGGACGTTCCCCCGGAAGCTGTTGTTCTTCTTCGTGGCAGGAGGAGATTGTTTGTTAGTGCCACGTTGATGGAGACCAGTGGGGACGTGGAGATCTGTCTGTAACCGGGACCCGGTAGCCTCCTTCTTCTTTTTTGTACAAACGCTAAACACAAAACAGAACCGAAAAGGGAACCTGTACGAGTGGAGGAGTGTTTGTCACTTATTGTATGTGTGTGCATGTAAGAGGGAGCCAAGAAGGAAAGGTAAGCCGCTTTAGTGAAGTAATAAGATCGATGTGTTTAACTGTGTTCTCACTGTTAGATATTGTGCAGGCAGCTAGCACTGCAGACTAGAATGTAGGACATGCTGTTCCATGTCCTGGTAAAGCATTTACAATAAGTGACAATAAACTGTCCGTTTTCTGCACATGTAACGTTATCTACTGACACTCCTCGATGCCATTGCTGTGTGGCTTTAAATGGGTTTATCAGCTGTTAGCTGGCCGCTAGCTTGTAATGTACTTTTTTGTTTTCCTAATGTTAACCGTTGAATGGAACAAGTACGCCGACTGGTTCCTCTCGAGATAACTCATTCGTAATGTCATTGCTGCAACACAGCTCTACTGTGCAGTGGACAAGTGACAATCAGTGTCAAGTCAAAGTAGGCCTCTTGTCTGTGTATGTGAATGCTGTATTTATTACAGTAGCGGGGCTGAGTGGTGGCAATGCACAACACAAAGCTGGGAATAAGGCCTGAAGTACTTGTTAATGAACCTGTCACATGCAGGACACACATGCACGTTTTACGAGACTTTAACTTTAAAGCATATATTTATTTGCATTTAGTTTCCAATTTATATCAATAAGGATAGACTAAATAACAGAAGCACCTCTCTGTTTAATGCATTGCTAACATCCTCCAAAATGTGCATTAAAAACACCTATTTAAAACAGTTTAACTGAACATTATGACCTTTATGAATGGAGGATTTATTGCAGGACTGTTGTATTTGACTGCATTACTTTTAGCTAAGTGTGCATGCACATAAGTACGTTAAAAGTTAGTCACTGTAATCATTCCTGCTGTGAAAAGAGACATTCCTACAAAACTGTCCTGTTTCTGTGCTGGCAATTTCAGTGTGTTTCTTTCAAAATAACTGTCTTTCCAGTGCAAAGTTCTTCTTTATGTTACTATACGGTCACCATGGCTTAGCAGGTAAACAAAGAGATTATTTCACACTAAATCCATTAGGAGGGGGTATTTTCACAGCCAGTATGTAAAGAATATTGTATGCTCTGTTATCTGTGGTGATTCCTGCAGAAGCTACATTGAGAAGAAACAAAATTAATGTTCCTTCATCATTATTTATTTCCAGGATGAAACTCAAAGAGATCAACCGCACAGCCATCCAGAGCTGGAGCCCTGCACAGCACCACCCCATCTACCTTGCAACAGGTAAGAGCACGCAGCGAGCACCTGCACAGGCCTGCTGCTGCTACCTCAACTAAAACAATAAAACAACTTGTGTTCTTTGATATAACGAGGATATCACTGACGAAATTGAATGATTTCTTTAAAATAACGTGCTCTCTTGATGAATGTGTCTTTGTTGCTCCTTAGTTGGCTCTTTGTAGCATTCTTAAGTGTAATATTGAGAAGGATAAGTAATGACGAGGCAGCATCACGCATGATGTGACACAACGTGCACTAAAGGTTCCTGTGTTCTCTTTCTGCAGGAACATCAGCCCAGCAGCTGGATGCCTCCTTCAGCACCAATGCCTCCTTGGAGTTCTTCGAGCTGGACCTGACTGAGCCATCTCTGGACATGAAGTCATGTAGCAGCCTCTCCTCCTCTCACAGGTACTAGCAGCTGCTGATGTGTTTCACTGTTCTTCTCTTTCTGTGCAGCTGTGCATCACTAACACTGTGTCCTTCCCCCACAGATATCACAAACTGGTGTGGGGCCCCTATGGAATGGATGAGGAGGGCCACCCATCAGGGGTCCTGATTGCGGGAGGCGAGAACGGCAACGTCATCCTGTACGACCCGGCAAAGATCATGGCCGGAGAGACCGACGTGATCATCGCTGAGAGCGACAAGCACACGGGGCCAGTGAGAGCTCTCGACGTCAACCCGTTCCAGGTCAGATCCATTTTCCTCCAGTAAATGTCACCGAGTTCAAATATCGTCCAGTTAAAGAACATGCTAATTTAGTGTTTTATTCTCTCTGCTGCAGACAAACCTGTTTGCATCTGGTGGGAATGATTCTGAAATCTATATCTGGGACATGAACAGCTTCGGCTCTCCAATGACACCAGGACCTAAAACTCAGGTAGGTTCTCTTTTACTCTGTTAACTAAATATTGCATTTATTTTCTACTATAATTAAAACAATCTAATGCATGCATATAACGTTTGTAACAGTTTTAATGCATGTATAATGATAGAAAGAGCTGATGTGTTTGTCTTTCAGCCTCTGGAGGACATCGGCTGTGTGTCGTGGAACCGACAGGTGCAGCACATCCTGGCCTCTGCCAGCCCGAGTGGCCGAACCTCAGTGTGGGACCTCCGCAAGAACGACCTCATCATTAAAGTTAGCGACCACAGCAACAGAGTACGTTGTTCCCTCTGCACTCAGACAAAGTCTCTTTAGTCCGTCAGTGACTCACAATCCTTTGTTTCTGTCCGCTCGGCTTAAACCGTCCTCTCTGTGGGTTTCTTTAGATGCATTGCTCCGGTCTGGCTTGGAACCCAGAAGTCGCCACTCAGCTGGTCTTGTCGTCTGAGGACGACCGGATGCCGGTCATCCAGATGTGGGACTTGCGTTTCGCTACCTCTCCGTTCAAGATTTTAGAGAACCACACACGGTACACACACCTGATCCATGAAGCTTTTCCTTTGCAGCTTTGAATAACCGTGTGTCTGTTTAAGACTTAACTCTACTGTTGTTCATGAACAGAGGTGTCCTTTCCATCGACTGGAGCTTGGCTGATCCCGAGCTGCTGCTGAGCTGCGGGAAGGACAACAGGATTCTGTGCTGGAATCCAAACACAGCCGAGGTAAACGTTTCCTGTAAATGTTTTAAGTACACGACCAGAGAAGAAGAAAAAAAGTGCCACAGTTGTCCCTCAGATATAAGTCTGCATCAACACGATGTTTTCTTTGTTAAATGCAGAACTTTAGCTACGTTGACGCCAAAAACATCCCCAGGACAATATTACATCCATTTACACACAACGTAACACTTTAACATCAGACATATTTTAACATACTCTTATACTGTTTGTTTGTTCATCATATGGTAATCCTCAGGTGGTGTACGAGTTGCCCACCAGCAGTCAGTGGTGCTTTGACATCCAGTGGTGTCCCAGGAACCCCGCGGTGCTGTCGGCCGCCAGCTTTGACGGACACGTCGACATCTATTCCATCATGGGAGGCACCGACCAGGCGCAGAGCCAGAGAGACACCGACCAGGTGAGATGCACGGATGAGAGGTAATCAAGGTTATTATGAGGTACTTTGAGGAGATGATGCTATTCAGTTTTATTTGTACAGCCAAGTATACAACATCCTCCGTCCTTAGACCCTCAAAAAACTCCCAAAACAACCTTTATTTGGGAAAAAAAACAACAAGAAAGAGAGCAGCAGAGGAGGGATCTCTCTCCCAGGATGGACAGAAGTGAGATAGATGTCATGTTACAGAACACAATAGTTACAACATCATCAATCAATATGACATAAATGATTAATGATGTTGAAGCTGCCAAACCTTTGTCCATATTTCCATATTTTCTTTCCCGTCATGAACTTCTAACTTGACTCTGGGGTCTGTTACAGATTAGCAACTCGTTTGGGAACATGGATCCGTTTGGCACCGGGCAGACTCTGCCCCCGCTGCAGCTGCCCCAGACGGCCGCCCCGCCAGTGACGGTCAACTCGCTGAAGAAGCCGCCCAAGTGGATCCGCAGACCCGTCGGAGCCTCGTTCGCCGTGAGTCCCGCGTCTTTTCATTTTGGTGATATCGAGAGGTTTGAGCATCGCTGTTGTCTGAAACGTTCTTCTGGCTCTCGTTTAGTTCGGTGGGAAGCTGGTGTCTTTGGAGAACCCAAAGCCGAACACGCAGCAGCCTCAGCAGACCCCGTCGCACGTCGTACACGTCAGCCAGGTCGTCACTGAAACTTCCTTTTTGAAGCGCTCCGACCGGCTGCAGGCCACTCTGAGTGCCGGCTGCTTCGTGGGTTTCTGCCAGGAGAAGATCGACGCAGCCGAAAACGAGTTTGAAAAGACTCTCTGGTCCTTCCTCAAGGTACGGAAATCTGAAAAAAATCAATTCTCTTTTCAGTAAATAATGCCGTCATTCCTTAAGTTGAGTTTAAGTGACTATTGTGTGTTTTCAGGCTAATTTTGAAAGTGATATCCGCAGCAAATACCTGGAACTTCTGGGGTACAACAAAGAGGAGCTGGCCTTAAAGGTGAGCAGGATTTACTACACCACCGTATGACTACATAGATTTATCTATCTATGTATATGTTCCGTTTAATATTTGTGCATCTTGTGAAACGTGTACATTTGTGTTGTCAGATTTCAGCAGCACTGGAGGAAAAGCCTGCTGACCCTCTGCAGGTGAGTTTGTTTGGAGCATTTAATCTCACGGTGCATTTTAAAGGAAAAGTTCGACATTTTGGGGAAATACACTTGAGAAGATGAACACCCCTCTCACATCTGGCCGTCAATTATGAATCTCGAGTCAGGCGATGTTAGATTAGCTTAGTGTGGAGACTACCAACAGCTGGCTAAAGGCCATATATGTGTTCAGTCCAAACAAAAAGTCAAGTCGTAATTCCCCTTAAAGCCTGTTCAAGCAAGTTGTGTCCTTTATTTTAAACAAACGAGATGTATTCTGTTGTCAGAGCCACGTAAACACATATTTACATTTGGTGAAGTTGCTGTTATGTTTGCATGACAAGTTGTGATATTATTCAAGTTTTCACCCCAGTGTTTTTTCATAGTTTTTTATTATCTGGGACATTAATTCAGTAATGCAGTTTTCATACCTGCAGATCTGAAAACTATTCCTTCAACTTTTTACCAAATGATCTGCATGTGGTTCCAAAGATCACTTCGTAATATTGTTTTATGTGGCTTCCTAAACTGCTGCTCATTCCGGTGCCCACATGTGTGATGATAAACTGTTTATTACAACATATCATGCAATCATATGATCATGCAATGTGCTGCGGTTCTCGTTATTGTGTTCTTTGTCCTCGCCATTGAAAATTCAACTTGAAAACGAGTAAAGAATCTGTTTTAAATTCAAACAGGAAAGACTTCACGTCTCCACTCAGTCAACACTGTGATTATATGTTAACACACTGCTCTACTCTTGTTTGTTGCTGATAAACGTTCATTTCATAATAAGTGTTGAAAGTATTCTCAAAGATGAAGCTGAAAATACTACTTCCTCTTTCTGGAGCTACTCACAGGAAGCTTTGCACATACTTTGTGAAAAGGTTTGAAATCATTTGTTATTCGATGATCAAAATAGTTGGCGATTTTCTTTCTGTTGATCAACTCGTCGACTTCAAATAGTCATTGAACAGCTGACTTGACCAGAGTGTGTTTTCTGACACGTTTTCTCCATTTTGCCGTTATGTGTGTCGTCATTTCCCTCGTATTCCTCAAAGTGTTTGTTTTCTCCCTGCGCACTTCTCCGCAAATAACGAATGATATTTCCATGTTCATTTCACCTCCCTTTTCTCCGTTACGTTGCCGTTGAAAGTTCTGCCACAGCCCCTGACTTTGACCCCGTATCTTCCCTCGATATTCAGGCGGAGGTGCCGGCTGCAATCAGCCTACAGCCTTTACCACAACTCGGCATCGTGCCGCCCGTTGACAATCCTGAAGCGGCGTTCGATATGATCGCTGCAGCGGCCGCGCAGCCTGCTGACCCCCCCGAGGCGGCGTTTGACAGGATCGCAGCAGCCGCCGTGCCGCTTGCTGACACTCCTGAAGCGGCCTTCGATATGATCGCCGCAGCAGCTGTGCCGCTTGCTGAGCCTCCAGAGGCGGCGTTCGACATGATCGCTGCAGCAAACCTTCAGCCAGCAGCCACGATGGACCTGGACTCTGCTCCTGCTCCTGAGACTGAAGAGCCAGCAGCAGCAGATCCAGAAGACGCTCCCCCCGGAGAACCGGAAGAAAACGTGGACCAGGTTCTACCAGAGGAAGAGGAGATCGCCTTGGAGGAGGAGGTACACCTTCATCACTGAACAGCCCAGCTCACGGTTGAACTCGTGTTTCATCTGATAAAAGGCGCTGCACACACACACACACACGGGGGATTTGTAATTATTTAAGGTTGATTGGACCTTTTTCTCAGGACTGTGTGGGCTCGTACAGACCGGGTCCAGGAGCAGTCAAGCAGCTACTTGCTTGATGTGTTTCTGGTAACACAGTGCCCAGAAAGAGGTTGAACATCCTGTAAACACTTGAAAACGTTGTTTCTCTGGTGTTGCAGGAGGAGACGGCAGCACCAGTGGAGGAGGAGCCCGGTCCTCCGGAGACCTCGGCTCCACCAGTCGAGGAGCTCACGGTGGATCCGGCTCCGGCTCCGGCTCCAACTCCGGCACAAACAGATGGAGTCAGTCTCGGCATCAGTCAAGGTAACAACGTGACATGAAGTTAACCTTCATCCAGAGAGTGCTAACGTAAACAGAGGTTGCATTGATGTTCTTAATGATGCGTTCAAGCTCTATTCAGTAAAACAGTGTATTGGGTGAAGGTGAATGCACTGGTATCGGTCTTTACGTAAGTTCAAGTATTGGAATCGGGAAGGACAGAATGGTATTGAAAGCATCTCTACCAGAATAAAACTAATCTGTGGTTTTGACTCCGTGTTTTCCTGCCAGATGTGGACGGGCTCATCACACAGGCCCTGCTGACCGGAGACTTCGAGGGAGCTGTGGAGCTCTGTCTTCATGACAACCGCATGGCAGACAGCATCATCCTGGCCATCGCCGGAGGGGCCGAGCTCCTGGAGAAAACCCAGAAGAAGTATTTCACAAAGACACACAGCAAGATAACCAAGGTGAGGTTTTCTCTTGTTTGGTGCTTTATGAAGTGAGAGGTTTGTTTCAGCGATGATGCAACGTGATGTTTTGTCCTGCAGCTGATCAGTGCAGTGGTGATGAAAGACTGGCATGACATCCTGAAGACGTGCAACCTGCAGAACTGGAAGGAGGCTCTGGCTGCTGTCATGACCTACGCTCAGCCCGAGGAGTTCTCTTCCCTCTGTGGTTGGTTCAAGGACTCGTGTCTACAGGGGTTCGTTTTCATGAACTTTGTTGTGAATTTGTGCCCTCTAACTGAAATCCTCCTGCTTGTTAGACCTCCTCGGAGGCAGACTGGAGGCAGCAGAGGACGCCCAACTGCAAGCCCAGGCCTGTCTGTGTTACATCTGTGCTGGAAACGTGGAGAAACTGGTGTCTTGCTGGACCAGAGCACAGGACGGACACTGTCCACTCTCCCTCCAGGTGTGTCTCCATCTTAAAGCTGCAAATCGTTGGACGCTTTGGGGCATCTCTGTCCAATGTTCTCTATTTTAGCTCCGTGTTTGGTCTCCACCAGCCGTGAGGAAAACGTTTGACTCATTAGCTGCTACGTGCTCCACTGTGTTCACCAGCTAGCCTCCAACTGTGTCTGTCTGCTGTTTAGCGGCTTGGATCTTTACGTTGTTTTGTGCTCATGTGATCTGTGTTTCCATCCCTCAGGACCTGGTGGAGAAGGTGGTGGTGCTGCGGCGTGCGGTGGAGCAGACCCAGCGCTCCGGTGCCACCGCTATCGGCATCCTGCTGGCTGAGAAGATGAGCCAGTACGCCAACCTGCTGGCCTCGCAGGGCAGTCTGTCCACCGCCATCACCTACCTGCCTGACAACACCAAGCAGGTATGAAACACACCTGGACTGTGTGGCACTAGGTTGTGTGTGTTGAGGTCTTTCTCAGAACTTAGAAATAACTTGTGCTCGACAGCAAGTGGCTGAGATGTTTTACTTGCCCGATGGAACATTTAGGCCTATTAGTAAATCTCTAAAATCAACATGTATAATTGATGAAGTTCAGTGAAGCCTTCAGTGCAGTTGACTCACCTTCTCACCTTTCTCGTTCTGACGTACAGGTTTCCGTACAGCAGCTTCGTGACCGTCTCAGTCGAGCTCTGGGGCAGCGAGCGGCGCCGGCTCCTGCAGCTCCGGTACAAACCCGGAGAGCTCAGGCTCAGCCGCCCGCCCCGACTCAGACTCAGCCCCGGCATTCGTTCACCCCGATCCAGCCCGCCACGGTGCCTCAGCCCACTGCAGCAGCTCCAGTGCCCAGGCCTACACCTGCTGCCTCCGCCCCAGCACAGCCGCAGTATTACCAGCCAGTATGTTCAGTTTTACACCAGTTTCACGCTTTTATCTTTGGGAACCAGGACTCCCACTGGTTTCCTGTTCTTCCTCTATAAACGTCTACAGGTCTCTTATCAAACCTTTTCTTGTCTTCTCACCAAAGAGCAATGGAAAACATAGAGGAAGCAACTTCTCCTGTTCGCTGGTTAGAACAACCAACATCAACGGCAGTCGAGCCGTTTGATTCTTGCAAATGTTGAAAAGTAAACCTGATGAGATTCGATAAGAGATTCTAAATTGTTCGCATTTGTTCTGTTCTTGATTTGAAAGTGATGAAATGCCGTCGAACCTCTTTCCCTCTCTCGTACTCACGGACCACCTGGTGAAGTGCTGGTTGCTGTCGTGTTCATTTCATTGACTGGATTTCTCTTCTAGCCAGAGTTTCAATCACATCCTGATTCCTCAATGAGTCATTCATGAATAATAAGCTTATTGTGTGAGGGGGCTGCATGCCTTTTTTGTAATTTGAACCCTGGCTCTGGTCCAATGTGTGTGTGCGTTGTGGCGTCGTTGTGGTGTGGTGGCGTTGTGCTGCGGCCGTCATCGGTATGTGCCGTGTGTGTGTGTGTCTCTGTGCGCTTCAGGTGAGGGCTGCGTCCACTGTCACCTCCTGGAGTAACCAGACTCCCACAGCCCTCCCCAATGTCCCTCCTCTTCAAGTAGGCAGAGCCTCAGAGCAGCAGGTACACTGACCGCCCACCCAAACCCCACCACACTCACACACACTCACACACACACACACTCACACACACTGCTCTGATGATGCTCAATGAGTGTCTTCATTGATCGGATCACTTTGTTTTGTAATGCTCTGCCACTTCCTGTTGATTCTCTGAAGCGGCGTTCCAAATCGCATACTTTTTACCTTCAGTACGTACTACAGCTGCACTTACAAAGCACATACTGTTGCATGCTGTATGCGTTCATGCAGGACATACTACTTCCTCGTAACATGGCATCTTGCTCATATATCTGCTGCGCAAAGGATTGTGGGTCAGAATAGCCAGAAGAGCATGCTGTGAGCGGCTGTAGTGGAACATCCTGGTACATTTGACACACTGTGTATTGGGACATACTGAATCTCTTCCTGACACAGACAGTCTGTTCGTATGCGTATTGGATCGCACAGCTTTCTGTCTCCTGTGATGCATGCAGCGGTTGCTCTTCTCATTTCTCTGTTTGTACGTCTTCGATTCCCTTTGCCAGCTCAGCAGAGACGCTTTATCTGTGGATGGTTCTCCATCTCTTGTTGTGCAACATGTTCCAGATTTCTTTGTGTGTGTTTCAGCAGGCGGAGCCTTCAAACTCCATGTACGGGATGCCTCCCTCCTGCACAGCGGCCGCTCCTCCAGCCTCCTCCAATCCTGCATACATGTACTCCCAACAGTACCAGCGTAAGTGGACTTCTGTCTGTGTTATTATGAGTTCTTGACTTCAGGGCGAAATCCTCCGTACGGAGAGAAGAATCCAGCAACAATGTCTCCTAAAAATATGTTCAATACAGCAGATGTTTTTCAGAAACTTTACTGTTGAATATGCAAAGTTTTGTTTGATTGTTGATTTTAGAGGGTGTGTGTGTGTGTGTGTGTGTGTGTGCATGCGTGTGCGTGTGCGTGTGTGTGTGTGTGTGTGTGTGTGTGTTAGATGAAAATAAGAAACATCCAAGCTGAACTTGTGCATTGGTCAAAGTGAACTGGTAGAATCTATAAACGGTTCTTTTTAGGAGACAGAGTTGCATCAAGAGGTGACAAACGAACAACACAACCTTTTATTTCTGTCTGCTTTGAAACACCGACAAACATTCCAACCTGTAAATGTTTGTGCTCCGTTAGTGACTAACAGGAGATGAGAATGAATAACTTGAGTTTACGTCTTTGCCTGTAGAGTCTTTTTATCTCCAGCATGATCTTTACTGTGCTGTTGCATGATGCCGTCAGTGTAACGTGCAGCGAGTTTGTCACTAACGGCATGTGTTGTATCCTGTGTGACTCCCAGCATACCACCAGGTCAGCCAGTACCCACCTGGAGCTGGGGGGGCTCCTTTCTATCGGCCTCTTCAGTACTCCTCCTCCTCCTCCTCTGCTCCTCCTCCTGCAGAGCCCCCTGGCTTTCTCTCTCAGTACACACAGCCAACATCTCCGGTCTATCCCGGACATCCTCCCATCAGCCACTGCCCGTCCTCCTCCCATCCTCCTTTCTTTCCCTCTTCCTCCTTTTCCGCTCCTCCGTCCTCGGGAGCGTTTTTCCAGCATGGCGGGCCGGGATCTCCTGTGTCGTACATGCCGCCTCCTCCACCGGTCGGATTCTCAGGTACACAGCTGATCTGGAGTAGAGAGTTCTGCACGGTGTCCTCGTGAGGACAACCGTGGTTTCCTGTTTCTAACTTCCTCAAGATCTTAGTTTCAGTTCAGGTTCTCTGTTACAAGCTGCCAGACGCAGACAGTTATATCTTAACTTCTGACCAAGACGGAGTGAAGTTCACGTTCTTTATTATCAAGAAGAACGAAATTCTTAGATCTCAGACTCCCGCCAACGATGCTCATTAAATACGTTTTGTTTTTTAAAGTCAGTCAGTTGTGATTATGATGCAAGACATCAAATATTGCAGTTGCTAAAATGTAATATAAAATGAAAAATATAATACTATATATATATATATATTTATATTTTAATATAGTGTATATATAATGGATAAAGTACATTCAATCTTACCAACAATAGTATGAAGCCTGCAGTATGCCACTAGAATAATTATAGTTGTTCAATCACAATTAATTCATTAATTGATGAATTGACAAAGCAAATATATAAATATCCCCCTACTTCCAGTCTTTGTGCTAAGCTAAGCTAACGGCTGTAGCTTCATATTTAGCGTACAGACATGAGAGCGGTTTTTGTGTGATGTGTATTTCCCAAAATCTGAACTTTTTTTTAAGAAACGTTTGATCACATTTCACATCATAAAATAGACTTTAACCCGCTGGTGTGAGAATGAGAATGAATTACATTTTGTTTTTCTGTAGGACCTCAGAACGGCTGGAATGACCCGCCGGCCCTGAACAGAGCTTCAAAGAAGAAGGTGAGTGTTCTGAAGCACTGCAGTCTGTCAGTGTGGACACGAGTACACATCATATATAAATATATACTCTGTGTATGTGTGTATATATGTATATATAAAAAAAAAATGTGACTTCTTTCAGCCGGCTCCAATGAACTACACCCCTCCTGCCCCCATCACTGCTCCCGTCATGGCTCCGCCGGGCGCTGACCCTCAGGCTCAGCAGATCCCCTCTGGGACCCCACAGGCTATGGGCCAGGGGCCACACGGTGCCCAGGTCCCCTACTCAGGCATGCAGCACCAACAGCACCAACAGCAGCAGCTCTCCCCTCCAACCATGAACCCTGCAATGCCCAAGACCAGTATGGAGGGGGCACCGGGAGCTCCCACTGGAGATGTGATACAGGTACACAGTTCTTCTCCGTCTCAGGACATTAAGAGTACAGCTTCAAAATGTCTCGAATAACAGCGTCCCTCCTGCACATGTAGGCAGCAGTGGGATTATCAAATTCAGAATGTAATGCTAGCAAAGACAACAAGGTCAGCAACACTACATCACTGTGTAGCCCCGCCCTAAAGCATCCCCTGCTTTATGGTCTGTGTGACTCTAAATGGACCATAATGTACTAAATGAACATCATGCTGTATTGAAGAAGACTTGAAACTAGAGATTGAGACATAAACTCATGTTTACAATGTTTACTGAGGGAATAAATCAAGAGAGAAGTAGAGTCATTTTCTATAGACTTCTATACAACCAGAGGAGTCGCCCCCTGGTGGACACTAGAGAGAATGCAGCTTTAACACCGTAAACGTTGCAAAAGAAACGTGTTTTAAAACGAAAGCGTAGTTGTGTTGATGTCGCCTTAATCTCCTCGCCCTGTTTAACGCTTTCAGCCTCTTCGGTCCATCCCCGCTGAGAAGATCATGAAGAAGCCAATCCCCGAGGAGCACCTGGTCCTGAAGAACACGTTTGAGGGGCTCATCCAGAAGTGCTTCGCTGTAGCTACCGACCCCGTGAGTCCGTCTGACGCGGGAATAACAACTCGATCTATCTCGTCTTAACAAAGTGATTCATTAGATGTGTGATTGTTCTCCGTTTCATCGTTTTACAGCAAACTAAGAGGAAGCTCGACGACGCCAACAAACGTCTGGAGGCACTCTACGACAAACTCAGAGAGCAGAAGGTGAGCGACGCGCCTGGACGGCATTAAAGAGTCTCGATTCATAAAACAAAAATGGAGTGAATTCATGGGACTCATAGGAACGGAGTTGTTCAGAGTGACTGAAGAGAACAAAACGCAGTCAACTATTTATTTATATATATATAAATATAAATATTTCGTAAAGTGTATATATACATAGTGGTATTCTGAGTTTAATTCTTTTTTAGACATCAACTGAATTTAAATATGGAGCTGCAGATTGCTCGAAGATGAAGTCAATGTGGTGTCCGTTTAGTTTTATGTCACAGTTTTAACCACAACATGTAAAATACTACCACAGTACTATTTAAACAAGCTCAGTACAGTTTGTAACGGATCTTTTGACGATAGCCATGGAGGAAACAAGAAATCTAACCGATCGTCTGGGAGACAGATAATCCGCACGACAAGCTTTATTTAAATCTGACTTCATGTCCGCCCATTTTAAGAGGTTTTGGTGAATCCAAAACAGAAAAACTAAATAATAAAACGAAGACGTTGCTGCATGAGGCCCAGAGTTGCACGTCCTTCTGAATAACTGTCGCTGAAAACCGCAGGATGCTTCCCACCAACACTTCCCTCTCTTCTTCTCTGCAGCTCTCTCCGGCCATTGTAGGAGGACTTCATAACATAGCCCGGAGCATAGAGGCCCGATCCTACGCGGAGGGCCTCAGCATCCACACCCACATAGTCAGCAACAGCAACTTCAGCGAGACGTCGGCGTTCATGCCCGTCCTCAAGGTGGTGCTGACGCAAGCCAACAAACTCGGGGTGTGATGTCGAGTCGTCGACCGGCGGAGAGTCGTGCTCGCTTCGCGGCGGGGAGCTTTTTGAGGAAGAATTCTGAGATGTATGAAAATCCTGTTGAATTCTTCTTTGTGCCATTCACCTTTTCTGACACAACTCAAACACAAGCCATGCCGTCAGTCGTGGTGGTGAAAGGGACTTCTGAGCGCCGTGCAAACTGCAGACCGCTCACATAGAATGAAGGGCCAGAGGCTAGTTTTATCAAAGCACCGCCTTCATCTGCCAACATGCTAACCAGCTACGCTAACCATTCGTTTTTGTTTTCAAAGTTAGCCGCATAGAGGATTGTGCAATAATTGTGTTGAAGCATAATCAAACTAAAAGCAGGCAAAATATAAGGAAAGGCGCAGCGTCGGCATATTTAACACGGAGATAAATATCAATAAATATGGAATTTATAGACCAACTTAAATAGGAAAAGCAACAGGAGATTCAGGAATCAAAGGGCATTTCTATTTACTTGTGTTGAGACGATCAAAATGTATAAAAGAATAACGCTCATCTTGATTCATTCGGCATTGACAGCGGACCGCTGATACAGTCATTTAAGAAATATAAGCGTGTTCATCTTCATAGTCTTAACATTTGTGCACTATAGTAATGCTCAGCTACCTTTATAAGCCATGAATACATAGACCATGCTCTGTAAAAGTACAAAATCATGCTTTATTGTTACGTATAAATGCACCATTGTCTGCACGCATTTTGCAACAAACCAGCAAATGACGCAGAAGACGGAGACGGAATGTATTATGACTTTTAAAAAACATGGCATTATTTTGAGTTAGAACCAGTCGTCTGATGCTTTTCTTAAGTACCTAATAAGACTTGTTCGTACTTTCATCCCCGCTTTCTGCTTTTACTGGCTTACTTTCACCGGCTTACTTTCACCACCGGTGTCACTACGTAGAACACAATGGACCAAGATATTTTCAGTGTGTGGGATCTGTCAATGCAAAGCAATGCAATCCCATTTGTTTAAAACGTTTTTATGTCTTATTTCAGTTTTCAGTGTAATCATGAGGCTCAGCAAAGTGCAATGGACTTTAAAAAAAGAAGACTTTTATTGCTTTTATGGAATTTTAAAGTTTGCATGCTTAAACAAACGCCAACAGTCTTTGACGGCTCTGGAGGTAAATTATCTAATTAAACAGACCTCAGAAGGAAACAGGAAGTAGACTTGTACTTGATTTTCATTCCAACTATGATGAGTGCTGTAGTTTATGTTAATAAAAGGAAAACAAGTCTTTGTTTAAGATTGACTACATGCAATATTTTCAATAAATAGTATTTATTTACAACATGATGTTGCAGCGTTTTGATTTAATTTGCTTTCTTTTACATTAAAATATTTATGTGCATGACACAAAACACCAGTGATGTACACATTAATGCATTAACAATCCAGTGATATATGATTCTGAAATTCTGTACAATGAGTACTTTTGGTACTTCGTGTATTTTGATGCTTATATACTTTTGTAAGTGATATTTTGAATGCAAGACTTTTACTTGTAATTTCACACTGTAGTGCTCCTACTTTTACTTAAATAATAAATAAAAAATCCACCCCTGCATCATCACATTAGTGTACTTTATTTATTTACAATCCAGCGCTTTTATTTTGAAGGGCAGATGTCCAACCCGGAAAACCTGTGTTACCAGAATTAAAGTAGTCTTTTATCTGCTGAATGAAACGACGACATCGTTACACCTTTAGCAGCTGTTACTGACATTTATTACCGACTGGTATTACAGATTATGTATATATTTATGTACAGTATTTACAACACAGGTAACGAAAACCCGGAGCGGTACCATCGGTGAGAGATTATCCTCAGGGCGGACAGGTAAAGCCGTTTTATCGACACTTTACGACAGTTATTATAGGTTTACGAACCAACAAGAATAACTAGTTTCCTGTGTTAAACTGCTCACCTCCCTGTTTTAAGTTTCACTTTGATGCTGTTTGTTAAATACGTAGTAAAAACATAGTTACACAACCTCTTCTTCTGTGGTGTTTAAACACCACAGAAGAAGAGCGTAAACACTTCTATAGGTTTTCATATGTATTTAACGTCTTGTCTCCTTTAAAGGAGACCAAATGTTAAACACATTAAAAACTCTACAGAGGTTTTCAAGTTATTCTACTGTGGTGTTTAAAGCAGACAAGATGTTGAATACATATTTTAAAAACTATAGATATTTTTAAGCTCTTCTTCTGTGGTGTTTAAAGGAGACACTATGTTAAATACATATTTAAATAACAATAGATATTTTAAAGCTCTTCTTCTGTGGTGTTTAAAGGAGACACGATGCGGAGCTGCAGTCTGTGGGCTCTTCTACCTCTTGTCTACTCTGTATTCACTGCTGCTGGTCTGTGGGTGGTGTAAGTTATGTTAATTATTATTATAGGACTAACTTTAAATATCAGTTTGACAGCAGCCTTTCAGAAATGATCATAATTTAATAAAAGTGTAGCCACATCTCAAGCTTTCGTTGACAGTTTCCTGTGATATTTAGTACGTTGTTCTGCAGGATTATTCTCAGTGCAGAGGAGTGTCAGTCAGTGTGGACGTGTTTGGCAGGAAGCTTTGGACGGGAGTCAAACCGCTTCGCCTCTTCATTGTGAAATAAATAACGACATTAACATTTTATGACAGTAGCCCCAGAGAGTCCTGGTTAACCTCAAAATGTCACTGAAATAAACAACTACAAAGAGACGCTTAGTGGCTACAAAGAGACCCAAAAATACGACACAGAGACCCAAAAGAGTAACATTTACTCCTACAAAAAAAATCACAAAAAGACACAAGCAACAACTAAAAGACAGAGAAATACTTCAACGATACACAAGTAACTACAGAAATAGGCAAACAAATGACTATAAAGTGACATACAACTACTACCAAGGGACACAAAAAGACAACAAGGACACACAAAATTACTACAAAAAAGTGCAAAACAACTACAAAGAGACACAAACAACTACAGGCCCACACAAAGACTTCAATGAGACACAAATCACAACTGCAAAGAGACAAAACGACTACAAAGAGACGAAACAACAAAGTAACACGAAAACTACGACAAAGAGACGAAACAACAAAGACACAAACAACTACAATGACACACAAAACGACTACAAAGAGACGAAACAACAAAGTAACACGAAAACTACGACAAAGAGACATAAAACGTCTTCAAAGCTTCATAACGACTACAAAGAGAAGCAAGGACTACAAAAAGATGCAAAAAACTACAGAAAGACGCCAAACATAGACACTAAATGACTACAAAGAGACTATTGTATGTTATATCTCCATTCATCTTTAATATTATATACATATTACATTCCCTCCTGTGTTCTGATGCATTTTAACAGATACTTTGTTGCTGTCAATGATGAGAAGATCGCACCGCTGGGTTCAAAATACAGGTAATAAATAAACAACATCAAATGATGTTTTATCTCTTCGTCTTTGGATTAATCTCATTTTTTATTTATTTAGAAGAAATGGATCCCTTTACCCTCCCTACATCAGGTACACTCATCATTTTCTTTTCACAATGAAAGCACAGTTTTACTTTCTTTTGGAGCAGCAAATTAAAATGTCTCCGCCTTCAGTGTTGCAGGAAACGCTCCACCAGCGAGCTGCATCTTCAGCGAGGTCATGAACTTGTCTGCGTTTGTGGGTGAGAGCGGTTATATCGGCGGTTTGTGTAAGTTCACTTCCACCAAATGTTCATCGTTGTTTATTTCCCGTCTCTATCACAGCGTTCATCATCGCCGGCCTCAGATTCCTTCAGCTGAGACGCAGAATGGACAAACAGTGGCTGAACGTCTGCAGTCTGGTGGCTTTCTCCATCGGCTGCTTCGGAATGACACTTCTAGGAAACTTCCAGGTAACGTGCACCACACACACACACACACATGTACTATTTGTCAGAGTTAATTCATTGGTTTTGGTTTCAGCTTTTCAGCGAGGAGATGATCCACAACTGTGGCACCTTCATGACGTTTGGATTGGGAACGCTGTTCTGCTGGCTGCAGTCCTACATCACCCTGAGAGTGAATCTGAGGAACGAAGGGAGGAAGGCCGGCCTCCTTCGCTTCCTGTTGTCTGGATCCATCACCGTCTGCATGATTCTCTGTATCGTTTGAGTCTTTGAGGAGAGTGAAGGAGATACTATTTAAACTGGCTGTCGTGGGTTTAAAGAGGCCCTGGTGAGTTTTCTTCCAAGTATTTGAGTTGTTTTGTTTGTCGATATCATGAAATAGTAATATAGATCCACGATGACTTCTGTAAAATACATTTTTTTGTCCGACCGACAATCCAAAACCCAAATGTAAAGATATTCAAAGCAGCAAATCCTAGAATGGAATCGTCAAATATTTGACATTTTTGCTTGAAAACTTACCAATTAATCAATCAACTTCTTCAGCTGTAATATAGAGAGAGACTCGGAGTTCACAGGTTGCCATGTTCTGTTCCCGTTATCATGCTGTCACCCTTAACTCACCCGCCGCAGACTTCTCCCTGATGGCTCAGCGCCTCCACATGCAGGCGGCTCAGAGCCAGTGGGCGCTGGTCATGTTCTTCCTCGCCTTCTTCGCCACTTTCGCCATCGAGTTTCGTCACAGCCGTTTTTACATCGTGTGCACAGACGACTCGGCGGGCCCGTCGGAGAGCCTCTCCGACCCGTCCCGGTACCAACCGGACCGACTGTAGACGTCACACCGCCTCATGTTGAATTCCTTATTACATCTAGAGGAGCTGTTTTTTTACACCTGATCACCACTTCATGTTGCATGTTTACCTGTTATATCTATTTTTTTATCTACAAGCATCATTAATAGAAACATCTGCTGGGGTTGTTGCTTTTTCTCTCTATGCAAAGGGTGTTTCATTCATTATTTTTAAACATTACAAACGTCCAAATTATTGTTGTATCTTTTCAAACTTGAGTTTTTGACGGGTTTGTATGAATCTATCAGATGTTACGATTTAAAATGCAGATTTGCACGAGTACGATCAGCATCAAATATTCCGCAAAATGTATTTAAGCTGTCAATAAATTTAGTGTCTTTAAAGTTTTCGTATCCACTGAAGTAGGTGGTCTAGTGTGATTATTATAGGGTGGATTATTCAGAGGGAGATGAAGAGATGAAGCCTGCAGTTGCTTAGCTTAGCATAAAGACTGGAAACGGGGGAAACTAGCCTAGCTTCGCCCAAATGTAACAAAATCCACCAACCAACACCTCTAAAGCTCACTGATTAATTAACAGGAAATATTTATCGTACAGACAAACTTCTCATCTAACTTGTGGTACGAATGCAAATAGTCTGGCTCAGTACCACTCGGGATGATTGAGAGAAGTATTTTAGGATTTGGACCCTTTAAAGGTTTTAGTCGAACATGAACATTTAGACTGAGGGAGAAAACAGGCTTCTGTGTGAGACGAGGCATTTATTGGAAGCTTTTATATCATCATGTCCTGAATAACACCAATTATGTTTCACACACACACAAATCATCAATTTGGCAATTTGTTCGTTTAACTTTCCAACACCAACATTACGAGGATGGCACATTGAAATCGACACCATGAACCTGCTGAGGGGGAGCTAGTTAAGACAAAGTATGAAATGAGAACTTCCTGTCAGCAGCACCACAGCCGAGTGCATCTAGTGCTACTTTCTAAAACGTTACAACAGATAAACAGTCGAGTGTGGAGGGAGAAAACAGCACATGGATGGTTTACAACACATACAAGTGGAACGTTCTAACGTCGGAGAGCAACCAAAGACGGTTCATC
Organism: Melanostigma gelatinosum; assembly: GCF_949748355.1. Taxonomy (NCBI): domain Eukaryota; kingdom Metazoa; phylum Chordata; class Actinopteri; order Perciformes; family Zoarcidae; genus Melanostigma; species Melanostigma gelatinosum. The sequence goes on along the minus strand of NC_136651.1, from coordinate 2,196,295 downwards.
TAAAAGGTAAAAAGGTAAAGTAACTTCACAGGTGTGCAGTTCACTTCAGGCTTTGTTTGTTTCAGCTACAGCTTTATGTTTCTGTTCTCTCCCAGTCAGTCGAATGGTCCAGTGAGGCTGACGACGCCCCGACGGGCCCGTCTGGTGGCTAACCGTTAGCCCCAGCAGCATCTCCTACACTTCTTCAACTGTCACAAGCAAAAACATGAAGAGTGGCAATAAGGGAGGAGGGGGGGAGGAGCAAATAGAGGAGAAGGAACAGGTCGTTTGTGAGATGAAGTCAGAGGAGTCGTCCTCGTCTTCCTCCACGCTCGGTGTTAAACGCGTCCCGTCACCTGCAGCTGGCTAAAGGACGTGACGAGGTTGTAGTGGGCCCGCTCGTCATCCGTCAGCTCCATGTTTCCAGGCCGGACCACCACCACCACGTTCACGCCGGCGTCTTCAGCGGCTTTAGCCTCTGCAACGGCAAATATACACGAGTGAGTACATGGATCCCACTTTCCAATGCAGAAGACTGTCAAACACATCGCTGCAAACATTCTCACCTCGAGCGACGTCGGTCAGGAACGTGAGTTCCTCGGGTTGACAGCCGATCCGCTCAGCGATCCTCTCGTAGCTTTTAGCTTCCACTTTAGCGCCTATGCTGGTGTCAAAGTGACCATCTAATAACTGAAGCATTTAAATCTCATTCGCAACATACATATAATATTTACAGCATGATTTTAAAAAACGAATAAAACCATAAAAAAGACAAACGCTCCTGATAAGCCAGAAAACGTGATAAAAAGATAATTATGTAAAATAATTGTCTCATGAATCTAATATCAGTCTGTTTGTCTGGAAATATCTTGATCTCCTGACGAGTATTAAATACTGTACTTACATCTAAAACATCTCCTTCGACGGAGTATCCAAACAGAAGTTTCTGGGCCTCCACGCTTCCAGACGAGTAAATGAAGACTTTTAGTCCGTGAGCTCTCCACCGTCTGATGGACGGAGTCACATCCTGGTAGACCCTGTTTATGAACACATGAATCCGAAGATGAACGTCATTTCATTACTTTTAGAATGCTCATTGAGCCCAGTTTTATGTCCTAAAAGCATCTCAGAAATCTAAACCGAATTATTAGTTTGAGCCTCGTTAGTTATTTTCAGGATGGATTATAAAGAAATTATATATTTCAGCCCTTTTTCCTATTTGATTAAAAATATTAATAAATCAGTCTAAGTTTTGTCTTGTTTAAAGACAAACATATAAAACATATTGTTTAAATGGGGCCCTGATCGCAACGTTATTATTACGTTGTACCATTTTTGTATTTATGCTAATTGGCTACACGGCTGTAACTTACTTTTAAAATTAATATTATTGGTTCATCTGATTTTCTTTATCTTCAAGTTACATGTTCTGTTAAAGTCCAGAACCACAAGATCACCAGTTTACTGTCACATAAGACAAAGAAAAGAAAGCAAATCCTCACATGCTGGAATAAATAATTTATCATTTTTCTCAATAATAATAAAAATTGTAAAAATCAATAAAAACCTTTATTGATATCAAAACAATTGCTTATCACCTAATAAATTAACTGCATCAGCTCTAATTGGCTAGCAAATTACCATAATATGTATCAATTTAACTGGACTGTAGTATTACGACTGAAGGTTGAATCCCGCCTGAGAATGGTGGACCCCGCCACTATTAATGAAAACTCTTATACAGCGACTTGAAGACCAATTCTGCATTAAAATAAACACTCTTCAGGACTTCAAACCACTTCAGTCATTATGTTTTCCAGCTTTAATTTTAAATAAGACAGATGTTGTCCCGGTTGATTGACCGTTACATTCACTATTCATGTTCTCTTCCTGGAAACCTCGTCGAGTCATCACTCCAGTTTGAGCAGAGCAGAATTTTGAAGTGAGGAAAACGGATCAGTGTACTTACTCGCCTTTGATTCTCCCAGAAGAATACGCCGCCCTCCACATGTGACCCTGGAGCTGTTTGAGTGCCGTGGACTTCCTGTCTGCTGCCATCTGCCACATTACGTTGTCCATCACCTCCCTGATGGCCTTCTCCTCGTCCGTGTGGACCGTCTGGTCCACGGCGTGAACCGGGCACGACCGGTTCTGTCTCATGTCCTCTTCGATCTGCAACCACGGTCAAATCAAATCCTCAGGAATCAGGTTTTCAGCAGCCAGTTTATCACTTTTATATTTTAAAATCTGGCTTTTTTTTTTATTCATCTAGGAGGTGAATAATTCTCCGCTTCATGTCCAAATAATTTCAGCAAAATGAAGGAATTTTAGGAATTAAACGAAAGGGTTTTTTTTTTCAATCTTGCATCCTGACACTTTGTTGTAATTTTGGTTCTGTACTCCAGTGCATTAAATTAAAAATAGAAGTTAAACTTAAGATTTTCAGCTCTAATTTAAGAGTTTTAACATCAGTGTCGTGTCACACACACACAATATAAATTAGCATCCTTTATACACCTAGTACACAGTTTTAAAAGGTAAACAAAAGTAGTTCAACAAATACAAATGTTTTTGTGGTTGCAAATGCTTTGAAATAGTATTATTGAAAAACATCTCTGCAAATCCCCAGAAATAAAATGTTACAGGAAGTATTTGAAATAAACAAACCATAATGTGACATTTGGAAAAATGTCAAATGTATATATGTTAGAATATTTATACACTATAGAGCTGAAACAATTAGTCAATCCACAGAAATAATCTGCAACTATTTTGCTAATGATTTACTAATTTGTCGATTTTTATTCAAGCAAAAATGCAGATATTCCGTGAATATTTGCTGTTCTTATCTTTAAACATTTATCAAGATTTATCAAGAAAACAATAAACTGCTGGATAATAAAAGTAATCCATAGCTGCAGCTCTGTTACAATAACAGTCTTCTCCTCCTTCACTCTCTCAGCTGTTGACTGTTAGAAGCTGTTAGCAGGAAGAAATCAGCTCTTGATTTAATCTTGAGCTCGTCATCTCTTCACCTGTTTCTTCAGCAGATGAACGTCTTGTTTGCACTCGTCTTCCTCCCAGTGATTAGAGAAGTACTCCTCCAGATGCTCCCTGATGTACGGAAATAAGATATCCTGAAAAACACAAAGTGGAGTCATTAGGTGGCTCCTTACAGAGAGAAATAAATTATTCAGATGCAACATATACTGGTTTGTATCCATGAAGAAAAAAATCAAGATGAATTGTCTTTTCTTTTTTATTTATATATTTAATTTACTGTTTTGTGCGTTTGGGGAATAATATTGTGACTGTGTATTTTGTGATCCATAAATGTTATGCCGCGTTCATGTCAAATGGGATTAATGAACATCTGGATGGATCTACTTACAGCTGGTTGGTTGTGTGAAAATAGTTGAAATAAATACTGTCCAGTAACAATATGACATTATATCCTTTAAATCTGTGTTTAATTAATTATGTGATTCCCATACTCAAACTATTATCCAGCTGTTCTAGAATTATCTTGTATCTTATATAAAGACAACAATAAAACAGCTATGAATTAGCCTGTCCTCCCAATTTAATGTTTTCTATTAACTCATGTTGACCCCTAGCATGTTTTATATTAACCGATTAAAATAGTAATAAAGTAATTTAGAAGTTGGAAACTTGTAATTACGACAACTCCCATATGACCTGAACGCGGCATATATAGTCTGTTTTTATCGTGCAGTGACTCAATATTATGACAATTATAGTTATATTTTAAACTAGTTTGTTGTGTAATGGGACTACAAAGGGGATAATAAAGGAGCGAGAAAATATACAAGAATATGAAGACAAATATGGTTAAAATCAATGAGTCAAACACCGTCGAGCTAAAGCTGGTGACAGTCATCTGTTAGCATATCCGCTGTAGAAAAAGCTAAGCTACATAATTAGCTTACAATCCTGTTACATTAGTATGCTGGAAAAACAACAGCTCCGTCTAATACAACTCACCTTTACAAACGTGATTGGTGTTGTTGTTCCTTCGATATCCAGCAAGAGTGCACTGGTGCTAGCAGGAATTGAAACAGTGGCCATTTTTTATTTTTAGGAGAGTCTGGAGCTGGTTAGCTGACGTTAGCTTAGCTTATAATTAGCAGCACCACCAGTGTTAAAAGTAAGTAAGCGCTCCTCGCTGGTTCCCGAAATTATTATGTTATTATCCGAGCGCGAAGAGATGTAACGTTACCACCTGGTTAGCTGCTAGCTAGCTATGCTTTGCCATTACAGTCGCAGCTAACACACACAGTACTGACTTGACTAAAAGAGAGGAGTGAACACACATGTTCAAAAGCTGTCATGTCAGTTCAGGCCGCTACTCGGCGGGGTGGAGCTACTCAGCGTGATTCTGTCGTAAATTACACGAAGAAGAAGCAAACGGAAATGGGCTGCGATGAAAACAAAGCGACGCTCAAGGAACTGGTTTAATATCCAGAATATAATTTTTTTTAGTTTTTAGTTTTTATATTTATAAATAAAATTATTATTGTGTTTAAATTACAACTGTCATAAAGTCATGATGTTACACACTCCGGTACAGTAGGTGGCGGCATGCACCGTAAACGTTGGTTTTGTCGTCCGCCAATAAACTGGAAGAAGAAGAAGAAGAAGCGACGATCACAAATCACCCATCAAACTGTAGCAACTGAAACTCAATTTTACCTTTATGAAACATAATTTTGTCTAAATTTAGACAAATATTAAAATTTAATTAACTTAGGCAAACTAGTTAAATTGCTCTGAGTTATAACTGCCGATATATGACACCAAAATATTAGCTTAGCATTAGCAAGCCAATTAGCTTAGCTTCTGCAGACGACGTAAGCTAGCTTTGGGTTTATTGACAAAAACAAACAACAATGTCGGACGATTATGAATTCAGCGAGGATTCGACCATGATGCGAATGGAAGAGGACGGAGAGGCAACCAGCGATGACCCGATGATGTCTGCGCCCGGAGACTGTGGCCTGATGATGGGGGGCGAGGCCGAGGGGTCGAAAATAGACGCCAGTAAAAACGAGGAGGATGATGGGTACGGTTATGTTACACTCATCTTAGGGTTTAAAACTCATTTTACAGTTTAAATGGTGAGGGGTACGGTGACGTTACACTCATCTAACAGTTTAAACTAGTCCCTTATCTCACAGTTTAAAATAGTCCCTCATCTAACAGTTTAAACTAGTCCCTCATCTTACACTAGTCCCTTATCCTAGTATTTTCTAAGTATTTTTACAGTGTGGTATTAGTATTTGACGTAAGTAAAGCGTCTGAATACTTCCTCCACTACTAGTTACACACAAGTAACCAGGTGCCGTTTTCTCATTCTGCAGTGTGAGTTATGATTTCTTTAAATGTGCTGTCTTGTCAATAGGAAGATGTTTGTTGGAGGGCTCAGCTGGGACACGACTAAGAAGGACCTGAAAGATTACTTCTCTAAGTATGGAGAGGTTGTAGACTGCACCCTGAAACTGGACCCCATGACCGGCCGCTCACGGGGCTTCGGCTTTGTGCTCTTCAAAGAACCTGACAGTGTTGACAAGGTATAGTCCTGCTCCCAGAAACACTGTTTATATATAATCTGTATGTCATGCTACATGCACATATAATGTAAAATGAAGCTGTGAAATAGGGAATACATCTTGTATTAGTGCTGTATTATAAGAATATGAGCAGGTTTAGGCAATCTGATGTTTAGCTTCACGACTTGGTGTCATTTTAATAAAGCAGAGGCACAAACTGGGGCTATCCTCTTTAATCATTTGCTGCTTTTCTCTGTTGTAAATCATTATAAACTGAATATCTTTGAATAAATTAATTGACCAAATTAAGCAGCGGATTGATTGATAATGAACATAGTTTAAGTTCTATAATAAAGTGAAACAAAACAGCTACTCGTCAGATTATTAGCTTAAAAAGAAATATTATTTGCGTTGAGGTCAGATGTCTTTACTCCAAACAATCAGCTCCGTGTATCTTGTTCTGCAGGTTGTTACACATAAGGAACATAAACTCAATGGAAAGGTCATCGACCCCAAAAAAGCCAAGGCCATGAAGAGCAAGGAGCCCGTGAAGAAGATCTTTGTTGGGGGTCTCTCTCCAGACACTCCTGAGGAGAAAGTCAGAGAGTACTTTGGTGCCTTCGGAGAGGTATATTTATTGTTAACGTTCACAGATTTATCTTTTAGTTGAAGCTGTGGCTCATTGGAATCATATTTGTATCCATTAACTCATGTTATTTTCTACATTCGTTGATGATGTGAACAGCTGGAGTCCATTGAACTTCCCATGGAGAACAAAACCAACAAAAGAAGAGGCTTCTGCTTCATCACATACAAAGAGGAGGAGCCAGTGAAGGGCATCATGGAGAAAAAGTACCACAATATTGGACTAAGCAAGGTACAAACTCCTTCTGTCAAGGAAAACTCAACCTCCTGATAAATAGTCTGATTGAGGCGTTTTATAGTTGATGACATGATCGCTGTGGAGCTAAAAGTTACTTGTTCCCTTAGTGTGAAATAAAAGTGGCAATGTCCAAGGAACAGTACCAGCAGCAGCAGTACTGGGGAGGAAGAGGCGGATACTCGTCCAGGTCTCGAGGAAGAGACGGTGGTGAGTGGAGGAAAACTTAACAATAATTAATAAAGCACCCTTTTAATCCCTGCTTTGGGTAAAATGAAGTATTTGTGGCTCAGTTAAGATCAAATGAGAAACATCTTTAGCTTATTGGTTCAACTATTCTTTTATGTTCGGACAGATCATTAACGTTCTCTTGTTCATCAGCGTCAGACTCCAACCTTTAGTTTTATGTTTTTGATATATATACAGATGTTTGAGAGGATTTCCCTTACAGTCATGGAACACAGTGTTTAGTAAAAATGTGACACAAAAGAATCAGAAACTAAAAAGAATCAAATTGTGTTCTGTAACAATACTGTAAAGTACTTCTTAAACATGTCAACGAGAGGGTGAAGATTCCGAGTATTACTACGAATAATACAAACTTGTTTAACTGCAGGTCCCAATCAGAATTGGAACCTGGGTTACGGCAACTACTGGAATCAAGACTATGGGAATTATGGGAATTACGGGAATTACGGTTACTGTAATCAAGGCTACGGCGGCTACGGTGGCTACGGCGGCTACGGCGGCTACGGCGGCTACGATTACCCCGGTTACAACAACTATTACGGATACGGTGACTACAACAGTGAGTACCGCCCACTCAGCTGTTCCACGCGTCTGCTGTTACTTGTGAAATGATTAATACACCTGTAATCAGATGCTGTCCCACACGTTTAGATCAATCCGGCGGATACGGCAAGTCGCCGCGGCGCGGTGGTCACACCAACAGTTACAAGCCGTATTAACGGAGGACAAACACTCGTCTTCAAGTAGGTATGTAAAGACAGAAATACACCCGTTACTTTGAATTTAAAGTAGTTATATTTACTTTGCTGTTTGGTAACATTTTGTATAATTTCCTCTTGTAAATTTCTTTTTCTCAGCACCGTCTAGTGCTTTACAGTAGTGGTAACATAGAGGCTACACACGTGTGCCGATTATTTTAACAGCCGGCCTTCTGCTGCCTCTTTTGCACCTTCTCTTTTTCTTTTTTTTTAATCTGTAACGTTAACAGGTAAAGTACTGCTACTACAGTAAATGGATGCCAAAGTTAAGGATGTGCAAGGAAACAGAAAAGGAAGTATGTTGTCTCCTAACTCTGACATACCTTGTTTGTACCTGCCAGCGGAGCTTCCTTGCAGGCCATGAGCTGACTCCCAGATACTCTCAGGGCCCGCTCAATGCGGACCGGGTACGAGAAGCATACGCTCTCGAATGCTGCCATTTGGTATGGTCTTACAACATCCTGTATCCGCACTTCTAAACTAAACAACATGGGACACGTCCAGCTTTGTCATCTTTCTTTCCATTCTTTTATTTCTTTGCAGCTGTTTGTAATGTAAGACTGAAACAGATATACACATGTAATTGTCATTTTTTACAGGCCCTTATTTCCCCCACAAGTAATGGTTCTAAATATGTTAATTTAACTATTTGCTTTTCAAAGGATACGCACAGCATCCAGTTCCTATTGTTAATATATGCATTCCTAATCTCATCGACATGCTTGTTTCTTGAGCTCTCGTAGCCAGTAGTCCATGAGCTAAAACCTGGTTGGAGCCGGTGTTTGGGGGATGAAGTGCTTTACTTTGTCTACATGTACTGCTCTGTTTTGTGTTACTCACAGCGATGGAAGAGACTCCTCTTTTTTCTTAATTTTCCTGTAACAAATTTTCCTCTTATAACCTTTTGTAAAACAAGAAGTTTCCAGAAAATTTGCATGTAATGTTTTCTGTAACGTGTATTTTTATTTCACCAATCGAAGGTTTCTTCCATTCAGTAGTTTGACTTCTTCAATTTATTGCACTTCAGGATTTCTAGCTTATGGACTAACTTTTTAAGTGTAACATGTTAAATTAAATGTTCTCGGTTTGTTTGTTTTGACATTGGACATTTTAAACACGGGGGATTCCTGTTTGTTTCTGAGCTGAAGCTGATCTGTGTTCGTTTGTTCTTCGTAGGTTTCAGAGCAGTGAGCTGGTGGAGCGAAGGCCAGAGAGAGAGAGAGGTGATGATGATGATGATGATGATGGTGGTGGTATCCAGCAAAGATCTCTGAGCTGAGTGTAAGAGAATAACGAAGAGCACTTTGACCTGCAGTACACTTCCTCTACGTTTACCGGAGTATTTGTGTTGTATCTTAACAAAAAAACAACGTTTTTGGTGTTTTGCATTTATTTAGATTGCTGCAAAGAGTTAGCAGCTTGCGCTCCTCTTCCCTTCTTGTTTTTTTGTATTTAATGTTCTCAGATGCTATTTGTGAATTTGTTTGTTACACAACTGAGGTGTTGGATCGGTTGGAACAGATCACACATTATATATATGTATATAAATATATATATTTAGTGCAAAGAATGCAGACCAAAGCAGTGTTACAATTGATCCTCTTTAGTCATCAGTCATAAAATACACGTAATTACAGAGTTCATCAGTCAAACATGCAGCTTATATACACACAGGTAATTGGACATTAAGAAATGTGATACCATAAAAATAAACATTTGGATTTGTGATCCTTTCTGTGAAATATTAATATTACGTCACATGTTAGTGGAGTGTTCAAGGAAGTATTTCAGTCAAGTTTCTAACAATTTATCTTCTCATCTGTTGCTTTATCGCAGCCTAATCAATACGCTTGCAGTTGTGCATCCTTTGAATTTAAATAAATATTTTGCTCTTGTTTGTTTGAGCTGAAATGACCAGAGACTCGCGTGAGTGCGTCTTCACTGCTCATTAAAAGAAGCGTCATCCACCTCTTCATGGCTTTCAGTCCTGAGCTGCTGAGCGAGCACACAGAGGGGTTATTTATTCATATGACTTTAGTGGCGAAGAGGATGATGAGGATGAGGATGATCAGCACAACCACACCGATTATAATCATCATTTTGACGTTTTTCCACCAGTATTTCCTGGCGACCCGCGTGGAAGTTCTTTGGAACGAGTCGGCCTGAAAAAGAAACGGAATAAAAGAGCAGCGATGAAGGAAGAGCTCCACTAATATGACACGTCAAAGTCTGTTGGTGGGTCTGGAGGAGTTCTAATGCAGAATGTGAGGAAAGGTTTTTAAAGCTTTTAGTGTCTCCAGACGGAGGAGAGGGAAGTCTGATGAACTTCTCTTTGAAAATGGAAAATAATCTGGAGGTGTGACGTTAGAAAGAGGTGAGACCTCTGCTGAAGGCTACATTAGCCTCTACTAGCATTTAACACCTTAACCACAGAGCTGTTTGCAGTCGAGTTGCATTGTGGGTAATGTAGGTGTCGTATTTTGAGGAGGAAGAAGAGTGGAATATAAATAGATGATAATTCTGGTTCTGCTGCATCAACATTGGAGCAGCATGTAGCTGCTGCAGGTGGAGCTACTTTAACTACTTTACATATAGTCAGATCGTTGAGTCCAGAGGTTCCCAACATCGGGGTCGGGCCCTCCAAAGGGCCACCAGATAACTCTGAGCGGTCGTGAGATGGTTAATGGGAGAGAAGAAGTTCCGATACATGAATTCGTTTATTTTGTTGTTTTAAAACTCAAACATTTATTTAAATCAGTTATTCTCAACCACTGTTGGGCCTCTGAGCAACATCTAATATATTTTCAGGGTTTTTTATAAAACTGGTCGTACCTAAATGTGCTCAATAATTAATGAGATGAATATAAAAATTTAAAATGCATCATTTCTATGAGCAGTTTTGCCCCGCCCATCACATCATCAGGTAACAACACGTTTAGCCTCTGTGGTGTTCCTCAAAAACATTTTAACAATCAGAAGTGGATCTTCAATCAAAGGTTAAAACCTTTGATTTAAATGAAACCATTTGTGAAGTTTAGAGTCTGATTAACTCTTCACAGGACAAAACAAAACCAGCTTAGTTGTCACAAGGCAAAAAGAAAAGGTTTGAAACCAAACCAGTGTATTCTATAAACGTTTATCTTTTTTTACGTTATATCCGAATCTGAAAAGTAACTGACAGAGCAAGTAAAAAGTACAATATTTCCTTCTAAAATGTAGTGGAGTAGAAGTATGTGAAAGGTCGGTACTTTCCTCCAGCAGCCTTGTTGTTTCAATGAATCGTGAATAAAGACGTAAAGCTCGTCATGATGAGATACTTACAGACGCCTGCAGGTCATCGGTCTTCCCGATCAGATCGTCGAGTCTGTCGCCCCTCTCCAGCACTTTGCTGATGTTGTCTTTCAGGATGACTTTGACCTCGTTCACCTGACTCTGAACCGTGTCCAGTTTAGCCGCCGAGCTGGAGGCCGGTGCCTGAGGGCGTGTGTCAGCCTGAGGGGGAACATTTGGGATGAAATCGTTTTTAGTCAGAATCTCCACAAATCTAGCAACGACAAAAAGCACACAGGAAGTCAAAGATCAGCAGCATCTGTGGTCATTTTAAATGACCAAACCTCACTTCCTGTAACAGCGGAGAGCTGTCGGTGTTTACCTGAGGCCTGTTATGATCACATGAAAACCTCAAGCAAACCTGCTGATCGCAACGTGGACCGACCGATGGAGAATGATTCAAAGATAATATCAAGAAGAAAAGCATCTTTAAAAGATGCATAAACAATATTTACGTAAACGTATTAAAAGTACACCACCTACCATCACAGCTGTGTTTCTCTGTCACCAACAACAGAACTCGCACAAAAAGAAAGAAATAACGTTTCCACAAAGTTATCCAGTCCTCCAGGCGTAATGAACGGACGCAGAGGTCTGAGCTTCTTCTGGCTGCATGAGTCACACAGCAAGAGCTGAACAAATGTCTGCTGAAGGTTGCACCTCTGCTGTGTTACTCATTAACTGCCTTCAATGTGAGTCTCATTGGCTTCAACAGGAGCCAAAGAACTCAGATCAGCACTTTCACTTCCTGTTTCTCATGAACTCTGCCACCACACACTCATCTACCCTGTTAAGACTTTAAAACAATAAAAGACGACATTTCAGTTCATGTTCCGTGTGTTCACGTACCATCAGCTGTCAGAGGATCCGGACCAGTGTTGAGCTGATATCTCTGGGCAAAGGGCTCTGTGTTGAGCAGATTCAGGGCAATAAAGAGGTGAAGTCGCTCCGTTGCTTCACTTCCTCATCCTGTGTTGTGCAGCTTGTTATCTCAGCAGCCAGCGGCAGCTCATCAATGCAAATGTGCTGTTTTGAAGCACAAGTTCAGCACTGGGTTTCAAAAATGCACGAAGAAACAGTGCATTATATTACAGTGTTTGAATATTCGTATACTCACAATAGAATAAGTATAAACAGTGGAATATGTAGTAAATGTGAGTGAAAAGGAAAAGGCAGACGTTTAATGACCTTTTGAAACCCAAAGCACATTTCAAACACAGACGCAGCTCACAGTGCTTTACATATTAAAGTTAAAAAGAGATAAATAAAATATGAGCAGACATGAACATAAAAGTCTTTAGTCTGTTAAAACGAATGACTTAGTCTGATCAACCTCATAAAGCTGCAGCCTTTGTGCTGATTAGTACACATTAGCATGCTGCTAATAAGCTAAACTAAGATGAAATGATGAAGCCATGGTGAACACTACCGCCACTTCTTTCTCTATTTCTGCTTTTTCCTCTCAAGTATTGCAGCACAACGACCAACATGACCAGTGTGCATCACAACCACACCAGGAAGTAGAGATCAAAACGAAGAGGAACAGGAATAACTGGAGAATTATTAAGATATTTTACTTAAAAGTAGCAATACTACAATTAAAAATGTTCTGTTACAAGTCCTGCATTTAGAATCAAACTTAAAAAGTGTAAAATGCTGCCAAAATGTGTTGTTGCATTATGATGTATTACACTCATAGATTATTGTTATTATTGATGCAGTAACACGTGAGATGTATTTTAATGTTGTAGCTGGCTGAAGAGATAATTGTATTAATGTATTCTACTGAATCACAACGCTTTGTATTTTATAACTTATAGGTTTTTAAAATCTTCGTCTTCAAATGAACTAAGCGGTGGTGAAGAAGTACTCAGATCCGTTACTTCAAAAGTAGCAATACTACAGTGTAGAATTACTCTAAATGCTATAAATAGATTATATGTTTGGGCACCTGTCCTTCAAATGGCCCATTTCAGAATAATATGATTAATATTATTGAATTGTAATGATTGATGCATTAATGTGTTCATCACTTTAATGTTGCAGCTGGTAAATATGAAGCTGATTATAATTACTTTCTATACTGCCGGGTAGTTTAATGTACAGTAGTATGTCATAATTTAGATTTATATTTTGTATTATCTATCTACAATGTCTGCAATGTAACTAAAGGGATCAAACAAATGTAATCATTTTAAACATTTACCTCTGCGATGTAGAGTAGAAATATAAAGTAGCATCAAATTAAAACACTAAACATTAAAGTACCTCAGAGTTGTACAATACTTGATTAAATGTACTTCGAAGTCAAGAGATAATCTCATTCATATATCCTTACTGTAAAGATAAAGTGCATTCCTGCATCCACCTTTAAACAGGTGGAGACGTGCTCTATAGTACTTTGGACGAGATGTACTTCCTTGATGAGAGGATCTTCATGAGTCATACAGACTGAACACTGCAGTGAACGCTTGTCAAATACTCAATAAACAGTGAAGCCATATGTTTGCTCAAAGTCAAATAGAAATATATAGTAAATGAATGCACTATTTAGATAAGATAATTAAGACCAATTGTAAAGACAGCGTGCAGTATGAGTATGAAAGTGCACGCTGGCTGTCTCTTTCACAAGTACTCATTGTGATCATGGACTTTGTTTCGTTAAGACGTTTGTGTTTTAAGATATTATAAGTCAATAGTAAATGCACTCGAACACAATGCATGAGCACAATGTTGCAGTATTTTAGGGGTTAAATGAAAGGAACGGCCACAGCAACAGATCACGTGGATATACTGCATATTATTACCAACCCTGCAATAAATCTGACTCTTCAGAAGTTTATGATGATGTCGTACGCTCGGCTCTGTGAGAAACAGTTTCTTTGACTGTTGTTCGTGTTTGTGTACATAAATAAGAGCAACACACACATTATATTGCAATTGGTGTTTTTGTCCATTAAGATAAAACTGTGAATATAATGTAATCCAATGTAACAACACTGGAAATTGTGTATGTTTTCCAGGCAAACTCTTAATCTGTAACGTAGGTCAATTTACTACAGCTGTCAAATAAAAGTAACAAGAATACAAGAAATATAATATTACTTTACTCTGAAATGAGAAATAATACTATAATGTTGCAAAAAACTTGAAATAACAGAAGATAGCAATCAGGGCTATCTTGAAATAATACCTAAATTCAATTTGAGCAAATGTCCTTTATTACTTTTCACTCTACAAAATGTATTTGATAGCTTTAGTTACTACTTACTTTGCAGATTTAGATTAATAATACAAAATATAATTCTAAATTATGATTTATTACAATAGATTCAACTACACATCATTGAATGAAGCAATGAAGTCGTTAAAATAAGCTCCAAAATTGAGTATATTTTGATGGTAATACTTTTGCACTTTTACTTCAGTAAAAATATCTGAGTACTTCTTCCACCACTGACAATATAGATTTAAGGCGATTGAGTTGAGTTATTATTATAGTTATACTGTTTTAATGATTCTTTTGGATTGTGTTTCAATGTTTATTTTATGTTGTATTTTGTATATTTCTTTAATTACTAATGTTTATTTTACTATAACGTTTATTTTACTAAATGTACATATTTTTAATATCTAATTTAATTTAATTTAATTCAACGTGGTGCGTCACCGCCATCTTGAGGCTGTCCGTGCTGCTGCCTGAAGGACCTTAACTTGTAAACAGCCTCCCTCAGCTCTCTCAGCCGTATACAACCCCCACAGATGTGGCGATGAGTACTTAACGGCGTGTACTTATCACCCTATTACTATTATTATTATTATTATTAATAATATCAACCGTGTACGACAACCGGTGAAACGTTACATCGGTTTCTCCCATAGCTCTACGTTTAATCCGCCTGTCGTAAATCTTGATTTTAATCTCCACCGTCAAGAGTTAACTAATTACTGTTTTTTTTATAATCATTGTCGGCGAACATCAGAAGCTACTTTCACTTGAAGTGCGACGGGGCCGTTGATTCCGTTTAATTCAGGATTTCTCTGCACCGAGAACCGACACCGACCGACGAGCCGAAGATGAACCCGAGCGGAGCGCACCGCAGCGGGAAGACTTTTCTGTTCACGTCCGAGTCCGTCGGAGAAGGACACTCCGGTACTGTGTCCATGTATAACTGCGTGTACTACTGCGTGTACTACTGCGTGTACTACTGTGTGTACTACTGTGTGTACTGCGGTAGTACACTGTCTGGACATGCCTGTCTGTTAAAGTCAGTGGTGGGCAGTAACTGAGCATGCTACAAGTACTGTTTACATCAGTATTTCCATTTTATGCCACTTTAAACTTCATCATCATACATTTAATACCATGCATTTTACTTCTAACAGCTTCAGTTACTTTAATAACAACTAAAATATGATGACGTGTTATTATATGTTAAACTACTCAAAAGTAAACAAAGTAGTTCAAATAAACTCCACCTTTACCAGCTGCAACATTACAATAATAATGTACTATCTATTCTGCATAATAAGTACTTTTACTTTTGGTACTTTCAGTGTATTTCTATGATTTTACTTGAGTAAACTATTTGAGTACTTGTGTCGCCACTTGTAATGTATGTACTATCAATTACACTGTAATATTGCTACTTTTACTAACGTAAAAGTCCTGAGTACTTCTTGAGAAGTACTCATGCAGAATAATATATATGTTATAATACTGGATTATGAACATTGATGCATTAATGTGTTCGTTATGTACTGCTCAGGAGTTTAATTTATAATATATTAGTTCATTTATATTAATAATCTTAATATGCAGAGTAGCTAATGTTGTCAAACAAATGTACAACACTGGAAATACTCAAAAAGTACTTAAAGACAGTACTTCGTGACCTATCCTACGTTTTTTAAACTGTATTTCCTTTAAGATCTGTTAAACTACGGAGCCCCAAAGTCACTAAACGTTATGTATCTTGTGCATAAAAATCATTACATCACATTCAGTAAGTTGTGAGAAGTATTGGTATCAGTATTCACGTATTTATTTACATGTCTGACGTTGTGTTCACAGATAAAATGTGTGATCAGATCAGCGACGCCGTGCTCGATGCGTATCTGAGTCAAGACCCCGACTCTAAAGTGGCCTGTGGTGAGTTTTCAATGTTTATCATCCAGATGAAACCCGACTGGAGGATTAACTGTTCATCATCTGAGTGTGCAACTCTGCGTCTGTCCACGGCTAATGCCGCATACCGCTGCGCCAAACTGCATCATATTTCTTCAGGTGCTCATTTATGGCTGTTTGCTCAAAGACCTCTCTGGATTGGAAAATATATAAAAAAAACATAATAAGTTGACATATTAACGGCTTTAACAATTTACTCCGTAGATTTGAATACTAATACTAGTTTTAAACAGCCAATAATACTCAGGCTGCATCTGTGTTTGCCCTGCAGATCTCACTGGCTTCCTCAAACCTCATCAAATGCATTGAACTCCCTCTGAAACGTTCCCTTTGTGCTCTCTTCGTGTGACTTTTTTCAGCTTCTTCTCAATGACTCTGCTCCAGACTTCAGCACACGCGAATTGACTGTTTAAGAAACTGCGATCATGCAATGCATTCACACTCAGAAGTCTAAAAAAGCCCGAGTGGGACTGTTGTCAAGTACAAACGTGATGTTTTGCTGCAGAATGTGTGACGAAGACGGGCATGGTCCTACTGGTCGGAGAGGTGACGTCTAAGGCCATCGTGGATCTGCAGACGGTGGTCCGAGATACCGTCAAGAAGATCGGCTACGATGACTCTTCGAAAGGTGGGAGGGTTCTTATCTAATAACTACCTTTTTCTCTGGGATTTAAGTGACTGAGTTCCAACTTTGATCTGCAGGTTTTGACTACAAGACCTGCAATGTGCTGGTGGCGCTGGAGCCGCAGTGTGAGGAGATATCGGACTGTGTGTTTGAAGGCAGGGATCAGGAGGACATCGGGGCCGGAGACCAGGTTCAGTATTTCACCTCCAAACATCGACTTTATCCAGACTACCAGGTTCACAGCTGGAGTACATTTTCAATACGATCACATACAATGACTGTTGTCATTCATTGGGGTGTGTTTTCATTGGCTACGTGTAACAGAAGCTGAACAAACTTGTCCTTACGACAGCCATGCTAGCTGCCGGTCACTTCAGTTTAAAGATTTGACGGGAAACCTTTGACACGACCGCTCAGACTTTATTTTCGGTCTGTGGCCGCCTGCTCGTCTCCTCAGGGTCTGATGTTCGGCTACGCCACCGATGAGACGGAGGAGTGCATGCCGCTCACCATCCTGCTGGCTCACAAGCTCAACTACAGGATCAGGGAGCTGTCGCTCAGCGGAGAGTGTCCGTGGATACGACCGGACTCCAAATCACAAGTGAGCCGCCTGAAAAGCCGACAGTTTTATTCGTTTATCCGTTTTATTCAATACATCTTTAATGTCTTGAGCGGCTCAAAACCACCCCAAAAAACACTGTAAAAACAACGAGGGCTGCACGATTATGACCAAAATGATGAGACCAGTATTTTGTACTACGTTCCTGCTAATGTACAAATCTTTGCATCAGAATGTGACTTTAAACAGTTTTCTTCTTCACCTGAATTCAATGCTTCAATACTGTCTGAAACCTAAAATGAGTCACCGAGAGGCTGAGGAGGGGAGACTAACATGCGGACATGCTGACCGTCAAATGATTCACAGATCCAGTTGCTGCGTTTTTGTAGATTTATTTGCAGGACAAAACAAACAAAAACGCTCGAACGACTTTCAGAACATCGTACGAAGGCGATCAAAAGCAGAATAAGACTTCCTCTCTCACCGCTCTCCCTCCATTCACAGAACTAAATACTGAACAGCTGACATCCCCAACACCACGTGACTCAATTACCGTAAGTGACCCAGAAAGGTGCAGAAAAGGACACGAGTTGTGTTACAGTATATCAGTCTTATACTCCGGACTGCAGCCGCAACAGTCAGGAACGTTTTTTCACAGCTCCCCAAAACGAAAAGACAGTGTGACATAAAATATAACCGCCCTTAAAAACATCTCCATCTTCACTGTGCTGTTAGTTTTGACACTGAGGAGTAAAAAGAGCTTCCTGCCCTCTTCTCTGCAGGTCACAGTGGAGTACAGAGACAACTCCGGAGCCATGGAGCCTCTGCGAGTTCACACGGTGGTCATCTCCGTGCAGCACATCCCAGAAATCACCCTGGAGGAGATCAGACGCAGTCTGATGGAGAAGGTGGTGAAGGTCGTCATTCCCGCCAAGTACCTGGACGACAAGACCATCTACCACCTGCTGCCGAGTGGGAAGTTCCTCAAGGGTGGCCCACAGGTGAGTGGGGACTGAACCAGGGGGAGTGTAATGAAAAAGACATCAATCAAGCAGAAGTTGATGCTGTTCTTGTGTCAGTAGAGTGACGCAGGACTCACAGGGCGCAAGATCATCGTGGACACGTACGGAGGATGGGGGGGGCACGGAGGAGGGGCTTTCTCCGGGAAGGACTACTCCAAAGTGGATCGGTCCGGAGCGTACGCGGCACGCTGGGTCGCCAAGTCTTTGGTCAAAGCCGGGCTGTGCAGGAGAGTCCTCATTCAGGTGAGGAGGGTTCGAGAGACGTATGAGTAGAAACACAATCTACGGTTCAAACATCGGTCTGTTTTTAGCTGAACTGAACATTATTTAAATCACTAAATGGATCAATATATTTCACTTCTGTCGGAAACGTGGCACCGGTGACCAGCATTAAGAACAACAATACAGAAATATACAATCTTCTAACGTACGTTTCTCCTTTAGATCTCTTACGCCATCGGTGTGAGCCATCCGCTCTCCATCTCCGTGTTCCACTACGGCTCATCGAACAGAGACGAGGACGAGCTGCTGCAGATCGTGCAGAAGAACTTCGACCTGAGGCCCGGGGTCATCGTGAAGTACGTGTTTCGTTCTCCACAACTGAGAAAAAACTCGTGTTTTTATTGTGTTTTCTGTTCCCGTAAATATAAACGCGCGCTACGACTTTATCTCTCGCAGAGAGCTGGGTCTGAAGAGGCCGATCTACCAGGCCACCGCCTGCTACGGTCACTTCGGCAGAGAGGAGTTCCCCTGGGAGAAACCAAAGCCGCTGGTGTTTTGAGGATCACATTCCAGTTATCTCCTCCTAATAATCAAACAATCAAAGGAGTCAATTCATCCAAATACCACTGTGTAACTGAAAAACATAAACGTCTTCTCTCTGACCGTCAGCTGTGGCCTTTGTTGAAGAATTAATTTTGATTTTAAGAAAATCTTGATTTATGCTGTTTCCCTGTATGAGAAACTGTAGTTTGTTTAAAATAATAATAATAGTGATGACGATGCAACGAATGTGATTTTCTTTCTTTTGAATATTGTGGAAGAATTGTCCGGTACTGTCAAATCTATAAAATATTATTTTCAAATGTATTTTGACAATAATATTTGGTGATTAAAGCGCTGCATAAACCTCCTCATGTACTTTACTTCATTTTACATTTGAAGTACTTTTACTTTACTTGATTAGTAGTTTGAAAATGGTAATTTAAGTAAATACACTGAGTTACTTTCCACCACTGTGTTACCAAATGTCAGGTGATTGAGTTATAGTTGTAGTTATAATATAGGTTTACTTAACTTACATTGTTTAGTTTCATTTGACTTTGTTTTGTTTCATGTTTGTTTGTTTAATATTACTCTTTTATTCACTCCTGTAATGAACCTGTGATAACTTGAGCTGCCGCTGGATGGCGCTAGCGTTACACAACATTGATCAGGAGGTGGAGAAACATTTGTAGTTAAAGAAAAACGACGGAATGTTGAGCTGCCTTTCTTTTTATGTTGAACTGAACATGAAGGAAACAACCTATATCTTTATGAATATCTTATATTTTAAGGAGGAGAAGTACTTTTACACGTACAGTTTGTGTATTTTACAGCTGAGGACAAAGGAGAAGTTGTACACCAATCACAGAGGGAGAGACAGACGCTGTGACGGTACAGGGGATTTGATTGGCTGAAGCAGAAGAACACCCACACACACACACACAGGGTGGACAGGCTGGTGTGTGTGTGTGTGTGGGGGTGTTGCTCTACTTTCCTTTGAAAGTTGTTGACTTTTCAAAGGAGCTCGTGAGCGACACGGTCGCTGCAGAATGCTGCCACACTTCATAGATTTGGGAATTTCTCCTCTTCTGAGCCGAGTTGCAGTTAAATAACCCGTTTCTTGAACGGACAGAGGAACATACAGGCTGGAGAGTTTAAATAAACTAAATTGTTCTTTGAAGTGAGAGTTGAGATAAAGTTAGAGGAGAAGGTGTAGCGCCACCATGCCGGGGAACAGTGGAGTGTACGCGGTGAAGAGGAGGAAGAAGCCCGCTACCAAAAGGTCCGTTTTAATGTTAAATACTTTATCTTTCGTCATTTATCTTTATTCTTTGTAGTTGTTATTCTTTGTAGTTGTTTTTACTTCAGTGATGAGTGATTTGTCGGACATGTGGACAGTTCACCTGCAGCGGAAGGTCACGCGAAGGTAATGACGTCCGAGGTAGAGGAGGTTGAGTCGGGCAGGTGATGGTAATGACGTCAGGGGTAGAGGAGGTTGAGTCGGGCAGGTGATGGTAATGACGTCAGGGGTAGAGGAGGTTGAGTCGGGCAGGTGATGGTAATGACGTCAGGGGTAGAGGAGGTTGACTCGGGCAGGTGATGGTAATGACGTCAATACTTTAAGTTTTAGATACTTTTACTGAAGTAACATGTTGAATGCCTTCTACTTGTAACTAGCTGTATTGATGATGAGGTGCAGGCTCTAAATACTTCCTCCATCACTGCATCAATCAAAGATCAGAAGCCCACGACTCTGAAAACAACGGTGACAAAGAGAATTGATGACGATATAAAAAGCAGCTTTATTTTGACCAGTGAGACTCCATAGATTCCTCTGCATTCAGGTCTTCTTCTTCACGTCTTACGCCCGACATCTTGTGCCCAACCTCCTTCCAAGACACACAAGCTGCCCGAGTAACCCGACCCACCCGAGGCCGGCAGCTCCGGGTCCAGAGCCAAGTCGAGCTCTTTGTTACCCACGACGAGGACGCGATCACAGGCTGAAGCTCTGACTCGACTCCAGAGTTCCCTAACGAGCCTTTCCTTTCGTTCAATGAGTCAAATCGATACGTCTGCATTATCTGAAATCATTACAGCCTGTGTGTAGGATCCTTTTTGATTGCTATGGAGTCATTTCATAATTTGATTTCCCCTTTGTGAGTCGACAGTGAACAGAGGAGGATGACCTAAATAATTTGCACAACTTAAATGTCATTGCTTGGTTGGTGTTTCCACCGTTCCATCAGTCACCAGCTCTGGTTTGGTAGAAATTAACTCTTTATTCACAGAGTTACATGTGTCTCTCTCTCTCTCTCTCTGTCTCTCTATCTCTCTCTGTATCTCTCTCTCTCTCTCTCTCTCTGTCATTTTATCTCCTCATTCCTTCCTTCGACGTTGTCTCTCCTCTTCTTCCTGCATCTGTCCTCAGCTCTCAGTGTTCGGTCGGTGAGGCCTCTGCGTGTCCCGACGTGTTACAGAGGAATGACATTGTGGTTATTTGTAGTAATGATAACATTCTGTCTGAGTCGTGATGTCACTCTGTATCTGCTGTTCCTCTGCAGATATCTGTATTGTTTTATCGTCTGTCGGTCTACAGTGAAATAACTCGACTACTTTCAGTTGGATTACCATGAAGGTCAGCGCAGACGTTCATGATCCCAAGAGGATGAACCGTGCTGACTGATGACGCCTTCATGTGTTTTTCTCAGATCGAGGAGACGATACTGTATGACTAAAGAAAACAGCAGATTCTTATATTTAAGAAGCTCGAACCATCAAATATTTGTAATTTTTGCTTAAAAAATAACTTTAATGATGAGCAAAATAGTTGCCAATTAATTATCTGTCAATTTACTTGTTGATCAATCGACTAATGGAATTGTACATTGTCATGTGTTTTTGCATTCAGAAATGTGAATTCATAAAGTACCTGAAGCTGTACTTTGATACTTTCCACCACTGCTTCCTAATTTATTTGCGTCAGTGATGAACTCTCAGTAAATCTCATATTTCTTACTCATAAAACAAACATCATTTTTCCCTCTCTGTGTGTTTTCCAGTCTTGTAATAACAAAAGTATGAGCCACACGTTCGGCCTCCTAAAACCAGGAAGTGGAATCTGCGTTTGATGTGGTCAGCGGTTCATTTGGGCAGCAACAAACATCGTCTCTTAGAGATTTAAATTGTTTTCATGAACAGGAAGAGTCAGCGAAGACGTTGAGACGAGAGCTCGTCACAGGATGTGAAGAGTCCTCCTCGTACCAAAAGACTCCCGCTGAAGCTCAAGCTGGAAACTCCAAAAGTGTGTCGTACAGACTGTCGAGCGGAGCGAACAAGTTTTTGCAAGCGAGCGTCTCCCAACAAATCCTCTTTGTCTCTGTGTGTGTCGCTTCAGTGCCAAGACTCCGCCGGTGAAGACCAATCCGTCCAAACGGCACCGGGACCGTCTGAACGGAGAGCTGGACCGCCTCACCGGCATGCTGCCGTTCTCCGACGAGGTCAGAGGTCGCCTGGACAAGCTGTCGGTGCTCCGGCTCAGTGTGGGCTACCTCAAAGCTAAGAGCTACTTCAACGGTCAGTGGACCTCCACCTCGCAGCTCTGTGCATGTCATCAAGTACATCTACTCAAGTATTCAACTTAAGTACAAGTTTAGGGGCCTTTACTTCGACTCCTCTACATCTCAGAGTGGAATATTGTACCTTGTACTCCCGAAAGCTTTAGGTATTAGTACTTCTACTTAAGTCGAGGATGTGGATACTTCCTCTGGCGTTAGCGGGCAGTAATAATGCAGCGTGTGTGTCAGGTGAGCAGACATGCAGCTCCAGACGTTTTTGAGGCTGAGCTCTG
The DNA here is from genome assembly GCF_949748355.1 of Melanostigma gelatinosum. Taxonomy (NCBI): domain Eukaryota; kingdom Metazoa; phylum Chordata; class Actinopteri; order Perciformes; family Zoarcidae; genus Melanostigma; species Melanostigma gelatinosum. The sequence goes on along the minus strand of NC_136651.1, from coordinate 2,173,523 downwards.
AGTGTTTTGGGAACCCGACACTGAATAATGAATAGTCGCTCTGCTGGGAGGGGAAACGGGAGCGAGTGCTGCAGGGGCGGCAAAGCAACAGGAGGCATACCGACGGGAAGATGAGGTCCTTATTCTGATGCTGATCTCACACAAATGTGGATTCATCCGCCGCTGAAAATAGTCCCCAACGAATCTCCTTTTTAAAAATGAAACCATATATTCATGAGATATTTTAAAGATCTACATCTTCAGTAGGAACCAATAGTCGTGAGACAGGAAGACGGGGAAAGCACTGAGAGACGGACCAACACATTCTTGGTTTGAATCTTTTTATGGGACAAATATAGAACAACAGCTGTGCTCTTGTAAGTTTTGCCGTCCTGCATGAGCTCACGGGGTTATTTTTAATTTAAAAGTTAAAATGATGTCTGTCATGTCATAAAGGAGGTTCTCTAGAAATGTATTGTTGTACTTTCATGAAGTTGGAAGACTCAAAAGAGACATTAAAAAGAGAAATATCCTCCATCAACGTCATACCCGGCTTGGATGAAACCGCTTCATTCCCAAAACTGGGGACAAACAGTCTCGTTATCTTCCGGCCACCACGACTCAGAGTGACCAGTAATCAGGTCATGCAGTGTATTGTGAACGTGTTATCTGCTCAACTTTGATGTTCGTCCAGTTCACAGACTGTATGTCAGAAGTGGACGTCGTGATCGTGACGTTAAATACGTAACATGACGAGCTGCGGGGAGGATGATTACAGAGGCCGATGGGGATGTCTTTAGTTTTGCAGGTACCAAAGTGATGGGCTGACGATCCGGTGATGAAAGACGTTTTCATTGTTTTTACAGAAAAGGCCTCTCAGTCGTCTCCTGACTTCTTCTACGGCTCCGTCTAATCGTCCACAGCAGTTTCCTCCCATTGTGGAGGATGTTTGTTCAGGGACCAGGCCCATGGAACACAACACAGCCTTAGAAACAACACACGACGCTGATGAAGTCCTCGTGGCAGTCTTTGATGGCTTTTATTTATTGATAGTTGAAGTATTGAGTGAGTAACTCAAAGTAGAAACTTTAAGACGAACTTAACTCTGAACTAAATGTGCTATAAGTAGAAACTAATGTACTGAATGAGCAGAACACTGAAGAGACCTACGGTGTGTGTGTGTGTGAGTGCAGGAAGGTTGAGCACAAACTCACCTGTTCCCTTGAATGAGTCCCAGGTGAGGCGTCTGCCACCACCTGGGTGCAGCGCGGTGAGTGGGACGCCACGGGGAGTTCTTGTGGAGCTGCTTGTTCCAGAGGATGTCTGCTTCCTGCGTTTTGTGTGGAGAACGAGGTTGCAGCGAGGTCAGCGCCGTCGTTAACTGCATTTTCCTGCAGAGTAAATCTGCTGTGCTGAGTCACGAGCAGGCCGAGGCTTCTACACAAGCACCGGCTGCTTCATGTGGACACATATTAGTGTTTTAATAGAGTTTGTCGTTGCGTCAACGAATGCTGATTTAACAGAAAAGAAGTAAAGAATTGAACTTTGATGAAGTTTCTCTCTGATGTTTTTATAGAGACGAGGTCTTATCCCAGTTTCATCTGATCAGGTAATATCTGCTTCCCTCCTCTCCGGAAGAGGCAGATCCAGCTTTGTTTTACAACGGGGAGAAGGGAGGAGGAGAGCCGTTCGTTAGCGTGCCATCGAGTCATTACTGCGGGAAAGGAAAGGAGGTGTTACTGAGCTGACAGGATGCCGGCGATCACAGATTCGATTCCACGAGATTTATTATCAACACAAGAACAGAACAGAACAGAAGTTCTATTGTTTTCAACCAAAATAAAACAGACAATCAATTTGTGGACAGCAAACACAGTATTTTATTTTTTTACATTTGTTTGCAGCTAGTTCAGGATGAAATGTGCAGATATTTTCCTTCCGCAGACACATGAATACTGTGTTTCCAACAGGATGATGTGTGGACCCTGGATCCTCTAGGAGGGTCCCTGGATCCTCTAGGAGGGACCCTGGATCCTCTAGGAGGGACCATGGATCCTCTCGGAGGGTCCCTGGATCCTCTCGGAGCTCATGCTTCCCTGGAAGAAATAACTTCCTGGGTACATTTTAAAGTTGAAAGAATGATTCCGGTGCACTTTAAGAGCAACATCAAGAGGCTAGCTCTATAAAGAACCTGTTTTAGCAGTAGTGGAATGTACATTTGGGCTCCTCAAGTTCTATACTTAAGTACAGTTTTGAGGTACTTGTACTTTATTTGAGTATTTCCTCTTTATGTAACGTTCTACTACATCTCAGAGGGAAATATTGTTTTGTAAACTTCACAAGATTTATTTGACAATACTAGACAATAGTTCGGCTACTTTGCAGATTCAGATTGTTAATACAAAATATAAATCATCTAATAAACTATGATGTATTGTATTGCTTAATTATTAAGTATTTTCAGTATTTTTTGGAGTATGGAAGACATATTTTGCCACTTCAACATGTTCCTGTCCTCCTGAGGTCACTTTCTTCCCTTCAGGCGTCTTCAGGACATTGAACGTGAATCTCAGGAGTATTTCTTGTCTTTGGTATCTTTCAGCAGCGCTGCAGAAGCACGTGAGGTCGGCTCCTCTCGTGTCTGCAAACGGCAGAAATGGAGAGTCGGTGTCTCTGGATGGAGTCACTTTCTCAGAGGGGGAACTCCTCCTCCAGGTACAGAACAAAGCATTGCATTGCAAGCGTGCATACAGTAGGCGTGGATGTGTCAGCACGGCTGTGATTTAGTATTTCCGTTATTTCTGCAGGCGTTAAACGGGTTTGTGTTGGTCGTGACGACTGATGGAACGATATTCTACACATCACCGACCATCCAGAGCTTCCTGGGCTTCCATCAGGTAGAACACAGTGTAAACGTCTGTCTTTGTACCAGTGATGAGAAGCTTTACTTAAAGTTACTGTGAGGAACTTTGATCTGGTCCTGAACCAGTCTCAGTCTAGTCCTGATCCTCTATATGAACCAGTCTCAGTGTAGTCCTGATCCTCTATCAGACCGCCATCAGTGAAGAGACCATCAGAGAGGAGATGGTCTGTTTCTATCGAGTTGTTCTTGATGCTCGTCATCGGAGCCACCGGGTCGGATTCTGGTGAAACCAAACAAGTAAAATACTTTCCTCTGAAATGTCGTGGAGTAGAAGTATAAAGTAGCATAAAATGGAAGTAAAGTACCTCTAATTGTACTTGTAGTAAATATAAACGTCCCTCCCTTCGTCAGTCCGATGTGGTCCACCAGAGTGTCCACGATCTCGTCCACATGGAGGACAGAGAGATGTTCAGATGTCAGCTCAACTTCGCCCTCAAACCCAGCGACTCGCACTCAGACGTGAGAGCACAAGGTACGAGTTCAACTCCTCGATATCCACCCGTCACAAACACACAACATGTTTCATTCAGGTCTCGAGAGGCGTCCACGTGAACCCCTTGTGACAGCGCTGAGATGTTTTTTCCTCTGCAGACGGCCAGTCGCGCAGTAGAGCTTTGAGCAGCTCGTTGCCTCAGTACGTCCCCCCAGAGAACTCCTCTTTCCTGGACAGAAGCTTCTGCTGCCGGCTCCGCTGCCTCCTGGAGAACGCCTCCGGATTCCTGGTAATGAAAGCAAAGCGTCCATTGAACCACAAGCAGCTTTGGGGGCGTTTTACCTCATTTTTCACTGCAATATACACCGGTCCTGCACCTCCATGGAAACATGAATCATGGCTAGAAGTAGAGAGAACTCATAAGTGTCTTTTGTGCAAAAAAACGCAGGTTGAATTTTTTTGACATAGTGGATCGATGTATATGCACAACATCAAAGTGTCCTCAATTGTTACAAAAATTGCAAGTGACATGCAAGTGATGGACCGTCCACAGAGCCATGTGCTGCGTAACCTGATTGGTTTGTTGGCATGAACTCTGTCTCCTCCACCGTTAGGCTCTAAACTTCAACGGACGTCTGAAGTACCTCCATTTGCAGGGAAACATGTCTCCTCCTCAGTTGGCTCTGTTTGCCATCGCCACTCCTCTGCAGCCTCCCTCAGTCATGGCGATCCGGACTAAGACCCTCATCTTCCAGTCCAAACACAGGATGGATTTTGCTCCTGTGGGCATAGACACCAGGTTGGCACCGCTGGTGAATCTCTTAACATGATGGAATGTGTAAAATGCTTTTCCAGGCCTCAGTAGCGGTCTGTGTGTCTTTGCAGAGGGAAGCTGGTTTTAGGATATACAGAGATCGAGTTGGTCACAACGGGCTCTGGCTATCAGTTCATCCACGCCGGCGACATGATGTACTGCGCTGACAACCACCTCCGCAGTGAGTTATCCTGCAACACACACACACACTCTGGACCTCTACAGTGCTGCCGTTAGCCTGACTGCCTTCACCGTCCGCAGTGATGAAGACTGGCGACAGCGGCTTCACCTTCTTCAGGCTGCTGACCAAAGCGGGCCGCTGGTTGTGGGTCCAGGCCAATGCCAGGATCGTCTTCAAGGGAGGGAGACCGGACTTCATCATCGCTCGCCAGAAGGCCCTCATGTAAGTGTAAAGTCTCACGAGACGAAACATGATTTGAATTTCGGTCAGCGTATTAAAAATGTAGATATTGTTGCTTCTCGGACTTCCTATTATTAGGGACAGAAGGAGAAGTAAGTTCAAATAAATGTACAAATGCAGGAAATGCTTTTGGTGAAAGAAGCTCCTTCTCTTCTGAAGAAAACATACACCCCTGATTTAAGGATTTAAAAGTACAGTGTTGTAATTTGCAGCGTTCATCTATTTTTCTGCAGAAACGAAGAAGGAGAGGAACACTTGCACCAGAGGAGACAGCAGCTCCCGTTCAACCTCGCCACGGGTGAAGGAGTCCTGTACGACGTTTCTCTTGAATCCATCCCGGGTCCTCCTGGCTCCGGTGCACCGGACACCACGGAGCCCGCGACGGAGAAACCTCTGGACCCCGCCTCCCTGCTGGGATCCCTTCGCCGGCAGGACCACTCTGTTTACACCCAGCCGCAGGAACCCAGTGCCCAGCTCCCGGTCTTCACCCAGATACAGGACCTGGATTCGGAACAACCCCAGCCGACCCTGGAGCTGGCCTTCCTGGACAGCCACGCTCTGCTCAGTGTGCCGGGCCAGACCCAGGCCTCCGGGTCCATCACGGGGGACCTCACATCGGAGGCCATGATTGAGTCTTTGGAGCAGATTTTGGGGGATATTGAGGATGGAGGGATAGAGGGTCTTGAAGTTGAGGAGACAGAGCTGAGGGACTGGGAGAGCACCCTCGCCAGGCTGAACGACGAGAGGGAAGACGTATCGAGGGAACTGAATCCCGTCCTGGCCAACGACGTGTTCTCGTATGTGGAGGAAGCTCTGAGAAGAGAGACGGCGCGGGGTTCAGATCACGTTTCTGGCTCTTTCAACAAGTTATCCATCCAACAGCATCCCGGGTCTGTGTTTTCAAACAACGCGTGGCAGCAAACGGCGGACGCCACGTCTGCCTTTGCAGAGCCGGCGCCGTTTGGAGACGTTCTCGGTGCCGTCGGTTATCCGGCTGCACTGAAAGCTGCTTCTCAAGTTGTGTCTCGCGGGGCGGCGCACACACGGTGTCGTAACGCTCCGCAGGGACACACCTCGTCGCTGTGGCCTCCAGGCAGCAGCAGCTCTCACCAGAGCGGCAACCAAACGATGTCAACACAATCCTGCCACGCTGCTCAAAACACCAGCAGCATCCACAGCAGCTCCAACCAAACTGTGCAATACACGCCGACTGGTTCTCAGCAGACCCGCACGGGGCCGCAGCTTCAGAGCCAGTCGGCGTGGCAACCGTTTCCCCATCACACACCGACTCATCCCTCACACGCAGCAGGCGGCGTGCACTCAACGGCTCGCTCATCCGGCAGCTGCATGTACGAGAAAAGAGACGCCACCGCTCCCACCACACAGAACGGGCCTCTTCTGGGACCTTCGTGCTCCAGAGGAACCGCGAACGCTCCCTTCAGCCGGGCCCGTCTGGGCGCGGCGGTCGGAGGCGTCGATCAGATGATGATGTGCACAGATGTGGGCGACATCAGCTCGGGAGCAGCGACGTCAGAATTTCGTCTTGAAAGTGTATCGTTACATTCGTCGTTCTTCTGTTGGAACGGTGAAGCTCAGGTAAAATAAAACGATCAGAAACTTATTTTGGGGAAAAGGAAAAGGAAAGGCTCGGGTTGCTTGCCAACTGTTTGTGCAGATGGATGTGATTTGTTTTTGAAAACACGTTATTTAGGGCTCAGGCGGTTGTTACTCTGTTTCGATGAGCCTCTCCTCCTCTAGTGCCACAAAGTAAAGAGACTTATAGTTTATATACATATATATACATATATATATATATATGTATATGTATATATATATATATGTATAATGTGCACGAAACTCCCCAGTTTTAATCATCACTTGGTTATAAAATATCTGGTTCTTTGATTTAAGAATAATAAGTACAAGTCTGTGTGCATGAATCATGCATGAACTTAGATACTTGGATAAAACTCCTTTAAAACAGTCTAGAATGGGAATTTCATTAAAAAGCCTTGAGCTCGGCTTTTTTTGCAACCGATGAACAGGAAGTGACCATATCTGGACTGTGGAGGAGTGACGTAGTGACGCCTTATACGTCTCCGTTAGAGACCTGTCAATCACTGTAAGCCCCGCCCTAAAGCATCCCCTGCTTTATGGTCTGTTTGACTCTAAACGGGGGTTTCCAACAGGTTTGTCATTATTAAGACCTGATGAGACTTCCGTGAGTTCAGGGAGGATCACGATAGCATCTGTAAACTCTTCACATCACCAAAGATTCTGCACTGATCAGATATCCAGATCAGATTCCTCCTCTGATTGGACCTCACCTCACTACAGTCTCATCCAGCTGTTAGTTCTCAGGATAATCTGTGTTCTTCTCCCACAGATCCCCAGAGTTTCCCTGAGCGGTGTCGTTGACCCGTTGGCCTTCCCTGCCCTCCACCTTCACCCCGGGAGCATCAACCTCCCCAGACGCACCGGCCCGTAGCCGCTCGAGGGAGGTTTGCACACAAGTCCGAGGAGGAGTTTCCCCTCCGGGATACTCGTGATATCTCATCGATGCTTTGTCTGCTGTGGCTCACCGAGAAACAACAACCCTCTCATTTCAAACTCAAGGAAACTGCTGCATTGCAGTCTTTTGACTCTTCAAATATTTATCAAACAATCTTTTCCAAGAATTCGCTTTTTTACTCATATTCACGCTGCGAGTAACCAACAATGGATGCGAGTGGAAGCGTTATTGCAGTCTTGATGATATCGTGACTGTATCACACACAGTGTGAGGAACATGTGCTCGTCATATAGAAGAACATCTCATCCTTCTTACTGTACGTCTCCATGTGAATCCGTGGACTCTCTGTTGTTGTGTAACTTCTTGTTGATATCCAGTTTAAATCAGAACTTGGTCGTGTAATTTCTTTGCACAGAACAAGGATTTTGTCCCCCATGGCTGACGTTTTCCTCAAGGATCTTTTCTCGTCGTGGGTTCGATCCCCGGGCTGGACCGCTCTTCTGGGTGGAGTTTGCATGTTCTGGTCTCGGCAGCGGGTTCTCCAGCTTCCTCCCGCAGTCCAAAGACATGCCAACATGCACCCGAGGTTAATTGATGACTCTCAACCTCCCGTCGATGTGGATGTGAACCCTGCCTTCAGCTGGGATCGGCATCATTACATCAAGAACAAAACCTGTTTCAATGTTCATCTGGACCTCTGATAATTGTTTTAAGAATTGTGAACTTATACTTTTACTGGATTGGTTTTGGTTTTGTCTCCAAGGACGACATTTGGATTTTCTTCAGCTGTGAAAATGAATCTTTTCCCAAAACTAACGCAGCTCATATTGGAAAGAATTGTGACTCAGCAGATGTTTCCCACAGTTTAGAGTTACGTTTGTCACTTATATGGCAATTTTAAAAGAACTACAACATGTAGTTCTATATTGAATAAGCTTGATGGACGTGAAACGCACACAATGCAGTATTAAAATACTGTAAAATCTGTTTAACGTGAACAGATTGTGACTGAACATGCTGTTTAAATCCATCGCAGCTGCAGCAAAGAAGAACTTTGTTGACCTTGTCAAATCATATTCATAGTAAAGTACACATTTATGCTTTTTTGGCCTGTAGGAGATGACCATATGACTGTGCTTCTGTAATTATAAGTAATTCTACACTCTGTAGCTGTTTAGTATTCCTCGTGTCATTAAAGAACTGTAACCCCTGTTACCTGTGTTACTCTCCATGCCTCACATGAATCTCTGGAGGATGTGAGGACAATGTGTGATTGTGTTCAAACCGGGTCACCTCCGACATAAAGCGGTATCGGGTTAAAGCTCGTTATGATCGAGTGCTTAGTGCCAACTTGTATTGTTCCCCGTAGAGTATTTTAGATGGCTCATTTAATGTTTTTCTGTTCCAGCCTTCTTGCTTCCACATCAGCCCTCCTCTGAGATATATATATATATATATATGTGTGTGTGTGTGTGTTCCCACAAGCCATGACGTAACCGTCAGCTGCCTCCCTCGTCTGTCTGCCCTCCCACAGCAGACTCTCCTGGGCCTCTTCTGAGTCTCCTGTGTGTTTGATTGGGTGTACAACCAAAGAGGCCAAACAAGATGAAGAGCCCGCAGACCTTCTTTGAGGCTGTAGGCCTACACATAAGCGCAGTGGTGCTTTGAGCTAAATGCTAACGTTAGCCAAACCTGCTGGACAGCAGTGTTAATACTCAAAACATTTACTTCAGTAAAAGTAGTAGCATCAAAATGTATGCAAAGTACTCATTATGCAGAATGGCCAATTACAGAGGGGACCAGTTAAGTCTCATCTTAACCTGTAACAATACATCGCAATTCATGTACCGGTGTTTATCAAATCATTGTTTCGTATTTTTCATTTTAAATCTAAAAATTGTTTTGTAACTGAAGCTATCCAAATATTCAAGTATAGTACAAGTACGTCAAAAATTGCAGGTAAAAGTACACCAGCCTTCTTGAGTACATGTAGGCCTACTGAGGTACCTCCCGCCACTGACAAATGAATATAATTCTGAATTGAATAATTTATATAATAAAATAATTATTATCATACAATACTGAGGTCAGTGGCTGGTTATATTAGTTTGTTTTAAAAAGGTGTTTTAATTCACAAAACGTCAAGTACCGCGAGTGTGGGAAAATGACAATACGCATGCTCAAAACTGATTGGTTGGCCTGCTTCAATCTGATTGGCTGTCTGCCAGGAAGTGGGGTTCTCATTGGCTCGTAGTTGTCAGCAGACGCTGTTTGTATTTCCTTTTCCCGCAGAAGATATTACCTGTTGTCACAATGAACGGTGTGGATTATCTTCAACACTGCACGTTTAAAAGTCTGTCTTCTGAGTAAATGCACGAGTTTAAACACAGAGGTGTACCTCATCAGATATCACGTGGAGTGGTAAGATGTGTACTTTTCTGGTTTATTATCTGTTCAAACTAGTTGTTGCCCCAGTTTCCACTTAAAAACACTAAATATGCTTAATGCAAATGTTAAGTGTCTTCATCATACTTTAATTTATGCAGGATATTTTAGTACTCTTTCCACCTTTGAGTGACCACATCCTGCAGATAGATGTTTATATACGGGCTGTGAAAGTTAAAGTGAGCAACCAGCAGATGCAATGCGTAACCATTATTTAGCTTTCATAAAACAAGCACCAGACCTGTATTTTATCTGTTTTTTAAAGCTTAACCAAGCACAGCTCTGAAATCCAAGCTGCCCCTGAAGAAAAGGCTGACTATTCAGTCTGGATGAGAGATTGAAGATTGAGGAAGTACAAAGTAACCCAATATCACAATCAGCCGGACCTGAGACCACGTTCTCACGCGAGGAATCTGATGCTCTATTCAGAAGAGAAAAGAAAGAGAGGAAGACAGGCTGGTGGAAACAGGGGAGATAGAGGGAGGGAGGGAGGGAGAGCTCTAAAGACAAACGGCTGCTCTGGGAGTTGGTTCTTAAAAGCTAAAGTCACAGCAGTTCAGCTTTAGTTCACATGAACATGAAGATCCTAACAGCGCGGAACAGTGTGAAAGAATCCATCATCACCAACGGGTTCTGAAAGGCTGGGACACTATGAGATTAAGGGGACAGCGCAATGAGGACAACGCAAACTCAAGGGCGGATTTGCCCCGGTTCATGATGTGGTGTGTTCAAGGACCCAAATGCAGACTCGTATTTTCCAATTTTTTTTAGTTTTTTTTTACAGTTCTACAAAACTTGTTCAAGAGTTTTTTTGTGTGTGTGTTTTTGAATGGGAAAAATAAATGTTTTGTCGAACAAGTTTTGTAGAACTGTAAAAAAAACTGTAAAAAAAAAAATAATTGGAAAAAACGAGTCTGCATTTGGGTCCTTGAACACACCACATCATGAACCGGGGCAAATCCGCCCTTGAATTTGCGTTGTCGTCCTCATTGCGCTGTCCCCTTAATCTCATAGTATCCCAGCCTTTCAGAACCCGTTGGTGATGATGGATTCTTTCACACTGTTCCGCGCTGTTAGGATCCACTGGCAGACTTGAGAAAAAGCTGATCTTCTCTGCTCATAGCTCTGAATAGCATTTACGGCTAACTGGCTTGGCCAGTTGCTGCTAGCACAACAGCTATTCAGAGCTATGAGCAACAACAGTTATTGCCTCATTGCTTTTCGTTTGGTAGCCGTGAGAGACCTTAGTCTGTAATGCAAGTATGTCTGCATGAAAAGATGTACAAAGATATATTATATATTCCCTAATGCTAATCGCGGTTAGCATTTCCCCATTTGCGGTAATGTTAAAATTAGCTTAGAAGCTAGCGACATGTTATGATGTTCAGAGAAGAAGACAACTTTAGTACTGTACTGTTAAAAACATCTTGCTGTTCAACGGGGACACCTGCGGCTTATAGACCAGTGCGGCTTATCTATGTACAAATTCTTTATTCTGTTAAAAATCTGCTGGTGCGGCCTATATACCTGTGAGCTCTATAGCCCGGAAAGTACGGTAGTTAAAGTATCTCCACCTGTAACAGCTGCAACATGCTGCTCTAACATTGATGCATTATTATGTACTTCTGATAGGTTTAAGTACATTTTGCTGATAATTCTTGTGTACTTTTACTGAAGTAGGATATTAAAAGCAGGATTTTTTGTTTTTACATTCATACATTGTTGTATTAGTTATGACTTATGTAAAAGATGTGAATACTTCCATCAGTATAGCCGAGCACTGCAACAGGAAACAGTCCCACTTGTCTGCAACTCAACACCAGAATGCTGCTTTGGCTCCATCATGTGGCAATGAACAGTCTATACTCTACCCGATGAGTACTACAAAAGAGCATTGAAATGATGTGACAACTGATATTAGATATACTGTAACACCAATTTTGTTTTTGATGACACTGCAGAAAGGCAATTTTTTGACTTCTCAGAACAAGGTGATTTCAAATATGAATACAACGTATTGAAATGTACTCTGTGCATTTGGTAGATTTGCCGGCATCTAGCGGGGAGGATGCAGATTACAACCAGCTGAACCTTTTCAAGCTGTGCCAAGCGAGTAGGAGAAATACGGTGGCCGATGTGAAAACCTGAACGCATGAAAGACAGCAATTCGTATTTGTCGTATTAAGGCGTTAATGTTGCGATGATGCACTCTGGATCAACCCGTGTGTGTCTGCAGGTGGAACACAGCACCCCCCTCACAGAACATAACTCAGCTCTGGCAACTCATTCTTTATGATCACTTCAAAATGAATAAACGTTACTTTCCCGAGATTCTCAGCGGTAAGTCGTAGATTACTGTGAAAATAAACACTTGACCGTTAGCGAGCGTTGTGACTCCCAGAATGCATTGCTTTTACAGCATTATACAGTATTAGCACAAGACAGTAGGTCACTGTTAGAATTTCCCTGTAAATGTACATCAAAGTCTTACAGTGTACTTTATTTGATTTGACAGTTGTTGACTACACAGAGACGCTGTTACTACTATTAGGCTTCTTGAATATATTTATATATATATATGGCAGTAAATAGCGCGAGCTAGATATTATTGTAATGTTTCGGACCTTTGCCCGAGGAGATTTTCTCGATCTGGACCTTTTGGAATTTTAGTTGAATACCCCTGGTCTATGTGATGTTGCCTGAAAGAGTTGCTCTCAACAGGGACTGGAGAAAGGGGTCAAAAAAGAGTTTCTTGTTACTCGGACATGTTCAGTAGTGAGGGGAGTACGGTGTATAAGTCCTTCAGTACACAATAAAGAGAGAAACAGGTACAAAAATAAAAACAAGCAACATGTTACTGCTGTAGATGCTGGTTTTAACGAGTCCAGTGGTTCCCAACATGGATGTTAGGCTCCTTCCAAAGGGTCACCAAACACACCTGTCCTCTTGTATTTAAGAAGTCCAGACTGATGAGCTCTATTATTCTGGTATGAAGGGAATGGTATGGATGCTTGTTCTGCAGAGACCTGGAGGTGGAGCTGTTGTGTTGCAGAGGGATGAACCACCGTGCTGGCCTGGTGGTGAGTAATGTCCTCCAGAGGAAACTCTTCTTCACAGAAACATGACATACACCTACTGACTGAACCGTTACATCAGCTGTTTCCTAGAAACCTTGAGTAATACCATCGTGTTGTCACGGTTCAATCTGGTCAGTTGAAAATGTGGGAAAGAGAGAGACGCTCTTCTTGAACTGAATATAGAATATGAGGCAAAAACGGCTCGTTCACGTCACGTTTTCTTCGTTGATTTGATCCAAAGTTAAAGTGCAGTTAAATAGATGTTACATTTTATTTTCCGAGTCATTATTTCAGTGCAGTTGCAGTCAAGAAAAACTTATTTTTAGAGTCAAAGCATTACAATATGCATATTTACTAAATACTTTGCATGTGTGTGTATACAGTACGTGCATGTGTCAGCTACAGTAACATGAAAGCAACACTAGCATGGTAAAAGTAAGTAAACTACAGTCTACAATGTAAACAAACCAACAGGATGAGTTCATGTACACGACTCTAGATTCAGGATTTGACTTCTTCTGAAGACAGTGGTGGAAGGTAGCGCAGTACATTTCATTTTTGAGGTACTTTATTTGAGTATTTCTATTTTCTGCTACTTTTTCTCATATTTTGCCGTGTTCGGGACCTTTTCTGAGCGTCAACCTCTATAAAAACACAGCGATGGTTAGCACGCATCCGAGAGGACGCTACAAAATGGAGGACCGAAGTGTCTAAAACCAGAGCCACCTCTGATGAAAGGACAGTAATAACAGTTAAATAAATATAAAGTTAAATATGTCATGGAAAGATTGTCATTTTTCCTCAAAGTCCGAAAAGAACACTTCAGCTGACTTGATGGAACACAGTAAATGAGTGAGAATACGTACCGCTAAGTGTTGTGCACAATACTATGTGAATCTACTCGCAGTAATACTTATACTATGTAAAATGATGAATGTGAAATGACGGATTTTGCAAAATAAAATGAAAAAAATGGGAATATTGTGGATAAAAAACGTTCCGAAATGAGAAAATCCCACCCGCTGGCGAGCGCCGATACCCTCGTTAAGCCTTTGAACGTTGTTGATATTATAGATGATTAACAGAATATACTCAACAAATACATACCATGTATTATTATAGGTTATATTATTGAATGGTTGCAGCTGAAGGGGTTAAATTCTATCTTATAAAATAGATTTCAACGTTAAGGTGAAACATGAAACGTGAAACATCCACAGTGACAGTGTGCTTTGAGACGCCCTTCTTTTGTTCTCACAGTTTTCCTCTCAGGCCTTCTCACTCTGTCAGAGAAATTATTCATAATTTTCAATCAGCGATTCGTCAGTGTTTAACAGTAATTGAATTTTGATATGGGGCAATTATTCATCATTTATGGTTATTTGCATTAATTTAAAATATTAATGGGTTCTTTTGGGTGAGAGAAGAGATGAGAATTTGGTCACAGAGGAGCTCCATCACTCCAGGCATATATATCCACTGACATTACCCAGACTTCTTTGCACCGGTCGAAGAAGGGACAGTTCATTGAGTCGGGAAAAAAAGGGATTCTTTGAACATGTAGAGAAGAGCTTAAGTTAAAATCTGAAGCTTAAGTAAAATACATCAATGTCTCTTGAAAGAGGGTCCTCAAAATTATAATTGCAAATGATGATTTTGATGAAAGCCAACGTCCTCATTTAATCTGGTCTATATTCCCTCCAACAACGCAGACGAAGACGTTTGCCCATCAAACTCAGTCTCTTCTTCCTTCTCTCCCAGTTTTAAATGATTCTTTATTATTCAGTAAACGAGTAGAACTTGTTTATTTCAGCCGGACTGGCAAAGACTGAAATATTTCAACAATTATCAGATGGATTTCCTTTAAATTTTGTGGAGACATTCACGGAGCCCACAAGACTAATCCTACTTACTTTGGTGATCCTCCAACTTTCCCTCCAGCGCCACCATGGGGTTGGCATTTGAAGTTGAGGATGAATTGTAATAACGTTTGTGACCCCTTAAGGTGCAATGTGTAAGACATAATAACATTATGAACAGAATGTGAAGAGGTCACAGTGTTGACGTTGTTTTGCAGAGATGTGTACTGACATTAGCATGCTAACCAGCTAGGCCCGCCCCGTACTGTCTCATAATACTTCTTGTACCTCGATAGTGAGTCTCTGTAGCGTCCAGTTTGTCCTCAGTCCAACATGACAGGACGGAGAAGTGGAGCTGCTGTAGGGCCTGTCAATCAAGCTGAAGGTACAGGGTTCATGGACGTTTTGATAGTTTGTTTATTGGATTAAATCCAAAGATGCAGAAACGAGAAAACAACTCGTATTTCTGTTTCGTCCTAGAAGATTACTTCACCTGGCGATGGCTTTTAGAGACGGACCTTCAGTTAGCCGTTAGCAGTTAGCTCACATTCAGCCAGCGTTGACTGATTTAGATTTAGATTGTATGGACTCACGAGTAGAGGTGAAATGCTTCCCCCTATTTGTTTGAAACGTGTGGATATAACACCTTTTAAAATGTAAAAAATAACTATCTAATCTGCCTCATGTGTTCTTTTGTGTTTCGTGCTAATTAGGAAATGTTAGCATGTTTACATGCTGAACTAAAATGGCGAGAAATCATACCTGCTAAACATCACCATGTTAGCATTTAGCTCCAAGTACCACAGCTTAGCCAAACTGCTAGCATGACTTTTTGAGGGGTTTTATTTTCCATTTCCCTCCAAGTACCAGATGACAACAGTAAAAGCTGTGCTGTTACATTTCCCCCCACACATTTCAAGTGTAATGAGATGTATTTTTGGGGGGCTGGACTCAGAGAGAGGTGAGAGATAAGAACGTATCCGTCCGTTAATAATCACAGTCGGTTTCTCTCTGAGATATCTGATTTTCTGATTCAGCGCTCAGAGTGTCAGATGTCATCGTCGTGATTGTTTTGACGCCCCGTTAAGAAATTCAGGAGGAGGATGGCCAGCTCATGAAATTTGCAGAACCTGATTGAATTTAGGACATTTTCATAAAGGCCGTGCACTGTGTGTGTGTTGGCTGAGATGAGGGGGGTGGACTGGCATGTCTTTCTCAGCCGTTCTCCTCTCTTGTGGGATTGGAGAGAGGAGGAGGCAGCAGACTCCTCCACCCATCAATATAGCTGCTCCCTTACATCAAGCAGACAGATATTGGATCTTTTTTTTGGGGTCTTGCACACCTCTCCGTCTGGTCACGCTTGACTTTGCTCAGTCTTTGCACATTTTGACAAACCTCAAAGGCTTCAAAGAGTCCAAGTTCCCTCGTAGACCAGCTACCCTCACCACGGGAAACTCTGAGCAGACTCCAGGAGGAAAGTCTCAGATACTTGATGAGTTTTCATACTTTTGTCATTATAACTTCTGTGAAATGTATGTCCCAACAAGATGATTTGAATTCAGGAAGCCAGTTCAGATTGAGAAATGGTGAATCCCGAATATATATTCTGTTGTAGCATAGTACCGGTTCAATTTAAAAAGATTGAGTCTACACTGGAAGCAGCCGAATACCTCACCGTGTGTCATTTAAATAAAAAGCTGCATTAATCTGTTTTGTGGCCACTTGGGGGCAACAAGCTGTGAACACTGATCGACTCATGTTAGCGCCTCATGAAGTTGACGTTCGAGATGATGCAGAGTTTGGTGATGATTCTCAAACAGCTGTCAACATATTTCACTCAAAACCCACAAATGTCAACCTCATGGTGGCGCTGGAGGAACAGTCAGAGCATCAACAACGGCATTAGGGTTCATCCTCTGGGGAACATGATTGTGCAAAACCTCATGGCAATTGTTGAGATATGTAACTCTGGATCAACATTGCCATCCCTAGAAGTATATCGCTATTGTGGCTAAAAATAATCATGATAAACTTAGTATAGTAGAATCTGAATGGTCGCTAAAGTTCCCGAATTCCCAGAAAACGACCTTCCCTGAGATCCAACATGAAGTATTCAGTACGTGACCTTGTGGAGTCAGACCGATTCATTTTCATGTCCTGAATCTGCCATCCGCTCACGAAATCCTCCCCAAGAAAATGAAGAAATCCCGCTGACTTCCCGGCCTGAAAGACGTCGGCTGATATGCAGATCAGGGGCCGAAGCCGATACTTTTAACTTCTCACTTTTAATGTATCACCTTGAAATCCGCAGGGCCTCCTCCCAGGAGTCCCTTTGTCTATGAATGCTAATGGTTTCTCTCTGTGTTAATAATAAATAGCTGCTGATAAAATAATACATTTCTAATGTCCCCGCTCTCAGACCTTTCCTCCTCTCCTCCGTCTCAGATTAGTTTATCAGGGCTTCGCCGCCCCCAAACACTTTGGGCTTAATTATTTAAAAAGCCTGAAAAATTCATATCCTTCTTTTTTTGGGTGCAGAAGCCATCGTTCAGACTGTGAAAATTTGGGGAAAGAAAGAGGCGGCGGGGGGGATGAAATATTCAGCAGCGCTCGGGCCCTTCAATTATTTTTCAGATGCATGAATGTTAAAAAACACATGCACACTGAAATGAGCATTTTAAGGCAGAATAATTCCTACAGCAGTATAATGCAGCTCTGTCAATTATTCAGGGGTAAATATAAATCCCCCCCCCCCTCTGAAATTTTACACATTTATCTTTAATCACATTCAGGGAATTTGGATACAATCACATGGCTGTCATTTGTTTTTTTCCACCCTGAAGCAATGCAATTAAGCTTTAAAGATATATATTAGAAGATATTTTATGCTGGCAAATATCAAATGTGTCCACGTGGGAGCAGAGCCCAGTGCTCCAGTTTAGGCTTCCAGCTCCTTTTACTGGCTTTTGTGGGGATGGTCGAGCACCGTCTCCCATCAATGTTTAACACACAACAAAACACAAAGAAAAGAAAAGACGTTTCCCATTCTCATCTGTAATTCAAGCATTCCTCTGTGCTCTATCTCATCCCCGGCATCGCTCTCTGCTACACAAATGCTTTTGTTTGCTGGCTGTCATTGCGCTGTATTATTTAGAGGCAGAACAAACAGAAAGCCCCTCGCTCTCTTCTTCTCTCCTTCCAAATTCATTGGAGCACCGGCTCCTCGGGCCTGTCGGCGCATCCACCACAGGGATCAATTTCACCAGCGCAAACCCACCGGATCCCATCAGACGGGACGCCCACGCTGTCTCCATCTCTGAGGACCAGAGGGGGGGGGGGGGCTTTCCTCTTATCAGGAAAAACTCTCTTTTGAAAACTTTCTGATTAACTTTTCGGAGAAGAGGTTGCAGTTTAATAATCGTTTAAAACTCCGTCATGTAATTGAAAAGAACATAAATGATGATGAGGGTTAAATGATGGGCTCAGAGACGTGTTTGAGTCTCAAATTAATTTAAATTGCTGCATGACATGCCCAGAGGTTCTGGGTCAGTTTTCTTTTTTCTGTCACCCTCCGTCTCGTCCTCCGTCCCTGTTCAACCTACTATTTAAATGAAGAAGTCGGAAATACAACAGAGAAGATCTAAAGATAAATCTTTGAGATGAAACATGTTGCACAGCTGTTTTATTTTAAATATAAGGGCTCCAACAAGTCACCTTCTTTTGTGTAATTCAGAAACCATGCAGGCATACGTCAGCTTCATAGTGAGAATGTGACATGTACATGTCGTGTGTCTGTCTGTCCAGCTCAAAGATACTTCCTCTCCCAAGACTAACTTCCTCTGGGTCTTTGTCCGTTGAATCAATTTGCACATTTGTTTGAGATGTTGACGGCTTAGTTCAACTTTTCAGCCCACAGTCTCAACAGTGTCTCTAAAGCAGAAGCCTGTGAGCACGCGAGTAAACACACCAAAGCACATGCAACGTTGTCTGGTTCTGGTTCTGACTGTAACGCCAATAGTTAGATATCATTAGTGCAACAAATATTACAAATTATACCCAGTATTTAGAACACTACTTTCCTCTAGAACCATAGTAATAATCCATTGATTACTCCCTTGCCTCCACCAAGGAGGTTGTTTTCACTTCAGTTGTTTGTCTCTCGGTCTTCAGGATTACGGAGAAACTACTGCTCCAGTTTTCATGAGTCTTGGTGTAAAGGTGCAGCATTGGCCAAGAAGGAACCCATTTCATTTGGGAGTGGATCCGACACACACATCATCTCTCACTTTTGGAAACGTCTGCGTTCTCAGAGTTCTACTTCTTCTGTTTACTTCCACTGGAACCAGTGAGAATCTTATTGATACACAATTCATACAACTAAACTACAATCGCCACAATCTGCATCAGATTACCTCAAAAGGAAAGATTAAAATGAGCCTTAAAGACTATAAACTGTCTGAGAAACATTTATATCAGATGTATTTTACCCTCGAAATGTTCAAAGCCAGATGGATAACATTCCATCTGACAAAGGTTGTGAATGAGCCAGTTTTACTTCAACAATGAGGGTACAAATATGAGTAAAACTACATTTAAGTAACTAACTGGTGAGCTGGTCTGTGATGTGAGTTACACTAACAGATTATGAAAAAGTTCAGATGATTAAAACATTTATTAACCAGCCTCATCCAATAAATTATTCATTTGGACAGCTCATTTTAAAAAGCATGTCTGGTACATAGATTACATTATGATTATATTAATAATATTATATGAGCATTATAGCATGAATTATTAAGGATTATGGTCATATTGAATGTCTGAGACTGCGTGTTGTGGTTGTGGGCAAGAAGTCGCATTAACATTTGGGAGAAGAGCTTGTGTTGATTGACAGTTGGCAGCATCACAACAGCTCCATGCTCAGGTTTTCAATGTTGGAATGAAAGCGATCGATCGACTGGTGTTGATGTTTATGAATGTAAATCACGTGATTAAGTCAATAAACTTCACTGGTATGAACCTGGACCACATTTAAACCAGTATTTATATGTTGGTGGTGCAGTGTTTGTGTTTTAATGGTTTTTAAATGTATTTAAATGTGAGTCAGTTTGCATATTTGCGTTCGAGTGAACTTCTCCTCCAATACTGCATTTAAAGTCATCTAAAACATATATCCCCTTTCCTTTCCAGTAAACTGGCATATAGACGTGTTTTTGTCGTTGTATTTTCATTGTTGCTCTTTTAATATATATCGATATCTTCAACTATTTTGTCACCTAATTGTACGTAAAGTTGATCCTGACCGGTCTTTGTTGTCCCTGTTTTTAGCTGCATGAAACCAGAGTCAACTCCCTTGTATGTCTCCACATACTTGGCCAATAAGTTGCATCTGTATTTAAATATATTCTGGAGATATTAGGACGGGAGGTGCATAAAGAAGTGGGCAGCAGAGTTCTGCATGACAGGAAAGGAGACACAGGCAGAAGGCAAAATATGAGAAGACGGAATATGTTTTAAACATTAAGTGAATGCAGCGCCGACGATGAGTTGTGGGCACCGTTACAGAAACACACACACACACACACACACACACACACACACACAGAGAGACTGTCTTATAATCCCTACAGGCCCCGGGGCCTCACTCTCAGGCCCCTCAACTGGGTGACAACAAACCTGCCTCTCTGATTTATGGAAATGCAGAAGGGTTTTTTATTAAGCCCCCTGCTGACACACACACACATGCACACACACACACACACACACACACACACATCCTTCTCAGTTCGGCTAAAGGAGGTCAAACTTTAAGAAATGTGTCAACTCTGCAACGAAAATGAGGATTTGTTTATGGGCTGTGTGTGTGTGTGTGTGTGCGTGAAGACATCTTGATATTTAATTGCTGTTGTTAA
Source organism: Melanostigma gelatinosum (assembly GCF_949748355.1). NCBI lineage: Eukaryota > Metazoa > Chordata > Actinopteri > Perciformes > Zoarcidae > Melanostigma > Melanostigma gelatinosum. The sequence continues at coordinate 2,153,148 of NC_136651.1, read as the reverse complement.
CATGTTAAAGGACACAATACATCATACAGTATTTTAAGCAGCAAATAATTCATACGCAGGTCAGTGCGTTGGCTGTATGTGAATATTTGTATCTGTGTCTGTATTTATGGGTTTTCTGCAGAAGTATTTTAGATAATTCAGATCAGCAAAAGTATAAAAGTATAAATATTGATGCAGTCACGTCACCCTTTAGACCCCAGTTACTTTTAGCTTGTATTTAGTTGTGGTTGGTGTCCATCTTGGTTTGTGTTTTATGTCTTATTTGGTTTGGCCAAGCCAATATACAGTATTATGTATATCCAGTAAAAACACAAACACTGCACCACTAACATATGAATACTGGTTTAAATGTGGACCAGAATGAGCTGCATTCTCTCTAGTGACCACCAGGGGGCGACTCCTCTGGTTGTATAGAAGTCTATGAGAAAATGACTCTACTTCTCTCTTGATTTATTCCCTCAGTAAACATTGTAAACATGAGTTTATGACTCAATCTCTAGTTTCAAGTCTTCTTCAATACAGCATGATGTTCATTTAGTACATTATGGTCCATTTAGAGTCACACAGACCATAAAGCAGGGGATGCTTTAGGGCGGGGCTACACGGTGATTGACAGGTCTCTACCAGAGACGTACACGGCGTCTCTACGTCACTCCTCCTCAGTCCAGATATGGTCACTTCTGTTTACTGGTTGCACAAATCCAAGATGGCGACGGCCAAATGCCGAACTCGAGGTTTCAAAACAGCAGACCACTAACCAGTGGGTGATGTCACTGTTTTTCTGTCTGTGTTCACATTTTTAGCAGCATATGTTCACAACCTTTCTTTGACATCACATTACTCGGTGTGACGGTGAGTTTTCAGAAAAACAGCACTTATTATATCGGCAGCAAAAATCTGGAATCGCATGCAAAGTGATCAGAGGAGAGAATTAAATTGACATGTGAGCTCCATATTGTTTTCTATGGAAAGACCCCGAGGTGTGACATATCTAAATGAGATCATTTGTGCATTGTGTCTTTGAGCTGAATATTCATAACTTCCAAATCATGTGTGTCAAAGAGGAGGGGGGGGGGGGGGGGGGGAATAAAGGTGCAAAAACTGCTTGGTTTTTTATTGTCATACATAACGTAATCCCCTTTAGTGAAAGAGACTCCCTGTCAGTCCTTTAAAAGAGGAACAAAGGGAGGAATAAAAATAAAATGAGCGCTAACTGGAAGAGCTCGTGAGATAGAAACACATCATTCATCCTCCGTTCCCGTGGTGACGCCTCTTCCAGCTCCTCAACACTTCGATATAAGAGCTCTCACCTCAATCCGCTCTCTTTCTCCCCTCCTCCTTTTTTATGCTCCCTACTCTCCACCCTTCTTCGTTCTTCACTTCAATTTTCTCCCCCCCCCCCTCTCCCTCCAGCCTCTCTGGTGTACTCTTTACCCCCCCCCCCCCAGTCCTCGGTATCCTCCCCCTCTCTCTCATCTCATCCCCACATCCCCGCCCCTCAGTGTTCAGTGATTAATGCAAGTTTTAATTGTCATGCTCACTTTTATGCTCATTAAAGTGTATTATGCAGCAGTTAGGGTATTAAAGTTCAGCGAGAAATTTCATGCATACTGATGAGAATGCAAATGAGCCCAGCGTGAAAAGATACTATGGTTTGTGTTGTGTGTGTGTGTGTGTGCGTGTGTGTGATTATCCCCAGGAGTGAGCCAGAGTGTCATTATCACCCCGTTCTAGCCTTCTTAGCTGAGCAGAGAGAGTCCATCCATGGAAATCATGTTAATGGAGTCTTAAAGCGTTCTTCATGCCTGAATACCTGAATATTATTTAAAATATGTTGTATGTTGCAAGACATTTTATTCCGTGACTTACAATAAGCGCAGGTAACCTTACTACGGGGCAGTGGTATTATAGTATTTGCACTTTTTTGGGGAAGTTTCAAGCCGCTATGTAGCAATAACTTGAATAATATCTCCTTCATTGCTTCATGATTTATGCTAACATGCTGATAGCACGTAAACTGTTCACGTCTTAGTTGAGCATGAATGACAGTTGCTAATCAGCAGTGAACACAACATACAGCTGAGGCTGATTGTCATTAGTTATGCAGATAATTACTCATAAACATTTGGACATGTGTCTCCTGATGACGCTGATAGACGCACACAGGGAACCTTGGACTCTTTTGGGGGGTTTAGGATCCAGTTGGTGATCCAAACGTGCTTTTGGTGCAACATTCAAACATGACTAAGAGTCTGCATGAGGCTGGACTTTAGCACAGTGACGCTAAATGCTAACATGTTGACAATAACAGCTAGCATGTTGATGCTAAGCAGCTGTAG
>NC_136651.1:2123309-2145809 GCF_949748355.1 Melanostigma gelatinosum | reverse complement strand
AATGCAGAGAATAACCGTTACAGAAGTCAACGCGCTCTTTCCAGTTGCCGCACGTCGGTTTGTTTAAAACCCACCGAGAGGAGTGAAACAGGAACAGACACGTGTGTGTGTGTGTGTGCGTGTGCGTGTGTGTGTGTGTGTGTGCTCTGAACCTACAGCTGCAGCTCTGCTCCACCAACAACACAATCAACGACTGTAACGTTTGGTTTCACGTCCATTTATTTGGTACGTTCATGTCCCCGGCTCTCCTTTGAGATTTAAATGACCCAGCGCACATATCGGATGCCAGCGTTCCCTTTGTCACTTTGTCCCTATTTTCATGTTCATTTGTGTCTTTCAAGCTTCCCGTCGCCTCCAAAAAGAGAGCGGCAAACAAAAGCATCTTTTCACTCCCTTGTTACGCGGAGGAGACTTGGAAAGGAGGAAGCGTATTGAGCGCGGCGGTTCTTTTAAACGGGCCGTGGTTCACACCGGTTTGCAGCCAATTGGTTGGCGTTTGTGTGTAATCGGCGACGGCGAGGGCTTTGGCTGCAGCCGTCGCGGTGTTGAGTTGAGTTGAAGGGATCGTCGTCAGCGTTTTATTGTCAATGCCGCCTTCAGCCCGGAGGTCTGTGAGACGGTCTGTCACCTGTGAGCAGACCAGACTCAGGAACACCTTCTCAGGGGGCGGTGAGGGCTGTAATCCCATTACGCTGCATGCTTAATTTGAGTCGTAATGCAATCTCAACACTTGAGTGACTGCATGACACGCCCCCCCCCCCCCCCCCCCCCCCCCCCCAATGCATGTGGGCTTTGTGAAGGGCCACTGGGAATACACACTCTCAACACACACACACACACACACAGGGAGGGTTCTTTCTTGGCTGATTGCACCTCAGCCTGGAATTTGCTGGAAAAATAGAGGCAAGAAGTGATAAATAAAAGATGTAATCTCTCCACGTGTGGACCGGAGGAGGAGTCTGTGTTCCTCTCTCTCGCAGCAGACCGCGAGGCAATGAATTGGCACCCATTTGCCGTGGACCCCTGAGTGCTCCACGACGAACCCTCGCTGCTAATCGGTGCACAGATAAAGGCGGCCATTTTTTTTTTTTTTTGTCCTTAGGAGAGCAAACGCTTGCAGCTTGTCGAGGTCAGACTCGAGGGCGACTTCATTCCCCCGGTTGTTGCCGATATCATCGTTGGTGGAGATGTTGTTGGACTACCGACGCAGACCAAATAAGTGAAGTGTGCTGCTGCTCCTGATGCGCTCCAGGCCACCGCAGCCTCACACCAAACAATAACAAAAGTGTCCAGAGCCGAATATTTTGACAAGAATTGAATCCGTTAAACCATTTTTGAAGCACAAACACCAATAACTTCATGGTTCTCTCCGTCCGGCTTTTCCTTGTATTACATTCGAGCTCATGGAATAATCTGGACTGCTGCTCACCGTGAGCATTGAAATCTGATTCAAATCAGCCGTTTCTTAATGTGCATGCGATCCGTTGTGAAGGCTCGTCGGGTTATATAACAAACTGCATCTTCAAACAAAGCTCAGACGGACGGCTTCCCTTTCGAGACCAACTCAGCGTCCTCCGTTATCTCTCTGTCCTCGCTGTGGAGGACGAGCTGCTCTGGGCTGAAGTCGGTTTCATGCAGAGAAGCTGAGAACACGAACGTTTCTCTGGTTCCGTGTGCGCTGCGGGTCAGAACGCAGAAATCCATCCTGTGTGCAGAAACGGCAGCTCTCTACGAAGACTTCTGGATTCATTCGAGATATTTAAATCTGGACCAGACGAGTGCATCAACAGATTAGAACAGCAGTTCATGATGCGACTTCCTGGATGTTCTCATTTAGACACTATTCCAGTGTTGTGGTCGGTAAAAGAGGCCTCTTCTTATTCATGAACACTTTATTGGAACTTTAAAAAGGGCAAACGGTGTCAGAGGAGGTTCATCAGCAGAAGTACTCTGAGCCTTCAGTAGAAGTAGAAATAGCACGATGTAGAAGTGCTGCTCACAGTAACGCGCTGTTAAGCTGCTGAACGCTCCGTACGTTCACCACAGCGACGTCTGGCTGCAGTGAGAGAAGAGAACACTCATCGCCTCCTCGGCTAGATCTCTGATATTGTGATACACTACATATTTATACACTTGACTGCTGAACTCAGCATATTGAATTAAACTTGAGCCAAGCACATCAAAGCACAATTTGTGCACACACACACACACACACACACACGGAGCCTCAGGCCTTCTTGTGTGCACACTGATTACTGCCGGCTCGCTCTCTCATCTGCAATTTTATGAAGAATCAATGAGTCCGTGCACACCTATTGAATGATGCAAAGCTTTGTAAGTATGCTGAGCTAGAGAGCGTGTACACACACACACACACACACGCTCAGCCTTGCAGGTTGTTGATCAGCATTAGTGGCGTATGCATAGCGCCTCAATATGCTCAATATATGATCAATTTTTATTGGAGGCTCATCGGGCGCACGCTTTGAAACGAACGCTCGGCTGCATTTCGCCGGCAGAAGCCGACGTTTTTGACAAATGGTTTCACAGCACAGTGACCCTGCTGGTATAAAATGAAGGCCGGGGGCAGCGGGAGTTTAAAGTCCTGCAGCTGGACCAGTCTTCAGGTTCCCTGTTGCTGGTTGAAGTGTTGGCGTTCTGCGCGGGTATTTTCCAGGTCGGTGTCAAAACACCACGAGGAACGTCGCTGCGCTTTCCACAGACGGCTCATTACGAGGCTTTAGCAGTTCAAACGTGTTTATGGTGTACAGTGGAGAGCAGGACGATTCTACATTGTTCTTTTTGAAGCCTCAATGCTTTCCTACATCTTTCAAAACTCTGATTTCTGACGTAACTTAAAAAAAAAAAAAAAAAAAACATTGTTTAAAGGATAAATCGTTTCAGGAGGAGGAGGAGGAGGAGGAGGAGGAGGAGGAGGAGGAGGAGGAGGAGGAGGAGGAGGAGGAGGAGGAGGAGGAGGAGGAGGAGGAGGAGGAGGAGGAGGAGGAGGAGGAGGAGGAGGAGGAGGAGGAGGAGGAGGAGGAGGAGGAGGAGGAGGAGGAGGAGGAGGAGGAGGAGGAGGAGGAGGAGGAGGAGGAGGAGGAGGAGGAGGAGGAGGAGGAGGAGGAGGAGGAGGAGGAGGAGGAGGAGGAGGAGGAGGAGGAGGAGGAGGAGGAGGAGGAGGAGGAGGAGGAGGAGGACTTCCTGTTCGACTACAAACGTACGTCATCACTGCCGAGCCAGTCCTAAACACAATATTGACACATCATCATCCTTTGAGTTGATATAGTGAACTTGTTTTGTTTATTTGTACATCCAGCCATTACAGAGCAACGGGATCGTTCATTAGGAGTTCTGTTTGAGCTCACCTGGTGACTAGAAGTCCAATCGTCTCTCTTTTAGCTCTGTGTTTGGTCTCCTCCTCCAGCTCCTGAGGGAGTATCTGTCTCTTCAGCTGCTAAATGCTCAGCTGTGTTCACCAGCGAGTCTCTGGATGTGTCTGCTGTTTGTAGAGTTCAGTGGCTTGTTCCAGCTAACGGCAGTGAGAGTGAACCAGAACAGTAAATATGTTCCCCGAGCAGATAAACAAGGAGCCGAAACTCACTGTGAAGCTCTTCAAAGCCGAGGGGAGCTGCAGATTCGAGCTAACTAGGTTCCACTTTCCCAGTGAAATACAAGCAAACTAGCACGATGGGTTCTCCCAAATATTTAAGGATGTAAAGGGACAGAGGTTGTAAACTGCTCACAGTACATAACCAGCACTATGTGGGCTTAAAAAGAGCTACAACTGCTAAAGACCCTCAGATGTCAGTCAAATGTTGCCATTGGAAAGTTTAGACTTGATTCATTCCACAAATCTATCCAGAAAAGAACATTCCGACATCTTTTGAGATTCAACACTCTTTATGTAGTTTGTATATTGCCTCAAACACAAGCTGGAGAATTCATATCTCAACCTGCAGCTGAACCTGCTCTGCCAGGTAACGCTCCGGCAATCTGCCCTCGGTATCTATCGGCCTGAGCTTGTTGAGCCCAGGGAGTGAAATCACCATCGCGTTTGCTTAGCCAAATGTACCAAGTTCCCAGAGAGTGTGTGTGTGTGTGTGTGTGTGTCACATAATGTAAACCCATTGACTGTGAACCAGCACTGCTGTCACGGGACCCTGAAGCATCCACTTCCTGCCTCAGCTCTCCATCCTCCCGTCTGGTTTCAGCATTCTGCCTCTTTGCATGTTCCTCCTTTTGTCTCTTGTAATAAGAAGCGAATGATCTCGCGCTCATGGTCCAGCTGTCACTCCCCGACCTGCAGCGTAGCTCGCTGACTCATAGACGCGTCGCCCGGAAGCTTGGACAGGTGCGGCGTGTTCAAACGTGGACCAGTAACACCAGGTTTTCAGGTGCATCCTGAAACTATTCCACCTTGTGTTCGTGGTCCAAACGCATCCGGGCAAACTGTTGCACGACTTTGTTCCAGTTTCCTCACGACTTCATCAGCCGATAGTCGTTACAGCTGAAAGAATGAATCAACTGTTTTGATAAGCGATGTGTTAACGTCAAATTTTAAGAATAAAAGTCTATATTATCGTCATAATTAGCAGATAACGGCGTTGTGTAAATGCAGCCGTTCACCATTATCTTGTTCCAGCTTCTCATTTGTTGGGATTTGCTGCTGTTCTTTGTCTCGTGTGATGATAAAGTGGATTTCTTTGTGTTCTGGACAGTTGGTCGGACAAAACAAGCGATATGAAGATAATAGATTTATGCTCCGTACAGTCAGACTCCAACAAAATCCCAAAGTCAATTCATTTAAGCTGCGGATTGCAGAACAAAAGTAAACTCATGCTGTTGGCGCCACACGTTACAGCATTGCGAGCTCTGTGATTGGATGTTTCTTGCAGAAATGCACCATGGGAGTCTTAGTTATTGTCTCCTCTGTTGTTGTTACGTGCACGGGCTTGTAGTTCTACATTTTTCTGATGCAAGATTTCATATTTTGAGCTTCTTATTGATTAGTTTGATGAAATGCTTCAACTGCGTGTCACGAAACATCGTTTATGGGAAGAAAGATAAAGTGATGGAGCTTTTACTTCCAGAACCAGAGGAATGTCAAATAGTTCTCTCCAGTTTGTAAGTGTGTCAGACCTCCCTGCCTTTTCAAAAGCCTCACCGTTCAAACTCTCCGGCCTCGGTTTGTTACGCAGGGCTTCTTGTAAATGTTTGAATTCTCCAGCTGAACTACAAATGACGTCTTCAGGGGTTCTTTTCTCAGACGTCTGTCCTTCCAGAGCCGCAGGCCGTGTGTTCCAAGACAAGCCAACTAACGGTGTGTAAATAATCAGCAGATAATGAAGATAATCGTCAGCTGCAGCCCTAATAATAATAATAATAATGAAGTATGATTGTCAGCTCAACTATCGCTTTAAAAAAACAAACCAGTCGCTCAAGAAAAGTCTCGCACGCCTCCGACGGCACAAGCTGCCACAAGCCCTGCGAACCGGGCCGGTATGTTTCCGGGGCATGCCCGGCATGCGCCTACAAGTTGAGTCATTGTTTTCATCTGTTTAGAGATGAGTAATGCCGTTAGTGACGCGATGGAGACGGGATGCACTCGAGCAGCGACGGGGCTCTAACGCGGTCACAGAGCGGAGCAGGGAGGGGCGCTGGCGGTTACAGGAGGAGGGTCACGTGGACCTGTGCAGCTCAGAAAGTACACGAGTATTACCAGCAGAATGTATTCAAAGTATCAGCACTGAAAGTACTCTTTGTGAGGGAGACAGGGCCGTGATTAATGTAGTATTTTAACTTTTAACTACTTCATATACAGTGTAGTCCAATGGTTCCCAACCCCGGGGTCACCAGATGAATATGAGGGGCCGTGAGAATATTAACGGGACAAAGAAGCTTTAAAATACATTTGCATTCTTTTTGGGGGGATTTTTCTCTAATTTATGCTTTTTCTTTTTTTTTTTATAAATTTTTTTTATGAGATCATTTTACCAGAACAGTAGAGCTGAAGATCAACATCTGCACGTCTGAGCGGTCAGTTGGTGTCATCAGGCTCGTCTGTTTGTGTGTGAAGCGCTCGGTGATGATGGAGGACGGATAGAAACGCATGATGAATCACACGGTGGCAGCTGAGCAGGAAGCTGCAGCTCCAGCTGGTGAACGCGGTGCAGTGAGACCAGTCGGTTAAAGGTGCTCCGACAGGAAGCGACCAGATAAAAGCAACAGAAACCCCCAAAATAACCGAGAACGCAAATAGAGAAGGAGCCGATTGATTAGCAGCCGTGGCTGTAGTGTTGTTTATCTCGCAGGCCAGAAACGTCCAGCAAGCTTTTATCGTCACTTCAACCCAAGCAGCAGAAGCAGGTCGAGGGTGTGCAGCTCTGGTTTGATGCACTGCCATGACACGGCGTGGCCTGCATCCTGTTATGACAAAGAGGGGCCCCTCCTCCTCCTCCTCCTCCTCCTCCTCCTCCTCCGTGACGCCGTGGAGGAAAGTATTCTTTCCTCCCGCAGACGTCGTGACAGTTGAACGGTTTGTCTCCGTCGGCTGCAGACAAAGACAAGCCCAGATAATGTCGTTGGGCTAGTTGTTCAACACGATGCACAAAGGGCTGTATTCTATGGATGTTTACAGGTCTGAGCTGGTTGTAACGTGTCGGCTGGATTTAAATGTGTTCTGGTCGCAGCGGAGCGCTGCTCTCCCGGCTCTGGCCGTGGAGGACGGTCCGGCTACAGAAAGAGATCGGTGGTTTTGGGTGAAGTGGAAAATGAGTCTCGTCTTCTTTTGTGTTTTACAAATGATGATGACTGAAGAGAGGAAATGTTCCAGGAGACGACTCGACTGGAGCCTGAACCGTTCTGCTGTTTGTTTAATTTCAGTTTGTCTGGAGAAGCCTTGAAGAGGAGGACGGATGGGAGATTTAATTCTTCTTCACGTCTTCTCATTTCTCCTGTGTCGCGTGTGAACATTTCTCTGGTCCTGCATGAATTCATGCCATATAGTAATAACCATCACACAATGACACAACATTTCATTCACTTATTCATATTTGATGGTTCCTTATTCTCAAGTCGTACACAAGCAGACATTTGACGACGTCTCCGCTGCCTTTCAGACTCGCATGTTGTACTTTGTGAGTCGATTACTGGCAAACATTTTGATAATTTAATATACAATATAAAATAATAATAAAATTTCCAAGCAAAAATTGACAAAATAACAGCACCAGCTTCTCAAATTAGAAATGTTGCAACTGTTCATCACAATAACGCCAACGTTACCGAACACGTCCTGTAACGTTGTTTGCAGACGTGACTTCGTGGAACGAGTGAACAGGAGTGTTTAATCTGATAACATCTGATGTGAGCTGTTGTGAGTCATAGTTTACAGCATTAAGGAAGTGAACCTTTAGCTGCTTCTCACTTTATGACCTCATGGTCTCACTGTTCTCCATACAGGCTGCCTCCACTACACACCATCATATACCCACACACACACACACAGTACAGGCTTGTACTGACGCTTTTGCTCCCCCCCTAATTCCAGTCTTTATGCTAAGCTAAGCTAGCTTGGTTTCACACACGTGGGACAGACATGAGAGCGGTGTCCATCTTTCTGCAGGAGACCGTCAAACCATTCCTCTCACGATTCAGAGGATATTCGCGTCACGATTTAATAAACGGCAATCAGATCAACATGTAAGCAAACACTAAAAGCTTTTTATTTGATTTCATTGGCGTGTTGGTGGGATTCCTGCGCTCATTAGCAGCAGAGAGAGGAGCTCTGTGGAGACCGGCTGCATCTCCGGAGGGGCAACAAATGCATTTGGAGAGGATCTGCTGACGGTCCTCAGAGGCCAAACAAATGACTTCCAGCGAGCACGTCGGGAACAGCGGCACTCAAAGAAATGCTGTTAGAAGCCGAGCGCCTCAGATCCTCTCGCTCCCTTCAGCAGCGAGCTGTGCAGCCTCTGATGGACGTGATTGTTATTACATTTAGCTGATAATACTTGCATACTTGTTTTAAAGTAATATTCAGGACTTTCACAGTGTGGTATTAGTACATGTACATTAAGAAGATAGTACTTCTGTGTTTAAGCTGCCGTCTGTTCATCCATGTGTCTGCACACGGTGCTCACATATATGTTCTCTATCTGTTGGTCCATTAAAGCCAACGCTGAATGACATGAAGAGAACTTCCCCAGGGGCCCCGAACTCCAGGGGCCCCCAAGAGCCACAAGCCGACTGCGTCAACACGTTTGTGCTGGTTTTTATTTTGGGCGTAAAGCAGAGAATCAATCGACGTGATGAAGAGTTTAATAAGCTGACGATGCCTTGTGTTGATGAGGCTCCTTTTGTTTTAAAACCTTCTTTAATTATTGTGTTTAGATACACACACACACACACACACACACACACACACACACACACACGCTGGGCTTCGGCAGGGGTCCTGAACTTCATTTTGCCCTGAAGTCCCCAAATACATCAATTGAGCGAAGACCAACGCTGTATCACGATGTAATTGTCGTCTTCATCATTCATACACCAAACTCTGACTGGATGAATCAGAAAAATATGATCCGATGAATGAATGCTGAAGAGCTTGAAAGGAGTCTGAGCGTAGCGTCGGAGTGCTTTGACAGTTTGCCGTTAGTCATTTGTTCGTGCTGATGAACTGAGACGTGGTGGTTGAGAGGAACACCAGCTGATCATTGAGTCATTCTGTGAGTTCTTTTCAAAGAGTTTCCAGTTCGTTGCCGCCGTGAGTCGTTTATTCTGTCCGAGCGATGAGGCCGATGGCGGCGCCTCGTGTGTCGCGAGGCCCTCGGTGTTTTTCTGACCGGCCTGAGGAATTTCAGTCGGCTCGGTGGAGGAGGACTCCTTCCTCCGTGTTGTATTTCAGTGCAGTTTGTTATTTCTAGGCCGGGCTGCAGGAAGAAGAAGCAGTTAACTGTTAACTGTATTTAAAAAGACCCCAAAAGATTAGTGCTGCCAGGTGTATTCATGGTCATACAGACAAAGACACCAGCAGAGCGTTGGTTAGCATGTCAACGCTTAAAGGAGCTGCTGGCGGTCGCTTAAGAGGGTCACAGATTGACCCAGTTAACACAAACCCTCATTGACCTCATTTTGAGCTCACATGGAGGTGCATCTTCAAGCTCCTTACCACACACACACACACACACACCCCCCCCCCCCCCAGTCAGCTCTCGCCTCTTCTGATGCTGCTGGCCTCACAGGGATCTGTTAGCACTAGCGTAGCCACCACACCACTGTGTAACTGGAGGCTGATGCAGATGGTAATCAGCGCGCCGTGACTATTGATTGGTAGTTTGCTTCTCCTTCCTACAGCCCCACAGGTGCCTCTGCATCTCCACGGGTCACAGATTAGGTCCCCCCATTGTTGCCAGAAGCACACACGCGCGCACACACACACACACACACACACACACACACACACACGCACGCACACACACACACACACCTTGGCCGAGAGGCTCTCACTTCCGCCTGACTGGCCAGCTTTGGACTGAATGGCTGACTGGTTCGTGAATGGGGGGGGGGGGGTTTGGTTGGTCTATCTGGCTCCTCAGGCTGAACCCTGTAGGGAGCTGAGACGCTGCCCCCCCACAGAGACAGCCTCCTCACTTAATCCTATAGAGACGGCTTAAATTGATTACCTCGGGCTTAATTGGGAGTGAAGTGTTAAACCGCGTTGTGTCCAGGCGAGTTGTCTGCAGGGCCTGAGAGGTTTGATCAACGCAGTGAATGTAGGTTCTTTAAAAACACGTTTAAATGTAACTTACACATATATCGTATGTACCGGTATATCTGTTTCTGTATCTTCTCTCTCAACGCTCTCACAGCCGATCGCACTCCGTCAGCAGACGTTATGCACCTTCTCATAGACGTAGAGGGAGGTTGCTTCTGTTGGGTTTAGCTGGAGGAGGTTGTTCTGTTTGTGGAGCTCCAGTCAGACACGACAGTCACTGCTGCAGATCGTTGTGGGACACATTCGCCTGATTGTTTTGTTTTGCAGAGAGTTGGCTGATGAGATTGATGCCACTCTCATGTCTGCACAGTAATGTTCTACAGCTGGAGCCAGCAGCCGGTTAGCTTAGCTTAGCATGTAGACTACAAACGTGCAGGGGGGGGGGGCTGCTAGCCTGGCTCTGTCCAAACAAATCTCCCTAGCAGCACCTCTAACGCTCTCATTATGAATGTATAAATAATATGTGCTGCACTATTTGTTGTCTACATGCAGTGACCTCCTGCCAGGCTAGCTGTTTCCCCCTGCTGCCAGTCTTTATGCTAAGCTAAGCTAACTCATCTCCTGGTTCCTGGTAATATAACTCTTGGCACGAAAGTCAATATTTCCCCAAACGTTGAACTAAATATATCATTAGGAATGATTGTTATATTGCTGGGAATGTGATATATATATATATATATATATATATATATATATATATATATATATATATATATATATATATATATATATATATATATATATATATAGTTGCGTCTCTGCTGGTTTTCCATCTTTCTTTCGTACTTTTTCATTCGGCGTTGACTTTTAAAGGTCTGATGAAGTCTTGAATATAACTCGTGAACTCTGAGTGTTTTGGGGAGTGAAGGAGTTAAGTTTGGTTGCTACGCAGTGCACAGAGACGTATTATGCAAGCTGTGGAGCGCAGACATGGAGAGAGGAAGTGCATTACAGAATGCTGAGCTCAGGGCTTTGGCTAGCCGCCAAACACACACACACACACACACACACACACACTCAGCTGAGGGCATACCGATTTTTCCAGCAGCACATCGCGCCTCCTCCTCCTCCTCCTCTTCCTCGAGTCACACTCTCTCTTTCTGTTACGTCAGTAGTTCAGCTGTGGGCCAGGCATGACTGGGGCAGCGTGTGTGTGTGTGTGTGTGGGTGTGTGGGTGGGTGTGTTTTAAAAGACAGGATGTGGATTTTGTGCGATCCAGTGTTTGTGCAGCAGCAGAGCAGACGTGTCGGTTTCACGCTCGTCTTTGTGTTCAGCTCTGATCACTTTAAGCTCCACCACATAGTCAGACACCTGCTCTGTTTACAACCATCTTCCACCGTGTGTGTGTGTGTGTGTGTGTGTGTGTGTGTGTGTGTGTGTGTGTGTGTGTGTGTGTGTGTGTGTGTGTGTGTGTGTGTGTGTGTGTGTGTGTGTGTGTGTGTGTGTGTGTGTGTGTGTGTGTGTGTGTGTGTGTGGGGGGGGGGGGACCGTACCTCACCTCACCTCACAGACTCTTCTGTCTTCTGTCTTCTCTCGTCTGTCTTCTCTCTTCTGTCTTCTGTCTTCTCTCGTCTGTCTTCTGTCTTCTGTCACTCAGCTTGCGTGACAACATGATGCAGGAGAAGTACTTCTTGCTGCATTGCTTTCCTTCACATGCTTCAGTCCGAGTCCGACGGTGGCAGCTCAGCCGTGTGTTGTAATCGGAGTAACCGTGTCGTACGTTGTGTGTTCGAGTGTCTTAAAGAACTATCTGCTCCCTTCAGGGAAACAGCACAGACGTACACGGATGATAAACGTTTGCAGCAGTTCTGCTTCTGACGCATCTGTAATCTCTGGTGAGCCACTAACCCGGTCAGATACGAACCTTTACTCGCATCCATTGTCCACTTCTTGTCATTACAGAAGTGTTTTGCTCATACAGTCTCCGACGTCCAGCTTCTGTTCTTTAACATCTATGTTAGTTGGTCTTTCGGGTTTCGGTTGGAATGTAAAATGATCCTCATCATCGTTTATTTTACTGTCAGAGTCTCGGATACCTGAGCTTCAAGAAATCAGACTTCAAGAAGCAAGTTTCAGGTCAAATCCACATTGAAAGGTTCTCCTCCATCTTTGTTTATCTTCCACCAGCCCTCGAGAGAAGTAGTTAAAGGGTTCTCTTTTCGGCATTTAAAGGGACAGCGTGTCGCATTCAGGGATCTGTTGGTAGAAATGGAATATAATAGGTTTGTAAAGTGTGTTTTGTTGAGTGTATAATCATCTGAAAATAATAGTTTTTTTGAAGGAGCCTTTTCACGGACGGGCTGCCATGTTTCTACAGGAGCCCAGAAAGGACAAACCCAACACTGGTTCTAGTTACTAGCAACTAGAACTTTAACGGAATATTTTTACTCAATCAACGATGGATCACATGACGTTCGTAGACCGGGAGCTTTGAGGAGCGTTCTAGCGTCTTCCTTGTTTGTGTTTTGTTGACTCTTGCTGCTCATAGCGCCGGTTTCAGCGTAACAAATCCCCCGTGCACTTCCTGTCCAGCAGCAAAGGGCAGACAGACGCATCCAGAGACGAGCTGGTGAACATCGTGGAGCGTTCAGCAGCTGGAGAGACAGATGTGTCCCTCAGGGTTTGGTGGTGGAGACCAAAAACGGAGCTAAAAGAGCGAGAATACTGCAGGACAACATTATAAAATGTGCCTAAAAATGGCTAATTTTGGCAAAAACGTGACTACAAATTCAGTCATATTGTTGTGAAAAGTGAAATGTCGGCTAAAACATTGAGTTTAAAGTGAGCGTTGTTATTTAATCTTGTACAGAAGCTAACAGTGAACGGTCTCATTACCTTCAGATGGTTCACAGTGAATATTTCCTGGTTCTCTGCAGGGTTCCACCTCAGCGGCACAGTGAGGGAACCGGCCACGTCCTCGGAGCCCGAGCTTGTCTGCAACGTCAGCGTCAGCTTCGACCGCTGCAAAATCACCGCCGTGACGTGCGGCTGCGGCAACAAGGACATCTTCTACTGCGCCCACGTGGTGGCGCTGTCGCTGTACCGGGTACGGAAGCCCGAGCAGGTCAAACTGCGCCTGCCCATCTCGGAGACTCTTTTCCAGATGAACAGAGATCAGCTGCAGAAGTTCGTTCAGTACCTGATCACGGTGCATCACACCGAGGTGCTGCCCACGGCACAGAAGCTGGCCGACGAAATCCTGTCGCAGAACTCTGAGATCAACCAGGTCCACGGTGAGTCGATGGTGACGACGATGATGATGATGATGATGATGGTTGTTTGTGATTTAAACATGCGTGGAAGTACAGACGCCAACGAGCAGAAAGCAGGGACTTGTGTTAGACGACTCAGGAAAAAAACAAGCTGTTTAGGGAGAACGGGAGGACACACACACACACACACACACACTCTCTCAGTTAGATTGTCTTTTAGTACTTTTATGTCCACTTTGGAAACATAGAACCCACTCTGCTTTCAGACCCTGTGGGTTTTATTGTTGCGTGATATTTAAGTGGTGCGGGCTGGTTATTGTTGCAGAGTTTATGGTATCGATCGGTGTTTGATGGTAACCAGTACTGCATTCATGCATTCATGCATTCATGCAGAGGGTGAGCTATGTGCTGACGAGGCGTTTTCATGTCTGCTCCTCCACGAACTGTTCACTGCATTTATACAACAATCTTTCAGTACTTCAGTCCAGATTAGAGGTACTTGTACTTGAGTATTTACATGTTCTGCTGCTCTATTCTATTCTACTGCGCTGCTTTTATTTGAAAACGTTTTTTTTACAAGTAAATTTGCAGATTCTGTTTATTAATTCAGAATATACTCAAATAATCTCTGATGTATTAACATGGAGACTTTGTTGTTGGTTCTCAAGCTACCCAGCAATGTATTAGGTGATGAACACATTAATGCATCAATAATAATTACAATCCAATAATTTAGAATTGAGTGTCGTGCATATTTAGTACTTTTAGGTAAATATTTTTTAAATGTTTTGGATGCAGGACTGTAACTAAGTGAGTTTTTCTGCTTTTCACACTCGTAGAAGATCAGCGTGCTTCTTCCACCACTGCATGTAATAAAGTGATGGATGAATACGAGTGTCTGTGTCTGACTGACTGGTTTCCTTTGAGCAGGAGCTCCAGATCCGACGGCGGGCGCCAGCGTGGACGATGACAACTGCTGGCATCTGGACGAGGAGCAGGTTCAGGAGCAGGTCAAGCTCTTCCTCTCCCAGGGCGGGTACCACGGCTCGGGGAAGCAGCTCAACTTACTGTTCAGCAAGGTACCAGAGTCACACACACACACACACACACACACACGTCATCGTGCTACGATTACCCACAATGCACCTCAAATGTCTCTGCAGGTGAGGGAGATGCTGAAGATGAGGGACTCCAACGGAGCTCGCATGTTGACGCTGATCACAGAGCAGTTCATGGGCGACCCCAGACTGGCACTGTGGAGGCAACAGGGAACCACCATGACTGACAAGTACAGGCAGCTGTGGGATGAACTAGGTAACGCACACACTCACACTCACACTCACACACACACACTCTCTCACTCTCACATCAGTTTATTTTGGGACTTCAATCTGTCAATTGTTCTGCGTTGAAATGTCTAAAATCGAACGTATTTCACGATGGTTCTTTACGTCTTAGAAAATAAAGGTCAAATAAAATGTCTGAAAACGACAACATCTGCCATTTGAATCAAGGTGCGTTTCATTTCAACCTGTCGGTTGCGTCATGTCCTCTTTGACTTTATATCCAGTTTTAAGATTCACTTGTTCCATCTTGGTGGTTTTTAACTCATCAACTCATGAACTGGATGAAGGATTTTAGATTTCAGTTCTGTTTTCATTGAGAGGCCGCAAGCGTCCGTTAAAGAACACACGTTCTAGGTACGCGTGTTTATGTTTGTCCATTTTATGCTGCTTATTGTTAAGCTCATCATCATCATCATCATCATCATCAGATGAGCTCATTTGTGTTGATTAACAACACAAATGACCTCATCTGATGATGATGATGATTATTATTTTAGTATTATTGTAGTGACTTTAGCGTATTTGTTTGTGATCAAAATCGATCATGAAAATAGATGTCGAGCTTCGCTCATAACCAAAACTGTGATGCAACATGTAAAACACACACACACACACACACACACACACACACACACACACACACTCTCTCTGTTGTAGGTGCTTGCTTTGCGTTTCGTCACTCTTCACGTCTGACATCATTTTCTCTCGGCGCTCTGTTTTCCCTCCTCGTTGTTGTCCTTGAAGCAGCCGTAACAAAGAGACGGAGGATAAAGCCTCTCCTCTCCTCTCCTCTCCTCTGCTCTCCTCTCCTCTCCTCTCTCCTCTCCTCTCCTCTCCTCTCCTCTCCTCTCCTCTCCTTTCTCCTCTCCTGTCCCCTCCCCCCATCCTCAGCCTCCCTCCTACATTCACTCCCCCCTCTCCTCCGCTGTCCTCCCTATTTCTTTCCTCACTTTCTTTATTTTCTCCTCCCGTTCCATTTTGTCGTGTGTCGTCTGCTATTTATCCTTTAACGGTTCCATTGTTCAGTCTTCTTCCTCTCTGTGTGGTTTCCAGTGTCTTCACGTCTTTAATCAACGATGGCGATGATCTCGCGCTTGATTTATTGTTTCACAGATTCATTCAGTATTCTGTGGTTCATCGTCTTCAATGTGACGAGCGGCTGCTCGGTTATACGTCATTGTAAACAAACTAATTGAGGTTTTGCACTTTATTTATCTTATCTTGTGGTTCACGCTTCTGAAATGTGAGAATTTGAAGATTTTTGTTGACTCACATTACAGTAAACTGAATATATATCTGAGCGTTTTAGACATTTTTCACCTTTTTCTGACAAAAACAGACCAAACGATAATAGAAGCTGCAGAAATCAGTGCTTTTATTAATTTAATTCAGCATTATTCAGCTCTACTTTACTATTTAAAAGAGGTGAGAATGATGCGGAGTAACTCATTTTGTGTGTGTGTGTGTGTGTGTGTGTGTGTGTGTGTGTGCAGGAGCCCTGTGGATGTGCATCGTGTTGAACCCCCACTATAAACCGGAGCAGAAGGGCTTCTGGCTCCGTCAGCTCCGCCGGTGGAACGGTGTGGACGTTTGTCCTCTGGAGGACGGGAACCACGGCAACGAGCTGACCAACCTGACCAACGCTCTGCCTCAAGGTCCTCCAGGTAACCCAGGTGAGCCCTTTATCTCTATACAATATATACAACCCAGGTGAGAGGATATGTGTGTGTGTGTGTATATATATATATTCCCAAATCCTCTCCTGAAGGTACATCTGAAGGTTTCTTTCTCTTCTCTCCTGCAGCATCTCCTCCTCCTCCTCCTCCTCCTCCTCCTCCTCCTCCTCCTCCTCCTCCTCCTCCTCCTCCTCCTCCTCCTCCGTATTAACACTGTCTTCTGTCCCCCCCCCCTCTTTTAATCTACTCCCTCCTCCTACCTCAGTGCCTTTGAGCCGTATTACTGTTTCACTGTGTCTAATAGAATGAGTCTAATAACACAGTTGAGGTCCTGCAGCGTTTCTATGAGGAGGTAATAAAAATGTTTCCAATGAGAAGACGGCCGCTGTTATTACTGCTGCCGCTTTGTCCGTAATGGCTCCTGGTTTTGATGCGTTCTCGACATCTATTTATTTATTTATTTATTTATTTATCCTGCTACAGCAGCCCGACACTGGGCCCCGAAATATCTCCACATGAAGACATATAGATGTTATGTGTCTTTGTGTTGCTTTTATTTCAGGCTTTCAGAGCTTCAGCAGGACGTATAATGTTATCTGTGAGTTATGCTGCAGGCCACAATTTGAGCCTATATTTGTTTACATTGTGGCACCATTAAAAATATGCCGAATCAGCAGTTCCTGTTTGCAGAGCACCCACTGATGTACGGACAACTATCA
Source organism: Melanostigma gelatinosum (assembly GCF_949748355.1). Lineage (NCBI taxonomy): Eukaryota > Metazoa > Chordata > Actinopteri > Perciformes > Zoarcidae > Melanostigma > Melanostigma gelatinosum. Next base: position 2,129,074 of record NC_136651.1, on the reverse strand, counting down.
CTGGATCACTTCTACTGAAGGAATCTTAAAAACATGATGATTCTCAAGTTCTGGAGCTATAAGAAGTGTCTTTATGGCAGATAATGATATCGTTGTAAAGTGTAAGATTCACTGAATCTAAAGATATCAGATATCATATCTGTGTGTTCATGTTTGACTGAGTTATGTTGAGTTAACGTCCCAGCATGCACCTGTCCCTTTCCCCTCACTTGGCATCTTTGCCCGTTTTAATGACCCGATGTGTGTTCGTGTCTCACAGACTCGCTCACTCGGCCTCACCGGACGGTGTTCACGCGGGCGATCGAGGCCTGCGACCTGCACTGGCAGGACCCCCACCTGCAGCACATCATCACCGAGGACCACTACGCCAACTACTGCCACCACGAGACCCTCAGCAGCTCCCTGTTCGACGGCCGAGGGTGGCCCCTGTGGCACGGTGAGGGAGCCGGCACACCTGGTGGAGACTAGAGGAGTTTAATTAATAAGAGGTCGGCATCTAAACATCTCCTCCTCCTCCTCAGAACACGTCCCGACGGCGTGCGCCCGAGTGGACGCCCTGCGGTCACACGGTTACCCTTTGGAGGCGCTCCGGCTCGCCGTCTCCATCGTGAACACACTGAGGAGGCAGCAGCAGAAGCAGATGGAGTTCTTCCGCACGCACAAAAAAGGTCCGTTTCTGCCGCAGAGGCACGTTTGTTACGTCTAAATGTGGCTCATGAAAAATACAGCTACCGTAGTTCTACATTTTATTTGGTGTTTGTTTGTCGACTGTCGGGAGGAATTAATTCAATTGTATTATCTTTTAATTGGTTTATCCAGCTATTCATTTTCTGCCACTTATCTGGGTCCAGTTCATGTTAATTGACTTAATTATATTACTGATAATAATATTGTTATTTACAGCTGGGAAGTCCTGAAAAATATATCAATAAATGTTTGTACTTCATAAATAATTCTTATAATAATGACCAGTACCACAGGGTATTAAATTGCACTGTTAAATGTAATTAGTTTGACTCCTCAGCATTGATTATGAATATGAATCAATAGTTTGTGTTTGTTGTTGCAGAGCTGCTCCACAAAGGCGTGACGTCGGTGACCAACCTGGAGGGCTGGGTGGGCCACCCTCTGGACCCCATCGGGACCCTGTTCAGCACGCTGACGGAGACGGGACGGGGCGGCGAGGACGGAGCCGCCGCTCGCCTCGACTTCTCAGGTACACGCATATAAATACACGGAGCTGGAGGAAGTACTCTGTTCTTTTTTTTATTCAAGTGAAAGTACAAATGCAACAATGTGAAAGTACTTCATTACAAATGAAAGTGGTTCATTTAGAAGTATTGTCAACAGAAGGAGAATAACTGACTGCGATCTGATTGTGTGGGACATTTCTTTATATTATTGATGAATTCATTTTAGAGCAACTTGTTGCTGTTCAGTTCCCAACATAGGGGTCGAGCCCCTCTGAAGGGTCGCCAGATGAAGCTGAGGGGTCCTGAGAGGATTAATGGGAGAAGAGGAGAAGAAGTTTTTCTGACTTTTCTGTCTAATTTGTGATAGTTTCACACTCTTAAGGCATCGAAAAGTTATTTAAATAAAACTTTCCTTCTGACTAGGAGCCCAAACTCGTCCCTGATTATTTAAATATAAAACGTTTGGGAACCGCTGGATTCATGTTGCAACAACGTGTTTTTAGTCTGAATCTACTTTCCGGACTAGAGAGTGCACAGGTATATAGGCCGCACCAGCTGATTTTTAACAGAATAAAGAATTTGTACATAGATAAGCCGCACTGGTCTATAAGCCGCAGGTGTCCCCGTTGAACAGCAAGATGCTTTTAACAGTACAGTACTAAAGTTGTCTTCTTCTCTGAACATCATAACATGTCGCTAGCTTCTAAGCTAATTTTAACATTATGGTCGATGGGGAAATGCTAACCGCGATTAGCATTAGGGAATATATAATATATCTTTGTACATCTCTTCATGCAGACATACTTGCATTACAGACTAAGGTCTCTCAAGTTGCGGTTGTTGTTGTGGCGGAGAAAAGCGACGGAAAAATCCGTATATAAAGTGCACCGGACTGTAAGCAGACGCCTCAAAGCGTGGGGTGAAAAGTAGCGGCTTATAGTCCGAAAAGTACGGTATCTAAAAAGTACCATATTTCCCTCTGAGATGTTGTGTAGCAGAAAATGAAAACACTCCAGTAAAGTACCTCAAAACTGCCCTAAAGCACAGTACTCAAGTACTTCGATAAAGTACACAAACGACCGCAGTGATTGCGTCTTCCTGTCGGAGCTGCGGGCCCTCGGGTTGCAATCAGCGGCGGTGACACAGGACGTGCTGATTGGCCCGCAGTCATCCTCCAATAACAGCTCATGAATAAGGAATGCAGCAGGAAAAACACTCCAATTAAAACGCATTAATTATGCAGAACGGAGACGGATTTCAACAAACTGCAGCCAGAGAGGACCAGAGAGGTTGTTCTGCTTCCAGGTTGTTTCTCTCGTCCTGAAAGTTTGCAACTAGGACTTCCATGAGAGATATTCCATGAGATATATATATATCTCTCTATCTCGCTCTCGCTGTAGGATACATATTCTCTGAAAAGAGAACACCAGAAGGAACAAATGGATCAACAGGTTTATCAATACTCAGCTCAGCCCAAAGGGAACATCTTCACTCCCCCCTCCTCTCCAAGTCATCTCTCACTCTCCCCCCTCAGGCTCACCAGGTTCGTGTAGGAGGACGGAGCATCCCGTTTTGCCGGCTCAGCACTTCCTGGAGGAGGGCGAGTCGTTCGTGTCGCTGGCCGTGGAGACGGCTCTGATTGGCTTAGGCCAGCAGAGGGTGATGCCGGACGGCCTGTACGCTCAGGAGAAAGTGTGTCGCAACGAGGAGCAGCTACTGGCCAAGCTGCAGGAGGTCGAGTCGGACGACGCGCTGGTGAAGATCTTCAGGAAACAAGCCGGTTTCCTGCTCGAGGGTGAGTCAACGGCAGCGCGTTTAACAGGATGAAGAGCTGCTTTTCTTCTTCTCATATTCAATTCTATATGTTTTGGTTTTGCACTGTTGGTCAGACAAAATATTGCATCTGAACATTTTAGGGTTTTAGTGTTATTACATCATTTCTGGACATTTTGTAAACCAAACAATCAATATGGAAAATATTACTGAGCTGCAATCCTTCTTAACTGAGGCAGAAATGCTGCACGTGTGTCATATAATTTAGAAAAGACACTCAACGAAAGCCATCTGATGCAACGATCAGATCTTTTATGAATGAATGAATCCATTTCTCTCCCAAAGATTTAGACGAAAAAAATCCAAATTTTATTACCTTTGGACTGAGCCATGCTACCCCGTTTCCAGTCTTTATGCTAAGCTAAGCTAGCTGTCAGTTCTGTTGAATTTCTCATCTTAACTCCAAACAAGTATGAACTGTTCCTTTAAATGTTTCCAAACGCAGGAGCTACACGCATCATGCACACGCATCATGCACACGCATCATGTACACGCATCATGTACACGCATCATGCACACGCATCATGCACACGCATCATGCACACGCATCATGCACACGCATCATGCACACGCATCATGCACACGCATCATGTACACTCATCATGCACACGCATCATGCACACGCATCATGCACACGCATCATTGATGATCAATAATCTGATATCTGTTGTTCCTGTGAGCCGTAGAGCTCCATTAACACACATCACACCATCAACACACACACACTGTATTAATACTCACTAAAGCGCCTCATGTGGATTCAGCCGCCGCTGAAAATAGTCCCCAACGAATGCTCCATTTCCTCCGGTTTGTTTTAGGAAATTAGACGTCAATGAGAAAATGAGACGATACATTTGTGAGACGTAATTACACGTCGTTGCTCCTTTTTAATGGGATTTGTTGACGACACTAAAGATATAAAATAACACCAGACTGATCCTTTGAACCTGTGATGCTTCACTAAACGCCACCTTTTCTAAATGTGTAATGATGTGCAACATCTGTGAAGTAAAACGATGCTTTATCTTAAAACTTCAAATAGTTTCACATGAAGCTGCAAGTCACCTCTCCCTCCTTTTCCCACGTCCCCAATAAATGCCCTATAAACTACAGTGATCAGCTGTTTTAGGAGATAATTGATGAAACTATATGTTTGTGACCCTCTTTTAAAGGTTTACGTCCTCAGACAGAACCAATAAGTCTCTTTAGTGTTTAGAGACGCACGAACACGTTGTTGCTTTCACATAAAGATTAAAAAGGTCGATTAACAGCAGTCGTCCTTTAGAACGCTGACATCTTTTGAGATCAAACGACTGCTTTAAAGAAAAGCAGGAATGAAAGTGATTCATTCCTTTTTGTTGCACAGAGGAGTAAAGTCGATCCGTCCTGATATCTTTTCCACGAAGCCGTCGACTCGTGAACTCGTCTGATTCTTGTAGTTTGTCTCTGTGCGTCGTCCTCGCGTGTCTCAGGACGTTTGACGAACAAAGCGATCGTCATCCTGATACTCCGCTGAGTCAAACTGTTCAAACCGGCCGGGGGATAATCCAGCCTCCGGTCAGCCTCCGGTCAGCCTCCGGGAGCTCTGAGCTCTCCGTTAACCGTTTCCTGTCCTTGTTTCTTGCAGCTGGTCCCTACAGCGGTCTCGGGGAGTTGCTCTACAGAGAAAGCGTCCCCATGCACACCTTTGCCAAGTATCTCTTCACCTCCCTGCTACCTCATGACGCCGAACTGGCGTACAAAATTGCACTGAGGGCCATGCGGTGAGTAGAAACTCGTCCTGTTTCTGAAGCTTCCGTCTGCTCACATTCAGGACATCGATGAGATCATCTGATGCTCTCATGTCTGATTAAACACCATCGTCAAACGTGCAGAGGAGACAGATACATGTCAAGTATTGTCTCTGTGATCGCTGTAACGAATGTTCATCTTCATCTCTTGCTGTGCTGGAAGACGTACTCCGATGTTTGACTCCAGTGCAAATAGCATTTACCTCAGTGTAGAAACATTCTGTCACAAGCAAAGTGCTTCAAAATGTTGTAAAAGTATTGGCATCAAAATATACTCAAAGTACTAAAGGTACTTCAAAATCCACATTAATGCACGTCAGCGACAGCAGTTCTGCTGCATATTCGGCTGATTTAACATTTAAAATGAGAAACGGACGTCAGAAAGTCCGTATTAACTTTACTGCCACACAACTTCAGTTTTCTCACTGAAACATATATAATATAACGTAATATAATAATTTAATATTCAGTCTCAGAAAGCGATTCTTGGGAAAGAAAAACGGCCCAGAAATCAGTATTTTAAAGTGTGAGCTGAGTGTGGAAGTCCTCCTGACTGATGAGAGGAGGAGCAGAAATAAAGAACTCCTGCTCCGGATCGGACAGAACCTGTAACTCCTTCAGTCTCTTGTGGGTTGTGAGAGGATCCACAGATCTAGATCTGGGATCTATCTCGGGCCCCGTTTAGTGACAACGCCTCCTTTTCACTGGAACTTTCTCTGAATTATTTAACGCTGCTGAAAACGAGTTTTATATAAAAATGTGTGAATAATAAATACAAGCTGTTAGTTTCCCCCCCGACGCCACGGGTGTTACGAGAACTTTATGTCGTCTCGGCCAAATGAAACCCCTTTGAGTTTTATGATATGCAAATCTTTCTATATCCATTTAATCCCAGACGACAGAGACGTGGTCTCACAGCAGCTGAAGAGGATCTAACGGGAGGAGAGGA
>NC_136651.1:2048309-2120809 GCF_949748355.1 Melanostigma gelatinosum | reverse complement strand
GAAAAAGAAGAGTTCCTATGATTGAACCTTGTGGAACACCACAATGAACTTTGAAAGCGGAGGAAAGCGTTTCCATCTTTAAGATCTTAATCCTAAACGAACATTCCTCTTCTTCTCTGTCCAGGCGTGTTTGCGTTGGACAGCATCATGCAGAGCTGGTTCACCCTCTTCACCCCGACCGAAGCCACCAGCGTCGTGGCGAGCACCGTGATGTCCAACAGCACCATCGTCCGCCTGCATCTGGACTGCCACCAGCAGGAGAACCTGGCCAACTCGGCCCGCACCCTGGCCCTGCAGTGTGCCATGAAGGACCCCCAAAACTGTGCCCTCTCGGCCCTCACGCTCTGCGAGAAGGACCACATCGCCTTCGAAACAGCCTATCAGATTGTACTGGACGCAGCCGCCACGGGAATGAACTACACGCAGCTGTTTACGATCGCCCGCTACATGGAGCACCGCGGGTACCCTATGAGGGCCTACAAGCTAGCGACGTTAGCCATGACTCACCTGAACCTCAGCTACAACCAAGACACGCACCCGGCGATCAACGACGTGCTGTGGGCGTGTGCGCTCAGCCACTCGCTGGGGAAGAACGAACTGGCCTCGGTCATCCCCCTGGTGGTGAAGAGCGTGAAGTGCGCCACCGTCTTGTCGGACATATTGCGGCGGTGCACGCTGACGACGCCGGACATGGTGGCGCTGCACAGTCGCAGGAACTCTGGGAAGCTAATGCCTCTGGACAAGGCTCCGCTCAGGCAGCTGCTGGACGCCACGATCGGCGCCTACATCAACACCACGCACTCCCGGCTGACGCACATCAGCCCGCGGCACTACAGCGAGTTCATCGAGTTCCTCAGTAAAGCCAGAGAGACGTTCCTGATGGCGCACGACGGACACATCCAGTTCACACAGTTCATAGACAACCTGAAACAGATTTACAAGGGCAAGAAGAAACTCATGATGCTCGTTCGGGAAAGATTTGGTTGATCCAACGAACAAAATGGCCCTTTTTTTATGTACATCCTTTCTAACTTGAAGTGAAAATCCTCCTAAAACAACATTCATGCAAATCTTATTCCTGCTGCGAGGTTGAATGTGATGATGAACACGATCTCCTGAAGGGGAATGAGTCTCACTCATTCACGGTGAATGTTTCCTTTTCATTGTGAGTCGGACCGAGCAGGACCGCCGACTAACGGGACGTCCCAGGAATAAGATACAAAATGTGTTTTGGGGTAAATTTTCTCCTAAAAATGACAAGTTTGAAATTGAAGGAGCAAAAGAAAACACTGTTAAACCAGGAAAGGAAGGTGATCGATGTGTTTAAAACCATTACGTTTGCAGAAGGAGTCGATTCGTGGAAGTTTGTGTATTTCCCTTTATATATGTGTGAAAGTGAGAGAGTAAGAGTTTTACACTGAGTATATTATACTGTATTGTCCAGTGGCAAAATGTCCACCATGCACCTCCGACTTCCCTCAGCTAACGTTCAACAGCCTCAAAGAAGAAGACGAACGGCTTTAAACCAAATGGAGAAAAACTCCATCTGAAGTGACAAGTACCTCTTTTTAAAGGATCGAGCTTTACTCGTTCCCCTCCGAGTCCTCGCCATCCGATCCGTGACGACGAAGAGAAGTTCACAACTCATTCAACCGGGTTCGGATATTTGTTTTCATCTTCAGGCTGATTGTTTTGGCTTCGCGGCGTTGTCTCAAACATTCAGTGCGCTTCATCTACTGTCACAGGAACACAGAATCGAACCGTCAGCATACATTCTCAGGGATTTCTAAGAAAAGAAGAAAGAAAAGCAAACGAAAAGAGAGAACAAAAGCATTTTATTGTCCTGTGTGTGTGTATATATGAAAGTATATGTCTGAGTATTGGAAAAAAAATGTATATGTTAACTAATTTATGAAAGAATATTCTATGTAAGGCACAATACTTGAAGCTGCAGTACTTTTTGATTTTTGAAACAGACAAAAAAAAAACATATCAGAAGGACTTCAAAAAGGCTCGCCTTGCATCGCACCAGAGGGCCAATTCCAAACAGAGGAGCATGTTTGGCTCTGCAGACATGTAATGAACTGTAGGAAGCAAGACAGGAAGTGGACGTGCACAGTGCGTCTTCTCTGGAACAGGAAGTGGAACTGGAAGTGTTGAGGATCGGAGGAGTCGAGAGAGAGAGATCCAGCTGCGATGTGTTGGCGTGAGCTCTGCCTCCGTGTCTCCTCCTGCAGTGATCCAGTCACATGTTCTGTGTCTTCTGACATCACAACTGTGCGGGACGGAAGTCGCTCTTTCAACGTCGGTCTTGACTTTTCCATTTTTTATTTCTCTCTTAACTTTTTCTCTAGAGTCTCTCACACAAGAACAGCCTTCTTTCTTGCCTTGTCTTAATGCTTTAAAATAACCAAATGGGAGTTCTAACTCCCAAACCTTTCTCATACGCCAACACACACCTTTGGTTACAACCTTTCTTTTGTATCGTTCCTTCTGTTGAACTGTGTTCTGTGCTTAAAGCTCAACTTCATCTGTTTTCCAGTGTCGTCTCTTGTTAGAAGCTCTTTGTTTGGAGATATGCTCCCGTTTTATTTATTACCTTAGTAAACGATTGTACAACCGTGTCGACATGCTCATGAAGTTGAAACTAAGATTTGATACACTGATCGATTTATTTATGTAACTAAAATCACTGTTTTATAAACTTGTTAATGAATCAACATTTTGTTTTAATTAAATTCGTTGTTTTTTTTCAGAGGACCAAGTCTTTGTGTTCTTAATTATATAAACTCTGAGACGTTTAGATGATAAAGTTTATTAAAAGAGTCGTAGAGAAACGATCGAATCATAGAGTAGCCTGTCAAAAAAAGTCTTGAAAACAATTCTAAATAGTCTGTCATCGTAAAAAAGGAAGCAAATAACATCAATGAATACAAACTCCTTTAAAATGTGACGGTTTTGACCTTGCAGTTTGCTTTTAGAGTGATCCAAGTACATCAAATATGAAACGGAAGTATGTCAAGAAAAATTCATGAAAGTCTGTTTCATATTTCAAAAGAAATAAAAAAAAAAGTGCAGTATTTTTTAAAAAGTCATTAAAAAACTACATATTACATCTACAAATTTCATGAAAAAGTAAAGTTTGCCTAAAAAGTCATCGTATATTGTGATGAAATGAGCCAAAGATAGTCCTACTATACTATGTCGGAAGAGTATCGTATATTCTGTGATAAAAATCACGGTATTTTCAGTCAGTCATAGATGCTCAGAAAGTCTATATAGTATAATATAGTAAGTCAATAAAAGTAATCTATGTATCGTCGCAGTACAGCCTGTCAAAGTCATGACAAGTCGTCATATAATATTTAATAAAAAGTGGTAGTTTAGTAAATTGAAATCTACACGAGTTCAAATAAGCACAACCGTAAACATCCAGAGCAGGAAAACACAACATGCATGTAAATGCAGCCGCAGTATTAATCCAGAGACATGATTCATAGAAACACAGAGTGCACGATGAGTACTTAGGCTGTTGAGACGTTCAGTGCATTTAGCTGATAATGCACTTTTACTTGAGTCGGGTTTCGAATGCAGGACTTTTACTTGTAGTGGAGTATTTTCACGAGTACTTTTACTGAGGTAAAGGATTTCAATACTTCTGGTCTACTCAGCAGATTCTAATCAACCATCAAAGAGTTTCACCAACACCAGTCGTGGTCACGTACACATCTGTCCAGCAGCAGGATGTGGACACAGATGTTTATCTCAAGCGGAGTTTGGTTCTGAGGGTGAACCGTCTCACAGATTAATGTCCTCAAAGAGGAAGTCATCAGTTCTCTTAGTGCTGCTTTTACTTCCTGCAAAGATAATTTAGGAATTTTAAGCTTTCCTTATCCCACTTCCTGTCTGTTGCAAGGGGCCTGTTCTGGACAGGAAGCTCATAGAAAAAGGAATCAAAAGGCTTTAAATGATGGAAATACGGTTCAAACTGCTTAATCGACCCCATTAGTGACACGTCATCTGATTCACAGTATTTCTACACATCTGTCTTTCTTTTGTTGTGATTTTTCTTTTGATCAAGACTTGAATATTTAAGCTGAATCATCACACTTATCCCACATGCCAGCACCACTTCAGGCTATTTCTTTGGGACCACACGGGCACAACGAGCCGGTTTCTACGCCAATCAGAAGATATCCTGTCACCAGACAGCAGCTTGTTTCTGTGACTGTGTAACTGGCAGATAGATGTTATCACCTTCCATCACACATGAGCAGCGCGGTCCGGCCTGTTATTCCACGTCCACGTCCACTCCGTTGATCTGCTGTGGGAACTGCAGCGGTGCTTTGTCACAGGATATCAGATGTCAGATGAATTATCAGCGGGTTGACGTCATTTTAACGCGACGTTAGCATTGTGTTTAGCACGAGTATTTTTTATTTCATTTTATTCTTATATGTGCCATTTTTTCACATGATATTCTATATTTATTATATTGTCAATAACTCCATAAAAAACAATTTATCGTTTTTGAGTTTCTGTCGGGATTCTTATATGTAGATATATATATTTGTGTTTGCTTCCCTCTTATACGTTATGGCTCCTTCCTACCTTCTTGTTTATCATTTTGTCTCATTATATAAATATTGTAAGAATGTTACAACTATGAACATCTGTGTAAATCTACAATTTAAATAAAGTATTTAAAAAGAGTTAAATAAATAAAATGAACAGGACTAAAAACAAATCTACAGCGCGATAATTAGATGAAAAGAATAATATTTCAGATATGAATTCCATGTGTGGACTGAGTCTGACCCTGGAGCAGCAGAGCAGTACATCACTGCAGCTCTCGGGTTTATTTCTTTATTTTGTACAACGTGGCAGAAATACGAGGTTGGACAAAGCACCTTGGTGAAGATTACTCGACTGCACCAATCATCCATCACGCTGCTGCTCGTCCTTGGAATACATAATGTAATGATAATCTGATCCAGTATGCAAATGAAGGATCAGTGGGGTGACTGCAGGGAGAGCGGTCCACCTGCCCCACAACACAAGTAGCCCCACACTACTGATCTGCAGTCAGATCTAAAGCCCTCGGTGGCTTTAAAGCAGAGAAGAATGCAAATGAAGTTCAAAAGGTATTTACTGACGCCGTTAACGTGCTCAGCTGCCGGTAGATGCCATGAATTTCACTGCATTTTTTATCATCATTTTTTATCTTTTTGTCTTTATTCCTGGAGCATTTATAGCAAATGCCATAATACACATAATACACATAATACATAATCACCATCGGAGAAGGAGGCGTGGGGGGTGTAACGCCACCAATAGTGGAGTCAATTGCAACCAGGAGGAGCGATAGAAGCTAAGCTAACACAGCTAGCTCTGAGCCGAGTTCACCACCGATGTTTCCCTTTTAACGTTAACATATCAGCCACATTATCTGTCCAGAGATTTGTTTTTCAAATATAGAAAACGCACTTGTTTTTGTTTTGTTTCTCATGTTCTTCTTGTGTAGCAAATGTGCTTCAACTGCACTTCGTTGTGTTGAATAATGACAATAAATCGTCTTTGGATCCTTGAAATTAGACGACCAAGAACATTATTAGCATGTTATTGTTTCAGCTGCTTTGTTTCTAATTCATGTGAGAGATTAATGCACCATGACTTCGGTAATTATAAGTAAACCACGGATATAACATAATATCACTCATAATACACAACGTAACTCTGTAGTAAGTATTTTTACGAGTTAAACCTTTAATGCAAGACTTTTAACAGATCATTTTAACGGAGCAGTACTGCTACTGTTACTTAAGTAACATGGATGAATACTTTCTCCACCACTGTAGAAAAATTTTAAATATGCAAAAATGACATATTTCAGTGTCCTAAAACACACAAACGAGTACTTTTACTTTGTTTGGAAGTTCTTCTTCTTCTGCTGGTTGAGTGTTCACTGTCAATGGTTTTCAATAAACTGGAACTGATATCTTCTTTCACACGTCCAAATCAAACATAAGCCAAATAGAACATCACACTTCTGCTAGAGTCTGAACATGCGTTTGTTATTTCATCATTTCAATTGGCGGCAGAGTTCAACAAGCTGTGAAGAGACCTCGGTCTCCATCATGATGCATCATATTTATGACCTTTCCTTACAGGATGAAAACACCATCGCTCTCTCTTCTTTCATCCCTTCCATCCACTCTGTTGTTGTTTTCATTTTAAAGTCCAGTGGCCCGTAAAGTAGAAACCCTTCATATTCACAGCTGGGAATCTTAAAATGTCACAAGCTGGTGAGATTGCTGTCCATAAAGTTTTCATAAATGTCACAGCGAAATGAAACAGCCAATAGCAATTAGGTGTTTTACCTTGAAAGGCCAAACCTTTTTCACAATAAAACGCTTCTGACTGAAGCACTGGAAGAAAGAATCTGGTGAAAACAACAGTTTATTCATCTAATTCTTTAGGTGCATTTCCATTTCAATAAGCAGTATCCAGTCTCCTAGCAACAGAGTGGGGCCTCTCTGCCTGTTGATTGGCATTAATAAATGGTGCCAATTGTGAGGCTCTTTGGTGTTAAAATGCTGCCGATAGCGAGGCTCTTTGGTGTTAAAATGCTGCCGATAGCGAGGCTCCTCGGTGTTAAAATGGTGCCGATAGCGAGGCTCTTTGGTGTTAAAATGCTGCAGATAGCGAGGCTCTTCGGTGTTAAAATGGTGCCGATAGTGAGGCTCCTCGGTGTTAAAATGCTGCCGATAGCGAGGCTCTTTGGTGTTAAAATGGTGCCGATAGCGAGGCTCTTTGGTGTTAAAATGGTGCCGATAGCGAGGCTCTTTGGTGTTAAAATGCTGCCGATAGCGAGGCTCCTCTGTGTTAAAATGCTGCCGATAGCGAGGCTCCTCGGTGTTAAAATGGTGCCGATAGCGAGGCTCTTCGGTGTTAAAATGGTGCCGATAGCGAGGCTCCTCGGTGTTAAAATGCTGCCGATAGTTAGCTAAAAGTAACGGATTCCTGTTTGAAATAGTTAACGTTAGCTAAAAGTAACGGATTCAGGATTTAAATAGTTAGCTAAAAGTAACGGATGAAGATTTGAAAAGTTGTTTGACGTGAGCTAATAGTAACTGATAAATGTACGCAACAGTTATCGTAAGTAATAGATTAGATATATAAAATAATTAAATGTAATAAATGGCTGAAAGTAATGGATAAAGGGTTGAAATGGTTGTCCTTTGCTGAAATACCATCGAGACGCCCTCACAGATGTCTGTTCCCACGTGAAAACATATGAAAGCTTTTATTGATATTTATGGCCAGGGTTTATAATTAAACACTAATTAATACCTCCAGAGCATGCGCCTGAGCGATGTTTTCCACATCATCCCTGTCAGGTAATTAATAGTCGCCATTCATTCACTCACCTAATAAGCCTGCAAACCCAGCCCTCAGTTGAATGAAGAGATAATTTCACTGCACCTCATTACTACCTGAAAAGAAGCAGCCTGAATTTAATATCAAAATTGCCCCTCTTGATAACATTCAACCTGCAATAACTCCTCGCTACCCGTTGTAACCGTGTAATGTTTCCCCCCTGTGAGATTTATGATTAAGAAAAAGTGAATACATTAAACATGCCTTTGTTAAAAGTTCACCTGAGGGTATCTATTACCTTTAAATAGTATTACAGCGTGATGAGCAGTTAATTAATGCTTTACCAGACTATATCTGCTATCTCAATGTTGGACTGTGTAACAACCTGTGCGTGATTTTCCTCTGAAGTGCACAGAAGGATCTGATGTAACCAGGTTCTAGTTCATCTGCATGGTAACATTCACCTTTATGCATGTTTTCATTATCACTACAGACCATTCACAGCCAGTGGTGCAGTCCGACCTTTGCTTCCGCTCTTTGAACAAATCACCAACGAGTCGGATTGTGTGGCAGTTAAATGAACCAGACAAGAGGCGACACTGGTAACTGCAGGAAGATACTGAAGACAATGCAGACTTATTACTCAGTATCCTCTTTGAAAAGTGAGATGTAAGGTAAAGTTTATTTGTATGCAGCCTTCAAAGCTTCCTACAAAAGGCAAAGAAATGTATTAGAACTACCTCCAAAAGCACAACGAGGTGAACGATTTTACTGTTGTTTGTCGAGCTCATTTCGAAATATTAACTACTATTAACAGATTCATCTGCTGATTATTTTCTCCATTAATCGATTGTTTGGTTTGTAAAAATAGTAAAAAACAGTAAAACTTAGGGGGACGAAGGCAACTGGTGCCTGCGACTGCCCCAACCGCGTGATAAATGACGTCACAATTATCCAGAGCCCCAAAGTGACGCCTTCACAATATTTGTTGAGTCCAAACCTCAACATTATTACTTTTTTTTCTTTTCTTTTTTTTATAAATTTTTTATTGAAAGAAAATATTAAGACAATACATAGACATAACAACAAGAGGATGACAAGAACAGTGGGATAAAAGCCAGCAAATATCATATAGTCTGTGTGTGTATGTGTGCGTGTGTGTGAGAATGTCCTTGAGCCTTTTGAGATGGAGGAAAAAAAAAAAAATATATATATATATATATATATATAATAATAATAATTAAAAAAAACCAAACCAAAAAATAAAAAAATAAATGAAAAACAGGTAAGTATGTGTGCATATGGATGTTCATGTATGCATGTACGTGGGTTTCAATTGGTTGTCCGGCAAGAAAAACTAAACAGAAATCAACAATAGTAAAAGAAATACACAAAGAAAATATATATATACCGGTATATATACTATACATATTTCAATATTAATAGAATGGGTGGTGTCACGTTTGCAGAAACATTAACATTATTACTGAAACATAAAAATGATTGAAGGATAAATCAGCAAATCTTCATTTTTGTACCACAGTACTTGAGTAAATGTACTTTCCACCACTGCTGCTGGAGAATCTTGAGATTCACAATATATTTCCTGCTCTTATGACCCGTCCTGGTCTTTTGATCTCTGCCTCTGGATGAGATATCACGTACAGACCGGCTGCCTCTGTTCATCAGCAGCAGTGTGTCACTCACTGAGTGTTTCTTCACCTGAATGAAGTGTCATCCTCGGGATAAAACCAGGCTTTGGTGTCAGCTCGCCAGCCGCGGAGGACTGAAGCAGAGACAAAGGTTACAGGAGGAAGACAAAAAGAGATGAGACTCTGCCTCATGAGGGACTCAAAGCACCGCAAAGCCTTTCTCGACATCGGACACTCAGCGTGAACCTGAGGGCTGGAGCAGTGACATGAAAGAGGACGAGCCACACATCAGATGTGGAAAGTAACAGAACATTTACTGTCTTAAAACCTGCATTCTCTCTGGTGTCCACCAGGGGGCGACTCCTCTGGTTGTATAGAAGTCTATGAGAAAATGACTCTACTTCTCTCTTGATTTATTCCCTCAGTAAACATTGTAAACATGAGTTTATGTCTCAATCTCTAGTTTCAAGTCTTCTTCAATACAGCATGATGTTCATTTAGTACATTATGGTCCATTTAGAGTCACACAGACCATAAAGCAGGGGATGCTTTAGGGGCGGGGCTACTGTGATTGACAGGTTGCATCACTCTTTTAATGACATCATGACCCTCTTCTTCTGCAATGGTACAATGGCACCCGACAGGAGAATACTGCCACCAGCAGTCTATCTTGATGGACACAACTTCTAATATTCACACAATGGTGGTAGATGGAAGCGAACATTCATTTGCATTTTCTTTTTTGCCGATTTTTCTATAAATTCAGTTACAAGTTGCACTACAACTAGCCTGCTTTGGTTCACTCTCACAGCTCTCATAGCGTCTTTTATGGCTGCAGCAAACAGCTGTTTTTAGAGAAAAAAGCCCTTAAAAAAACAAGTGTACATGAACTACTCGGCACCAAACAGCAGACAGACAGTTAGAGACTGCAGTACTGCAGACACAGTAGCAGTTAATGGTCTGTTTCTTTCCGCTCATCAGTATGCAGTGTTTATGTTTGCGTTGGTGTGTCTATTATTGATGTGAACTATATATATCACCACCTGTGTGTGTGTGTGTGTGTGCGTGCATACAGTCTATACGTAGCTCGCGCTAAATGACTGTAATTACTTCTCAAGCTGCGAGCAACTCGGGCATGTTTTATTCCCCATCTGGACCCAGACTGCACACAACAGTGATGATTTTCTCTCGTCTACTTCCCTTTGTTTGTCTCTCTTCCTCCATCCATATCGAGCCCCGAGGATTCTAGACTGTGAGGCCCTCCCAAAGGGGGAGAGGTGAGGAAATGATACTGCACGAGGTGAAAGGAAAGTTAATTATTGTAGTTCGGTCACAGCAGCAGCAGCAGCTGTAACAAACAGCTCATAGAGGCAACTAAGACACTTTAAAACCAGTGGAATGCAGCGATCCTCCACATCTGTATCCTTTGATTCATAGCTCATACAAATCTGAACTCACACTTCCCGAAGATATTACACAGACAAAGACACTTCTTGTAACTCCAGAACTTCTCTGAGAATCATCACGTTTTGATGTTTTCTTCAGTATGAAAGTGATCCGATGATAGTTGTCTGTACATATATACGGGTACGCTGCAAACAGGAACAGTGAATTCTGTCTCCTGTAAATGGTGGCGACAGGCTAAAAACACCAAAAACACAGGTCTCACGTTGTAAAGCGCAGTAACATATACTTAACATTGTACATCATGCAGTAGTTCAAATACACACACCATGATGATCCCCTAAGTAGAATGAAGACAAAGAATAACAATAATCTGTTATGATTATCTTGTTGATGGTGGGGTGTGCTTCTGATCTGGCCTGGCTCTTCCTCCTTGAACTCTTCCAGTGCACACATCCCCACTTCCTCCAGGTTCCTCACACATGAGAAGCGACTTGTTGAGGACATTTACAGAGCGGATGAGGAGAGAGGCTGTAAAGCAGCTGCATGTATATCACTGCTGGTGCGTCTCCTCACACTTCTACGGGATGTTTTGCCAAATAAGTTTTTAGGAAAAAAGCATTTGCTGCCTGGTTTATGCTCTGAGGAATTGTTTTTTTTGGACAGTATGCAAGTCAAAAGCACTGACGTTCCCGTCCTGATTCATGTCTTTGATTAACTTGAGGCAACTAAAGTTCAGGAAAAATGTTGGTTTGATTCTTTTGTTGATTGTTAATAAAATAATCACTTCTTGTCTTGTGCTTCAACTCACTTTTTCAGTATTTCACCAAAGAGAATTGTCTCTAAAGTGTCCAAACAGAACTCCAACTCACCGTTATTAGTAGTTCTGTTGTTTAACAACGTTACTCGTGCTTCTGTAGCAACGAGCTGATATTGCAGAGGAAACAAATAAAGTGTATTTTTAGGAGATGAATTAACAAATTGAATCAAAAATGAGATTATGTGCATCAGAAAGTGTCAAGTACTGGAAGTACTGGTCAGATGACTGATTGATCAGGTATGTCCTGAACTGAATCAGAAAAGCTTTTTAACATTTGGACGACATACATCATACATCACATCGGAAAAGGAAAAAGGACTGAAAGTATTGGAAGAATTAACATTTGAACCCGATGGCGGCGCTTGATGAAAAGTTACGGGATCATCATAGTTATTACAATTCATCTTGCGGGAACATCGGAACTAAACTTAATTACAATAAATCCAATAGATGTTGAGGAATTTCCCTCCAAACCGTAAATGTCAACCTCCAGGAAGAGTCAAAAGATCACCAACGTCAGGAGGATTCATCATCTGGGGAACATGAATGTCTGTGCAAAATGTTGCATCAATCCATCCAATATATATATAATATATTAATATATATTTCAGTGTGAACCGAAGCGGCGGACAGACCGACAGTCATGCCGCTAACGTCATTAAAAAGGGTTTAAAAGATGTGAATTCCTCAAACTACGATGCCGAAAACAAAGCGTCCCAGTGACACCAACAGGAACCTCCTGCAGGTCTTTGTGTGAGGACACTAAGCAGCCTCATCCCTGCAAAGCATTCAATGTGTGTGTGCATGCAAGTGTGCATCCGTATGATAATGGCCTTTATATGTTTGGGGGTGCTTTCGCACACTCTGCATAATGTGTGTGCACCCACTGTGTGTGTGTGTGTGTGTGAGAGAGTGTAAATGAACAATGGCGGCCATGTGGTGCTGCAGTGGTGGTAATTGATGAATGGGATGTTTAAAGAGCAGAATATGAATGAAGAGGAGAGGACCCCGAGGGAATACTCCCCACCGTTGTAATCAGAGCCTTGATGGTGTCCCCGCCTTTGACTAATGGTCCCAAGAAGAAGCCTCTTACAGCCTGCCTCTTCACTTCCCCTCCCCGTGTGAGACGCAGACCTCCAGAGAGAGGCCGGCAGGGCAGGAGGGCCGCTCGCGTTCGGCTCTTTTGCATCAGCGCGGCCTTCGCTGTCACTCGAACGCAGGTGAGACACCTGAGTGCAGGAGAGGAGGACGCGCTCAGATCCGTGGTAAAAGGAACCAATGCAGCTGTGTACAAATACTCAGTTACCTCTTGAAGTGAAAATAACTGAACTGTTTAAAGTGTCTTCAGTGGAACAACTCGACTTTTGTTTTGCAGTGGTGGAATGTAACGACTTACATTTGCTCAAGTGCTGTACTTAAGTACACATTCCAGGTACTTTACTTCCGTATTTCTCTTCTATGCTACTTTATACTTCTCCTCTCACATCTCAGAGGTATTGTACTTTTACTGTACTACATCTCAGAGGTACATATTGTACTTTTACTGTACTACACCTCAGAGGTATTGTACTTTTACTGTACTACATCTCAGAGGTACATATTGTACTTTTACTGTACTACATCTCAGAGGTACATATTGTACTTTTACTGTACTACACCTCAGAGGTATTGTACTTTTACTGTACTACATCTCAGAGGTACATATTGTACTTTTTACTGTACTACATCTCAGAGGTACATATTGTACTTTTACTGTACTACACCTCAGAGGTATTGTACTTTTACTGTACTACATCTCAGAGGTACATATTGTACTTTTTACTGTACTACATCTCAGAGGTACATATTGTACTTTTACTGTACTACACCTCAGAGGTATTGTACTTTTACTGTACTACATCTCAGAGGTACATATTGTACTTTTACTGTACTACACCTCAGAGGTATTGTACTTTTACTGTACTACATCTCAGAGGTACATATTGTACTTTTTACTGTACTACATCTCAGAGGTACATATTGTACTTTTTACTGTACTACACCTCAGAGGTACATATTGTACTTTTACTGTACTACATCTCAGAGGTACATATTGTACTTTTTACTGTACTACATCTCAGAGGTACATATTGTACTTTTTACTGTACTACACCTCAGAGGTACATATTGTACTTTTACTGTACTACATCGCAGAGGTACATATTGTACTTTTTACTGTACTACACCTCAGAGGTACATATTGTACTTTTACTGTACTACATCTCAGAGGTACATATTGTACTTTTTACTGTACTACATCTCAGAGGTACATATTGTACTTTTTACTGTACTACACCTCAGAGGTACATATTGTACTTTTACTGTACTACATCTCAGAGGTACATATTGTACTTTTTACTGTACTACACCTCAGAGGTACATATTGTACTTTTTACTGTACTACATCTCAGAGGTACATGTTGTACTTTTTACTGTACTACATCTCAGAGGTAAATATTGTACTTTTTACTGTACTACATCTCAGAGGTACATATTGTACTTTTTACTGTACTACATCTCAGAGGTACATATTGTACTTTTTACTGTACTACATCTCAGAGGTACATATTGTACTTTTACTGTACTACATCTCAGAGGTATTGTACTTTACTACATCTCAGAGGTATTGTACTTTTACTGTACTACATCTCAGAGGTACATATTGTACTTTTTACTGTACTACATCTCAGAGGTACATATTGTACTTTTTACTGTACTACACCTCAGAGGTACATATTGTACTTTTACTGTACTACATCTCAGAGGTACATATTGTACTTTATACTGTACTACATCTCAGAGGTACATATTGTACTTTTACTGTACTACACCTCAGAGGTACATATTGTACTTTTACTGTACTACATCTCAGAGGTACATATTGTACTTTTTACTGTACTACACCTCAGAGGTACATATTGTACTTTTACTGTACTACATCTCAGAGGTACATATTGTACTTTTTACTGTACTACATCTCAGAGGTACATATTGTACTTTTTACTGTACTACACCTCAGAGGTACATATTGTACTTTTTACTGTACTACATCTCAGAGGTACATATTGTACTTTTTACTGTACTACATCTCAGAGGTACATATTGTACTTTTTACTGTACTACATCTCAGAGGTAAATATTGTACTTTTCACTTTAAAGTACCTCAAAACTTTACTTCAGTACATGTACTGAGTTACTGACTGTGAACCTTGTTTTCTGTCCCGTTACATCCTTTAGTTGCCGTTAGTCTCAGGTGGAGGTGTGTACCTGTACGTGGCTGATGATTTATGCAGTTGATATGAAGCCATTCTCCACAGGCAGGTGAAGGAGGAGGAGGAGGAGGAGGAGGAGGAGGAGGAAGAGGAGGAGGAGGAGGAATGGAGGAGGAGGAGGAGGAGGAGGAGGAGGAGGAGGAGGAATGGAGGGCAGGAAAAGTGCTAATGCAAAGAAAAGCACAAACACACAGAGACACTCATGTTAATTAATGAACTGTACAAAATGAAATGACTCGCATTCATACGTTATTAGAGCGACTACATTCACACCGACCTCCAGAGAAGTCTCTTCTGTGAGAGAATTATGGATGTAGTGGAGCATTTGACAGTACAAATACACACCAGCAAATATGACAAATATTACATTGAATATCTAAGTAAGTGTCTGGTTAAGCAGTACTCTCATCTACTTCAGTAAAAGCAGTAATACCACAGTGTAGAAGTACTCACTCATTTTGCCAAATGGCACACAATAATATATATTTAACTAATGATGTATAATTATAGATGCATTAATACAATCTTAACAATTTTTTTATACTTCTAGTTTGTGAATCTTTTTATTTTTTTCTAGATTTTTTTTGTACAGGGACAGTTCACATTAATCGACAGCACACACTAATAAAAACATGACTGTAAATGTGACAGTGTTAGCTAAAAAAGCTAATTTTCAACCGTTGTCCCTTCAACTCTATCTTGACTATAATACATCATATGTGATGTATTATTATATTTTGTCTAAAAAGTACGATATTTCCCTCTGAGATGTCGTGAAGTAGAAGTAAAAAGTAGCAGGAAATGGAAATACTCAAGAAAGTACAGTTAACATCAACATCAGTACACTACTGGAGTACATGTATTTAATTTCCACCACTTATTATCACACAATCAAGTGCACCAAACTGTTTCAAATCACAACATAAACAAGTCTGAACACACAGCAGCTCATATACCTGTTTCTCTTAAATGTCACAGCTGTGCAGCCGAGACTGTACAATCCAACACACACACACACACACACACACACACGCACACGCACACGCACACGCACACGCACACACACACACACACACACACAATTACAAATGTGTGGCATTACTCCGGCACACCGTGTGCTGTTGGTGTGGCCTTTTGCAGGCGTCCTCAGAGACGTGGCATTGACAAACCTACAAACAGTAATTGGGCCATTATGACTCCCTGCGATGGTATTGATTCCACTGTTTTTAGGTGCAGGCGGGTAATGGGTGTCTAGACTGAAGGGTTCATATTGCAGGCAGTCGGTGCCTGTGCAGCGTTAGACGCAGTAATCATGACTCAGGTGTGTTGTTTTGTGAATTCCAGCCGATTGTGAATGATGTCATTGAGCAGCACATTCTGGCTGTTTGCACAGTGTTTCAGCGTGGGGGAGACTTATACTCCAAGAGGAGCGCCATATGGACGGAAAGGGAAAGGAGCAAACATGGAGATGGAGGGTTTTTTCAGTCCAATTATCACCAGAGTTAAAACTAATCCCACTTTACTTTGAAAATCCAGTCACCTGGAGAGCAGGAAGCAGGTGAGAGGGCTCCCATCAGAGCCTCGCTGCTGATCAAAATCAAATATTACTGAGGCTGGGTTTCCATGGCAATAATGCGCTGCCCCCTCCATGACATTTGGGGGTTCAGCTGTGAAAGAGTCCCCCCCCCCTCCCTCGTGTCTGCCTTCTCGGTCCAAACGTGAGCGGAATAGATGAGTAAGCAGCGTCGCGGCCACCTTTTCACCTTGTGTGAATCTACAGGGTTGTGTGCACAGCTACAGCATTCTGCCATGTGTGGCAAACACACTCTCCCTGTTCTGCAGAATACCAGTCAGGTCCACAGAGAAATGCTGAGGCCATCGATTGCTTTCTCCACGGGGCACAATGTGCAACCCGTGAGCCCACGAAATGTCAATGGATATGAATTGTGTAAAGAACTCTTGATCCTCTAATTCAATATCGCAGGGCTTAACAAAAGGTCGTACTTTAAGGTGAAATAACAGCAATGCCTTCCACAGCCGTTGATGTGTTCCATCTGTACAGCAGTGGGAAGAAGAGATTCCTTTAATGTGTCGCAGTAAGACAGAACTACAACAAGTGAACACTGCAGAGAAATCACAACTAAACTGAGAAAATATCGTGCTGCAAATACAGAAAACACAAAGAAATACACAAACATGCTGCAAATACAGAAAACACAAAGAAATACACAAACATACTGCATCTACAGAAAACACAAAGAAATACACAAACATACTGCATCTACAGAAAACACAAAGAAATACACAAACATACTGCAACTACAGAAAACACAAAGAAATACACAAACATACTGCAACTACAGAAAACACAAAGAAATACACAAACATACTGCATCTACAGAAAACACAAAGAAATACACAAACATACTGCAACTACAGAAAACACAAAGAAATACACAAACATACTGCAACTACAGAAAACACAAAGAAATACACAAACATACTGCAACTACAGAAAACACAAAGAAATACACAAACATACTGCAACTACAGAAAACACAAAGAAATACACAAACATACTGCATCTACAGAAAACACAAAGAAATACACAAACATACTGCAACTACAGAAAACACAAAGAAATACACAAACATGCTGCAAATACAGAAAACACAAAGAAATACACAAACATACTGCAACGACAGAAAACACAAAGAAATACACAAACATACTGCAACTACAGAAAACACAAAGAAATACACAAACATACTGCAACTACAGAAAACACAAAGAAATACACAAACATACTGCAAATACAGAAAACACAAAGAAATACACAAACATACTGCAACTACAGAAAACACAAAGAAATACACAAACATACTGCAAATACAGAAAACACAAAGAAATACACAAACATGCTGCAAATACAGAAAACACAAAGAAATACACAAACATACTGCAGCTACAGAAAACACAAAGAAATACACAAACATACTGCAACTACAGAAAACACAAAGAAATACACAAACATACTGCATCTACAGAAAACACAAAGAAATACACAAACATACTGCAACTACAGAAAACACAAAGAAATACACAAACATACTGCAACTACAGAAAACACAAAGAAATACACAAACATACTGCAAATACAGAAAACACAAAGAAATACACAAACATACTGCAACGACAGAAAACACAAAGAAATACACAAACATACTGCATCTACAGAAAACACAAAGAAATACACAAACATACTGCATCTACAGAAAACACAAAGAAATACACAAACATACTGCAACTACAGAAAACACAAAGAAATACACAAACATACTGCAACTACAGAAAACACAAAGAAATACACAAACATACTGCAACTACAGAAAACACAAAGAAATACACAAACATACTGCAACTACAGAAAACACAAAGAAATACACAAACATACTGCAACGACAGAAAACACAAAGAAATACACAAACATACTGCAACGACAGAAAACACAAAGAAATACACAAACATACTGCATCTACAGAAAACACAAAGAAATACACAAACATACTGCATCTACAGAAAACACAAAGAAATACACAAACATACTGCAACTACAGAAAACACAAAGAAATACACAAACATACTGCAACGACAGAAAACACAAAGAAATACACAAACATACTGCAACTACAGAAAACACAAAGAAATACACAAACATATTGCATCTACAGAAAACACAAAGAAATACACAAACATACTGCAACTACAGAAAACACAAAGAAATACACAAACATACTGCATCTACAGAAAACACAAAGAAATACACAAACATACTGCAACTACAGAAAACACAAAGAAATACACAAACATACTGCAAATACAGAAAACACAAAGAAATACACAAACATACTGCATCTACAGAAAACACAAAGAAATACACAAACATACTGCAGCTACAGAAAACACAAAGAAATACACAAACATACTGCAAATACAGAAAACACAAAGAAATACACAAACATACTGCATCTACAGAAAACACAAAGAAATACACAAACATACTGCAGCTACAGAAAACACAAAGAAATACACAAACATACTGCAACTACAGAAAACACAAAGAAATACACAAACATACTGCAACTACAGAAAACACAAAGAAATACACAAACATACTGCAACTACAGAAAACACAAAGAAATACACAAACATACTGCAACTACAGAAAACACAAAGAAATACACAAACATACTGCAACTACAGAAAACACAAAGAAATACACAAACATACTGCAAATACAGAAAACACAAAGAAATACACAAACATACTGCAACTACAGAAAACACAAAGAAATACACAAACATACTGCAACTACAGAAAACACAAAGAAATACACAAACATACTACAACTACAGAAAACACAAAGAAATACACAAACATACTGCAAATACAGAAAACACAAAGAAATACACAAACATACTGCATCTACAGAAAACACAAAGAAATACACAAACATACTGCAACTACAGAAAACACAAAGAAATACACAAACATACTGCAGCTACAGAAAACACAAAGAAATACACAAACATACTGCAACGACAGAAAACACAAAGAAATACACAAACATACTGCATCTACAGAAAACACAAAGAAATACACAAACATACTGCAACTACAGAAAACACAAAGAAATACACAAACATATTGCAACTACAGAAAACACAAAGAAATACACAAACATACTGCAAATACAGAAAACACAAAGAAATACACAAACATACTGCAACTACAGAAAACACAAAGAAATACACAAACATACTGCAACGACAGAAAACACAAAGAAATACACAAACATACTGCATCTACAGAAAACACAAAGAAATACACAAACATACTGCAACTACAGAAAACACAAAGAAATACACAAACATATTGCAACTACAGAAAACACAAAGAAATACACAAACATACTGCAAATACAGAAAACACAAAGAAATACACAAACATACTGCAACTACAGAAAACACAAAGAAATACACAAACATACTGCAACTACAGAAAACACAAAGAAATACACAAACATACTGCAACTACAGAAAACACAAAGAAATACACAAACATACTGCATCTACAGAAAACACAAAGAAATACACAAACATACTGCAACTACAGAAAACACAAAGAAATACACAAACATACTGCATCTACAGAAAACACAAAGAAATACACAAACATACTGCAACTACAGAAAACACAAAGAAATACACAAACATACTGCAACTACAGAAAACACAAAGAAATACACAAACATACTGCAACTACAGAAAACACAAATAAATACACAAACATACTGCAAATACAGAAAACACAAAGAAATACACAAACATACTGCAGCTACAGAAAACACAAAGAAATACACAAACATACTGCATCTACAGAAAACACAAAGAAATACACAAACATACTGCAGCTACAGAAAACACAAAGAAATACACAAACATACTGCAACTACAGAAAACACAAAGAAATACACAAACATACTGCATCTACAGAAAACACAAAGAAATACACAAACATACTGCAGCTACAGAAAACACAAAGAAATACACAAACATACTGCAACGACAGAAAACACAAAGAAATACACAAACATACTGCAAATACAGAAAACACAAAGAAATACACAAACATACTGCAACTACAGAAAACACAAAGAAATACACAAACATACTGCAGCTACAGAAAACACAAAGAAATACACAAACATACTGCATCTACAGAAAACACAAAGAAATACACAAACATACTGCAGCTACAGAAAACACAAAGAAATACACAAACATACTGCAAATACAGAAAACACAAAGAAATACACAAACATACTGCAACTACAGAAAACACAAAGAAATACACAAACATACTGCATCTACAGAAAACACAAAGAAATACACAAACATACTGCAGCTACAGAAAACACAAAGAAATACACAAACATACTGCAACGACAGAAAACACAAAGAAATACACAAACATACTGCAAATACAGAAAACACAAAGAAATACACAAACATACTGCAACTACAGAAAACACAAAGAAATACACAAACATACTGCAGCTACAGAAAACACAAAGAAATACACAAACATACTGCATCTACAGAAAACACAAAGAAATACACAAACATACTGCAGCTACAGAAAACACAAAGAAATACACAAACATACTGCAACTACAGAAAACACAAAGAAATACACAAACATATTGCAACTACAGAAAACACAAAGAAATACACAAACATACTGCAACTACAGAAAACACAAAGAAATACACAAACATATTGCAACTACAGAAAACACAAAGAAATACACAAACATACTGCAAATACAGAAAACACAAAGAAATACACAAACATACTGCAAATACAGAAAACACAAAGAAATACACAAACATACTGCAACTACAGAAAACACAAAGAAATACACAAACATACTGCAACTACAGAAAACACAAAGAAATACACAAACATACTGCAACGACAGAAAACACAAAGAAATACACAAACATACTGCAACGACAGAAAACACAAAGAAATACACAAACATACTGCATCTACAGAAAACACAAAGAAATACACAAACATACTGCAAATACAGAAAACACAAATAAATACACAAACATACTGCAACTACAGAAAACACAAAGAAATACACAAACATACTGCAACTACAGAAAACACAAAGAAATACACAAACATACTGCAACTACAGAAAACACAAAGAAATACACAAACATACTGCATCTACAGAAAACACAAAGAAATACACAAACATACTGCATCTACAGAAAACACAAAGAAATACACAAACATATTGCAACTACAGAAAACACAAAGAAATACACAAACATACTGCAACTACAGAAAACACAAAGAAATACACAAACATACTGCAACTACAGAAAACACAAAGAAATACACAAACATACTGCAACTACAGAAAACACAAAGAAATACACAAACATACTGCATCTACAGAAAACACAAAGAAATACACAAACATACTGCAACTACAGAAAACACAAAGAAATACACAAACATACTGCAACTACAGAAAACACAAAGAAATACACAAACATACTGCAGCTACAGAAAACACAAAGAAATACACAAACATACTGCATCTACAGAAAACACAAAGAAATACACAAACATACTGCATCTACAGAAAACACAAAGAAATACACAAACATACTGCAAATACAGAAAACACAAAGAAATACACAAACATACTGCATCTACAGAAAACACAAAGAAATACACAAACATACTGCAACTACAGAAAACACAAAGAAATACACAAACATACTGCATGACGGTAAAACGCTGACGGAAAATACCATTTCGGTTTATTAAAATATTCATATTGTGATCGTTGCATGATTCAGATATTTGCTAATCACGTAGCGTTAGCAGTCCACTACATACAAAGTGATTGCGTTAGCTTAAAGCCTCGGCTAGCTGTGGCTCATTATGCTGCACGTGTTGTCAAACTGCCGGTTGTTTGGTCGATCTGCACGTGTTTCTATCTGCAGTGCATTGAGCGCTGAGGGCCGCCGCACAGAGCAGCATTCTAAGCAACACTCTCCCTCCTCACACCTGACCCACGCTGCGCTCCCACCTCCTGCCTCAGATATTCATCTGGGAGAGTGCCGTCATGATGAAACACACATCTGAATGCTTACAAGAACACTGCCCCGGGCTCTTCACAGCATCAGTCACCTACCATCACATCAAAGCTGCTTCTGAGGGCTGAAAGTACGAGCAGGCCCGTACCACATATATACACAAATACATATATGTATAAATGTATAAATGTATATATACCACACTGAAAAAGACAAAATGACAGGATTGGAGTACAACGAATATTTAGCTGTGAGCAAACAAGCAGGTATCGGCTCAGTTGTGCTGATTTCCACTTCAGCTCTCTGGTCCTTTGTTTAGTTTGGCGCAGATGTTCCTGCCTTCATGTGTGTGTGTGTGCGTGTGTGTGTGTGTGCGTGTGTGTGTGTGTGTGTGTGTGTGTGTGTGTGAGGGAGGAGCGAGAGGGATGATTTTTTTTCTCACCGTGGTCTACTGATCTCCTCGCTACATTAGGTCAGGTCATTGCTGTGATTGCTGCCAAAGCTGCCAGTAAGACCAAATGAATGTCTCAGGAGGACGACTGGGAGACACCGCATGCATATAAACAACACAGGAAGCTGGAAGCAGCTCTCAAAGCTTATTGGAACAACAAATGTACTGTGTATGTTACATCATCAGCTTTTGATGTACGCAACAACATGTTCGATAATTCAAAATGTAGTTTAGCCTGAATTAAGTATTTGCAATAAACATCCATCCAGGTACATGAGCTCAAAACGTAAACCATTCTGCTTTATATTCTATCTCCATGGAGATGTTTTGTTTGTATTTCTAAGCAGATAAATTGGGAGGAAGATAAAATGACAAGTGGCTCTAATTTTAGTGTTACGTCACAAGCAACAGATGAAGCGAATGAAAAGGACTGTGGGTTGGAGGACAGTATAAATAAATACACAGAGGGCCTCATTCTGTCGGGTCCATTGTCTTTATTACTATTCTGTTTCGCAGACACTGGAGGGGGAAAGCTGTACAAACACACACACACACACACACACACACACACACACACACACACACACACACACACACTCAGTGGCTGGCAGCACCACTCCTAGGTTCAAAAGTGTAAATGCATCCACTGTTTCGGATCTCTACCTGCTTTGTCAGATTGTGTCTGAAGTTGGAGGCAAAGTTATGCACAAAACAACAACCAAGAAAGAGAAAATCAGTAGTTCGGAGCGACTGTGTGGCTCAGGGTCTGAACGGCGTGGTTGTCCATCAGCGTCCAGCAGTCTCCCCCACAAACAAATGTGACTGGCTGCTTGAAATTCCCAGCGGTTTATGGTTATTAATTACGGCAATTCAGGCATCTCTAATCCAGGTGTAGGTGATTAATAGTCGTCTGAGAGGTGGAGGACGAGGCCTTCAGCAGGTCTGACGCTATCAATCTACACTTCTCAAGGAAAGACGCAGCATTCGGATGCATCTCTGCCTGAAGTTTTATCTATCAATCATGTGGTTTGTTTTTACTTTGCGAAGCTCTTTTGCAAACTTTTTTTATCCCTCAGCTATGTGGCGTAAATATTGATTTATTTGTGTATTTTCAGGATCAGCGCCACAGACCTTTGATTTATTTTGCAGTAGTTTCCTTATGCTGAGCTCGAGGATGTGGGGAGAGGAAGCCTTTTGGAAACCAAAAGCATCTCAATGATGAACTCGCCGCTTTGATTCCTGCCTCATCGAACTGAAGTTTGTTCTGCGCAGAAGTTTCTCAGGCACAACAACACTTGCATTTTTCATAAAAGACAGATCATGGAAAGCAGTTTGGAGTTAGATAGCGGTGACATATTTTGTGCTGAACACACCATGCACATTTCATAACGAAAAGTGTTTTCTCACAACTAGCTTTGTCGATGTGCGGACTCAGAGGACCCCGAAATTATTCATCTATTGTTAACCGTTTGTTTTGTGCATAAATAATAAACTTAAATCATAGTCAGCTTAAATCGCACCGCCTGAAACAATATCTCATTAACGCTCATGGTGTTTTACTTTTATTACTCACATTTCCATAAACTATAATCAGCAGAAAACCACTCTGCCTCCCTACAAAGGAAGAGTATTACTATTCAGAAGCAATGAAAAAGGTTTGAAAGCTTTCACTGCATAAAAGATAGAAAGGTTGTAATATATTAATTTTATGATTTTTAGGCTTCTTACCACGAAACACATTATTATAGAACACATTTTATACCTAAAAAAACAGATGAGCCACTTTCATTATATTTTAGATGAAAGGAATGTGAGCAAAACAAAAACAGTAAATACCAACAAAAAGTGTGTTCTTTCTGTATTTTTGTCAATTTCTTGAGGAAAATTACATTTATTTTGCTTATTTTAAGTCCATATTTTGTAGGAATTATTCCAAACTAAATTATTCTCATGTTAATACAGATTTTGCTCAAAACTAGCTTGTGACTGCTTGTTTTGTGATGTCTTGTTTGTCCATCTACTATAATAAAATACATTCTATATGATGTTTCCGACAATATTTATATTAGAATCAATGTAATACATCTATATACTGTTTCATACAATTAAATATGGGATTTTAAGGGAGCTCAACCAAACCAAAATGCATGAATTTCAGTGAAAAGCTGAGCACAGTGACTGGCTACTACTCTGCTACGCTAGGCTAGCTACGTTTAGCATGACGAGCTAGTTTAACGGTTTCTCTCTATTGTGATTGGATTTAGCTACCTGACCTCATTCAGTTAAGTCCAGTTAACAGACTGAATGACAAAGATGTCAGTTATTCAAAATAGATATTTTCAATTACAGATATTACCTTATTAAAATTTAGCAAGTAAATGTGTTGTTAGCTTCAGCTAAAGCTAACCCTGGCTACTATTCCAACAGCTAGCGGTCACTTGAACTAACACTTAAAATACTGTGAAATGTTCCATTATGTTTTCACGTGAATTACACGTTTATGGCACAAAAGTACTTATACTTATGTAAGGTTTTGAATGCAGGACTTTGACATAAAGTGGAGTATTTTCACAGTGTGGTATCAGTACTAAGGATCTGAAAAATACTTGTTCCACCAGTTAAAATGTATGCAAAACGTGTCTCATATTTAATGGTAAATCCCCGTCTGCCGGCGGTGCGACACAATCGCTCCCCGTCATCTTTCAACTGTCATCTGCTGCAGTTTGTCACAATCCAGAGCGTCCCGCCGACTCTCCGGCTGACAGCTCTGAGGCCCCACTGAGGGGAATCAAGTGCATTGTGAGCTCAAGCTATGTGTGCCAACTGAACACCACACACACACACACACACACACACACACACACACACACCGTTCACTGTGAAATATACATTTTCAAATGAAAATTGACAAAAGAAATGTAATCTCAGGGAGCCGCTGAGACTTTGCCGCTGGAGAAAATTAATTGTTACCCGCTCGGCGACGTGCATGTGTGACAGTTGTTGAACAGGCGAGATAATGGCTTTATCATCTCGCCATGAAACAGCCATATTGAAATAAGTGACAAGCGGTGCAACAGGAAGGGCACACGAGCTGCAGATAAGAGACGGCGAGGAATCGATGGAATCGTGTTTAAAACAGCGCGAACATCATCTGACAAGACATCAATTTTCAGTGTGTTGACAAGTCTCAGAAGTAAAGAGGATTTCAGAGCAGCCAGAGACAAAAGACTCCAGTGGATTTAGCCCAGTCTATGGCCCAGTTGACGGTGGATTGGTGGAGGGAGGATGGCTGGGAGTATTGGTTTGCTGTGCCACACGACTCTAATGCATCTCATTACAGAACCAGTCCAGATAGATTTGGTTTAGAGTGAGTATCGGGTCAGAAGGAAATGCATTAGATGGACTCGGGAGCAGCCAGAGAGTCTGACTTCAAAACAAACTACAACAGCGTCATACGAGCACTTTATTTCAAGAAGTAATTGGAATTCAATTGAAATGTTTTACTAATTCTGAAAGGCTTAAACGAAGAGTATAATCAAAGCATTAATATGTTGCAATGACGTCATGCATTTCAGCAACGAGGAAGTACTCTGACCGCATTATTATGCATTTTAACTTGCACAGTCGTTAAAGACAGTTTACGGGGTTTTAAGAGGTGAAAGAAAAAAATATAATTAAAAAAACATTTATAAATAAAGGAATGTTTTTATGTTTTCGGTCAATTTAAACCTTTAGTTGTGCACATCATTTATTAAAAATACATTAAAATATTACAATCCGTATATTCCTCCCATGAATCCAATTAGAACCTTAATTTCATCATGATTAATATGTAAATTAAAGGAAAACACAGTGAAGGACGTTAATGGATTTGTATTTCAAACAATATTCAGACATTTATGCCTCTGATTGCAATAGATTAAGTGTTTTTAAATGGACTACATGCACAGTTGGAGAGGTTTTTAAAGGGCTAAAAAAGGGATCAATTATTTAAATGTATTAAAGTATTTCAAGTAGACTATAAAGACATCATTCTAAGCTTAAATCCCTCAAAATTGACCAAAAAACGCAACAATGTACCTCCTAAAATGATATAAAAAATACCACAATTTCATCATAATCAATGGGATTTTAAAGACACAAAATGAAAGGTTTTGGTTTCACAGTGATCGTTTGAGATGTTGGGTATTTCTTGTGTATTAACTAACGATCCTGTATCTTATGACATTTTTGTGTCTCATTATACCATCACTGTCTGTACTTTGATGGATATTAAAGTGAACAAAGACTAAATTTAAAGACAAAGAAAAAAGACCATGTCCTTAATAATTTGAGAACGTCAAACATCTGCGAAGCATCATTAAAAAAAGATGATTTTACTGATCTTTTCTTTGTGTTTTGCTCGATAAAATCTGAACAAAAGGCAAAGAATGTGAGCAAATGAAGAAATATAATGTGAATGGGTCAAGGTTGTCATCAGGCTGTAAGAGAATAGAAGGAGCTCGCTCCGTATGAGCCGACTCACTGTGACCTGTCAGTCAAACCGTCCCAATAACACATTCACAGCATGTCAAGGTATCAACCCAAAGGTCTACTTCTGATGTCAGCAGCATCAAACCATGACCTGAAAACACAGGAGCGTCTCCGCCTCGTTGCCATTCCCCTGGAGTTCGTCTCTCCTTGGCCAAAAGATTCGACTCAGGCGTCTCACAATCCGCCCATGACAACATAATGAGCAAACAAGGAGATAATAGACGATGGATTTGGGGAGGATTCAGTGCTGCACACAGTCCCGCCACGCACTTCAAAGTAAAAGCACCCTATCCCTGGAGGAGTGTCTGCTCCTTCAACGCCACCTCCCCCTCCTGCCCTCTCCTTCCTCTCTCTTTCTGCCCCTCCAATTAAAGGTCTCTGGCCTAGTTCTCCACAATCACTATAATGCTCTGCAGCTTCCCAGCTTATTGGTAGCCTGAATACAGATCTCCTATATTAATTCTAAATGATCTAATTTCACATTCGATTGACCTACGCAGTTACACAAGGACATTGTTTAGCTTAGCGCGATAGCCCAGATATTTTACGCATAAAAGAATAGTGCGTGAGCTTAACGACAAGCATAACTTTCTCTTCTTTTATTTTTCATTAAATGACCTCAAGAGGAGAGAAACGATAACTCTAACTGCCAATGAACCCCTGGGGGGATGTTGCAGCTCCACTGAACAGGACTAAGGGCCCCATCGTTGCCAGAAACCATTACCCAGTGAGGACGCTCCGCCGCGGCGGCCTCCGCCATGGAAATGAAATCAGGAAAATGGACGGTAACTCGATTGCCCCCTTTGTCCCCACAGAGCACCGCTCAGACCTTTCAGGATCTTCAGGTTTGACAGTGATTATTAATTAGCAGCCATTACGGTGCACAACGCAACGGAGGACATGTGTTACCGAGGCAACAATGCTGACACAGCAGACGTCTCGCATACAGTCAGCAGCGGAGGAAGTATTCAGATCCTCGACTTGATGCCACAGTGAGAAAATAATGAATGATAAAGGATGTAGTACAGTAAAAAGTACAATATGTACCTCTGAGATGTACAGTAAAAAGTACAATATGTACCTCTGAGATGTACAGTAAAAAGTACAATATGTACCTCTGAGATGTACAGTAAAAAGTACAATATGTACCTCTGAGATGTACAGTAAAGAGTACAATATGTACCTCTGAGATGTACAGTAAAAAGTACAATATGTACCTCTGAGATGTACAGTAAAAAGTACAATATGTACCTCTGAGATGTACAGTACAAAGTACAATATGTACCTCTGACATGTACAGTACAAAGTACAATATGTACCTCTGAGGTGTAGTACAGTAAAAAGTACAATATGTACCTCTGAGATGTAGTACAGTATAAAGTACAATATGTACCTCTGAGATGTAGTACAGTATAAAGTACAATATGTACCTCTGAGATGTAGTACAGTAAAAAGTACATGTACCTCTGAGATGTAGTACAGTAAAAAGTACATGTACCTCTGAGATGTAGTACAGTATAAAGTACAACATGTACCTCTGAGATGTAGTACAGTAAATATGGAAGGAAACGTCATCACGCTAGATGGGATTTGATCACGTTTTCTCCACTGTAAGGGAATCTTCGAGGGACCTTCTTCACAGTTTCTTCACATGAAGGGCACTTCATCACGTTGTCTCCCTCATGTGGGCACCTTAGAGGGCCTTCCTCACGTCGTCTCCACTGGAATAGCGCCTTGAGGGTCCTCCATCATGTTTTTTCCATTTTACAGCAGCTTTTCCAACATGAGGGCACCCACGTTCACCAGTGCTGCGTTAGATTATAAAACCTGTCAGATATTCTACAAAACGTGGGCGCAAGGTGAAAGCAAGTACTTTCTTGTTTTTCAGAGTCTGAGCGCTGCGTCTACATCAGGTCAAGACTTCTGATCATAACCTGCGTACTAGTGTGTGCTCGTAAACAGCCTCAGACGCACCCCTCTGACTCCGTCGGTTAGAGCTGTCAATACTGCTCATGTCGTTACATGTCTGAGTGAAACTACAGCAGAATGTTGAATGACAGGTGAGTCACCTGATTGAACAGACTGTAAGAATCCACATCACTGGAGACAGAAGAAGCACGGCCTTTACAAAAGCCAAGGCAAGTTGGAAGAAGGGGGAATTTCTCCCTCAGCCCCAAACCGCCTTCAAAAGGATTTCCACATGCAGTGTCTGTGCGGATCATGAATTAACCATGATTGCAGAATAGATCCCCTGCAGTAGCTGCACTACATGGAATATTGGTATGTAAAATAATGCGAATGATCCCCAGAAATATGTATGCATGAATAGTTGATCTGGAGTCCGTCTGTGTTTTCTACCAGACGAGCAGCTTCAAATGTCATGAGTGGTTTGGTGAAATGAAACGCTGTCATAGAAGCATAATTGCACACAAAAGGAAATTCATCGTTACATTTTCATCGAATGATTCTTCAGTGTACCCCCCCCCCCCCTCTCTCTATTCCTTCACACACCGACACACAGAACCAGCACAATAACATGTGTCCATTCATCTTGTTGAAACCAAAGCAAGCAGGAATGAGCACTCTCTCAGGGGGGGGGGGGGGGGGGGGGAGACAGGGAGACAGTGATGGCCGACACCTCGGGGACCGGATGGACTGATGTGTGAGTGTTTGTGTCTGTCTGTGTGTGAATGTGTGTTGTTAATGAAAGAGTGAGAATAAGTTCTTCAGTCATCTTAGTGGATGGATGGGTGGTACACAGGAGGGGGGGGGTGACAGCTACAGCTCTGGGAAAGGCTTCTGTGTGTGTGTGCGTGTGCGTGTGTGTGTGTGTGTGTGTGTGTGCGTGCGTGCGTGCGTGTGTGTGTGTGTGTGTGTGTGTGGGTGTGGGTGAAAGATATTTGCTGTGGGTGCATCTCAATACGCTGAAGTTCCTCCCTCCTTGTGTCACTGTTTCTGTTTTCTCTGAGGTAAAACACAAAGTTAAGATGAAGAAGAAGAAGTCTGATGTTCCGTATTTTACTGATTGACAATAAATCGTCAAAAAACAAAAGACCCAATCACAAAATAACTTGATCGTACTGACACTACTAACTAGCCGTGTGCATAAAGCTTGATACGTCTTATTGATCTTATTGATAAGCATCGTAGAGTGATGATGGAAATGTCCAGCCCAGTCGCCAAAATACAATTGTTTCTGAAAATCAGACACGTTGAATCGTTCTGAATCAAAACTACGTTTCATATCAACTCTTTATTCTCCGTCACTTTCTGTGTATTTCAGTGTGTGCTGCTCCTCTACTGCCCTCTTGTGTTCAGTGAGGAGTTACAACCCATTAGCTCACATTTATTCTCTATTATTATACACAGTGTGTGTACATAGTACACACAGACAAATGATAGAAAATTAACTGGCAAATAATTCAATAATCGTTTGCATTATTTTTAAGAAAAAAAAATAGTTCTTGCTTCTGAAATGTGAAGATTTACTGTTTTTTCTTGTAATAATTTAACTAATTGTAATTTAAGTTTAATAATGTTGAGGTTTGGACGAAACAAACATAGAGGTGTCACTTTAAAGCAATCAATCAATCAATTAATGGAGAAAATGATCAGCAGATTAATCCACAATGAAATAATCATGAGATAATAATTCAAAATAAGCTCCGATTAGTGACTAGTACTGTAAAACAGTCACAGGGGTATCCTTTCTGCTTTAAATACTTTAAATGTATTTTCCTGATTATACTCGCATACAGTTTAAATGCAGTACTTTGACTTGTGATGTAGTATTTCCACAGTGTAGTATTAGTAAAGGAGTATAAGTACAATCAGTGATGGGATGAAACTAAGTTTTGTTGCCCAAGTACTGTGCTTAACTACAATTTTGAGGTACTTGTACTTTACTTGAGTATTTCCATTTTACGCTCAGACTATTAACAAAGTACGTAAATAAACTAATGCATTAAGATGTCCAGCAGTATGTAAAGTAATTAAAATGAGCTCCACCTTTACCAGCTGCAACATTAAAGTGATGAACACATAAAAGCATCTATTATTATAATATATTTTTCTGCATGATGAGTACTTTTGGTACTTCGAGTACCTATATTTTGAAAGCTAATACTTGTGTACTTTTACTGAATAAACATTTTTGAACGCAGGGCTATTATTTGTCATCCAGTATTGCTTTTACAGTGTGGTATTCGTACTTTTACTTGAGTAAAAAGATCTGAGTACTGCTACAGAAGATGCTGCTGACTTCATCACTCGCGCATGCGCAGCGGCTCCCTCTCCTCTCCTGCTCCTCTCCGATGACTGACCGACAGTGACCTCAGTTTCTGCAGCAGCGCACAACTTAAAAGACAGCACACGCGCCAAATAATACACCGCACGAGGAGGAGAGAGATGGCCGGTATATTCGGGAAGATCTTCGTGGGTATTTACGTGGAGATAAAACGCAGCGACGGTACGTAGACAGACACACTAACACCGCTCTCTCCATCCGGCGGGTCCGGGTGAGAGAAGCTAACGTCAACGCTCACCGCAGAGGGCTGTTTTTGCAAAGCTAACAAGCCGCTACATGCTCTTTTTTCACCGGGTTGTCGTGCGAGTGAAGCCGTTACTACGAGCAGATATTATATATTTGTAATATCGTGTTAATGTCGACTGTCAGTCAGGTAGACTCTCGCCGGTTTTCCGGCCCCGAGGAGCGCGCTTTGCTGCACGGGCGGGTCCGTCCACCTGTGCGGCCAAATACAAAATAAAATAAATAAATGCCACCTGCTTTTTTTCTCGTTCCTCAGCAATCTCTCGTCTGCATCATGGCTAAAAATGTTATCACCTGCACTGCATCATCCAGCAGTGGCCTGTGGATCATGGGCTGATGGATGGCTGCATGCATGGGGCCTCTCGCTTTAAAAACAGCTTTGTGCACATCATTATTATTATTATTAACGACACAAATGTGTGGACCAGGGCTGCCATGAGTCTAATTACCTTCCATTAAATGCAGCTCTTGAAGGTGTCAATGACAGGAGGCGAGAAGTCTTCATCATCCATCCATCACGAGCCACACCCATGAGCATCTCAGTGTTCTTATACTACAGGCAGGAATCCTAAATGTTATATTTCATATTTGATGCATTGATGCATGATGCTATGATCTGAAAATGAGACATGTTCTGGTTCATGGCTGTCTGCCTCCTGTGATTTACAGGCTGAAGCAGCATTTATATATTTATATATGTATATGTATGTATATCCTATAACTCCACGGTCCCGTGCAGCACTTGAGCCGGTACTAGCATCTCTTTACATCCTCTCACCTTGCAGGACGAATACACCAGGCCATGGTCACGTCACTGCACGAGGACAACGACAGCGTGACGGTGGAGTGGATCGAGAACGGAGACACCAAAGGGAAAGAGGTATGCGCTGCCTCTTAACTTCCTGTACTGTGCACCTGCATGGCCTCTAAGCTTGGGTTTGAATAGGAACCGCTTCCTGTCTCAGTGTCGAGTGTATCGCAGTAAAGCAGCCGACAACGAGCTGGAATTAACAGGCAACGTGTTGCTTTAGGCCTTTAAGGAAAGAAGAAAAACATCAATGTAACAGCTGATTACAAACTTTTGTACGGCAGTTTAAAATATATTAAATACTGTGTACTACATGGAAAAGTAGGCAGGTAGACACCAACAACAAGAAGAGAACTACACACTCATTTTTAGTTATAAATGTCTATAAAACTATAGTTCATCAGGAGTAAATACTGAACCTGGGTCGACTGGCTTCCACTACTTTGCACCATACAAACAGACATTTTGAACATTTTTAGATGCCTGTGTGTCTCGTCTGTGTTCCGTTTCTTCTTCTTCTATAAAGAGCCGAAGTCGTGACATCACTTCCTGTCTTCCTGCCTCTGTTTACTCGCTTCTTGAGCTCAATGCAAAATCTCATCCAGCATTTCTTTCATTGTGTGTTTCTGAAAAAGAATGACGCGTGTTCCTGAGGTTAACTTTCCACATTCTAAGACAAACGTTTCCTTTGCGAGCACAGGCATGAAACTACAACTCCCATGAGAAAAACTACAAACGCAGCAGCTTGAGTACTTTTGTCCATACAACTCAAACTCTCTCTCCTACTCCTCTCCTAATCTTCTCGTTGTAATGTCTCGAGTCCTCTCTGCTCTGGCCTCTTCTGCGGAGCCGTGACATGTAGTCCACGACGCCCTCGGGCTTCTGGGAAATGGTGTTCGTTAAAGGCAACTAGAGCACTGTCCTTATATAAACCTTACGAAGAACAGAACTTTGGAAGCTCTCGTTTCACTTCTCTACACTTGGGTCTCTCTTGCAAAAGAGATGTTGAGAATTGCCTGATTTGTGTCTTTGTTTCTGCCTCAGATCGATCTGGAGAGCGTCTTCGCTCTGAATGCAGATGTTGCTCCAGATGAGGAGATACCTCAGAGTCCCGAAGCTCCTCTTCCTCCCTCCAGTGTTGCCAAAACCAGCAAACTCCCCAAGGTCTGCTCCTCTCCATTATCAATGCCTTCGTTTGCATTGTTGTACTTTGCTGGGGACATGTTTGACTGGAGGTCTGGGTCTAAGCTAAAGGGTATTATTATAATCCGTTATTATTATTATTGGAAAGCTCCTTTTTGTAAAATAATGAGTTAACTGTTTGTCATAACTTTTATTTTTATTTGTGAAAAAATATAATTGAACAATGTCTGTCTTTTTGACTCTGTTGTGGTTTCTGGTTCCGTCTCTTTGTTCCGTTTCTATTTTCAGACCAAACGGACTACAGCGATACCTAAACCTGAGAATCCTCCACGAGAGAACAGAGGTGTGTTTGACTTGCATCAGAGGCTTTCACTCACTCTAATACTCTAAAACACTCCGTGCCCGATTGCCACAGTCTGCGTCTTAACTCGCAGACACGCTTTGTGTCGTCCGTGTGCTCCTCAGCTGCAGCAGTGGGAACCACCCGGGCCCGTCCCAGCCAGCAGAGCCAGGCTGCAGAGCCGCCCCCCCCGGCCATCGCACCCCAGTCTGCACTCAACCAGTCGCTGCTGCAGCAGCAGAACGGTAACACAGAGTCCCTCCATCTGCTCACATGTCAGAGGGTTACTCCGGCCCTGCAGGCTCCAGCGTTATCATACCTGAGGTGCATTCAGGGTGGTGGTGTGTTGTTTTCTGAGAGGACACAACCGGTGATGTCATGCTCCAGCACAGCTGCGAGGGCGTCAACGGCTCTTTCACAGTCGCTCGCTGGTTCGGCTGCTGGACCTTGACTCAGACCACAGCGGCTGTTTGAGCTTATTAGCATAAATGTACGCTACTGTGGAAATAAAACACATCTACTGATTCATTACATGTAAAAGTCCTGCATTCAAACTTCAAGTAAAAGTATATAAGTATCATCAGAATGTACTACAAGTGTCAGAGTTTCACGTCGCTGTATTTGCATTTCTTCGGCGCTGTGTTCGCTCTTTGTAAGGCAAGGCAAGTTGATTTCAACACATTTCAACAACAAGGTAATTCAAAGTGCTTCACATAAAACCATTAAAAGCATCAAAACATAAGGCAAAAGAAAAGGAGATTTAAAAACAATTAAAGAAACAGTGTAAGAAATAAAATTCAGTAGTAAAATGCAGAAATGCAGGAAATTGATAAATATATGAATTGAATGTGGTTCAATTAAAGGCAGCAGCAAACAGAAAAGTCTTCAATCTTGATTTAAATGAGCTGAGGGTCTCAGCAGACCTGCAGCTTTCTGGGACTTTGTTCCAGATATGTGGAGCAGAAAAACTGAACGCTGCTTCTCCATGTTTAGTTCTGACTCTGGGAACAGAAAGTAGACCGGTCCCAGACGACCTGAGGGGTCGGGATGGTTCATAAGGTAGCAGCAGATCAGAGATGTATTTTGGCCCTAAACCATTCAGTGCTTTGTAAACCAACAGCAGGATTTTAAAGTCAATTCTTTGTTGGACAGGAAGCCAGTGCAAAGACCTCAGAACTGGAGTGATGTGATCCACCCTCCTGGTCTTAGTGAGGACTCGAGCTGCAGCGTTCTGAATCAGCTGCAGCTTTCTGACGGACTTTTTACAGAGACCTGTAGCTTCCTGTTGGATCTTTGCTTTTGATCTGGAGCCTCGTTGCTACGCTTTAATTCAGGTGGAGGCACAGAAACCGCCACACTTTTAGTGGTCGTAAGTGATGATGAGGGGGATTATTTCCGTGCTGCCTTTAGATCATTTAGTTCGTTAGTTATGATTGTTTAGATTGTTTTGCTCCTCTTTCTGTTCCAGCACGGAAAAAATCAAACTGTGTGAAGGAAGTTGAGAAACTGCAGGAGAAACGAGAGAAGAGACGACTTCAGCAACAAGAGCTCAGAGAGAAGAGGGCACAAGTGAGGAGCACGCGCACACACACACACACACACACACACACACACACGCACACACACACACACACACACACACACACACACACACACACAGTAGAGTGCGAATACAGCGTCCGAGTTTGGGAACTATATTTGGTTCAGATCAACAAACATGAGACAGTATGAAGTCCATTCTCGGTGTGTGTGACCTGGACGTTTAAAGTTTAAATATCCAAGTGAAGGAGGTGCTTTTCATTTGCTTCACAATAAATACACATGACCGTTACTGTCTTTTTTGGGAGTACATTTCATTTGACACTCTTGTTTCTTTTGTTCCACTTCAGGAGGTGGACGTCCAATTGCCAAACTATGAGATCATGTGTATGATCAGAGACTTCAGAGCCAGCCTGGACTACCGGCCGTTAACCAGTAATGATCTGGATCTGGTGAGTCCAGTGTTTTGAGCTTCAGTGAAGAGCTGAAACGAGCCGATGCAGAATATATCTGTAATGTCTGAATGTACACTCTTTACCTTCTGATGTTTCAGATCGATGAGCACAGGATATGTGTGTGTGTACGCGCACGTCCCCTGAATAAAAAAGGTAAGAGTGGCTTTATACAATAAAGCTGCATGAGCCTCGCGTTCTGTCTGAACAAACTGCAGTTCTCTTTGTAATAAACAGTTTCTGTAAATGAGGAGATGAAATCTGTCCTTAGAGCTGACGATGAAGGATCTGGACGTGATCACGGTTCCCAGTAAGGACGTGGTGATGGTCCATGAGCCCAAGCAGAAGGTGGACCTGACCCGCTACCTGGAGAACCAAACCTTTAGATTCGACTACGCCTTCGACGAGAACTCCACCAACGAGATGGTGTACAGGTGACGTGTGTTTCATTATGGAACAATATGTAATACAATAGCTTTTCAGCATTAAAATGTCTCAAAACAACAGGACATAGGTAGGTACGTTGTTGAGTTGTGTGTTTACAACATAACAAATGTTTACAACAAATTCAAATCTGAGTCATTTTAAACCAGACAGCTGCGATTCATTTTGTCGCCTGTCAGAATAACCACTTTGTGCAGCGTCAGCGTTGTGGTTGTCAAGTCATAAATTGATCTTTTGATCGAGTCCGAGCCACATTATCACGATGCACTTTTGAACCGGATGAAGGATTTCTGGATCCTTAAGTTATCAGAGAAACAAGCTGAGCAAACGTTAGCAGCTCCTCCGGGACGTCCTGCAATGAAGACTA
Source organism: Melanostigma gelatinosum (assembly GCF_949748355.1). Classification (NCBI taxonomy): domain Eukaryota; kingdom Metazoa; phylum Chordata; class Actinopteri; order Perciformes; family Zoarcidae; genus Melanostigma; species Melanostigma gelatinosum. The sequence goes on along the minus strand of NC_136651.1, from coordinate 2,083,929 downwards.
CAACTCCCATGATCCCACGCTCCTTCACAACGTCACCAAAGTCTTTTGTTATTGTTTTGATGAAAGAGAAAATTACTTATTTGTCTTCCTCTCTCAGGTTCACTGCTCAGCCGCTGGTTGAGACCATTTTTGAGCGAGGGATGGCGACCTGCTTTGCTTACGGACAAACAGGAAGTGGAAAAACCCACGTGAGCGCCTTCAACTTAAGAGGAGTTTAGTGGTTTTAATGGTTTTCTCCTCTTCTAACTAACTCGTTTCTCCGTTCAGACGATGGGAGGCGACTTTTCAGGGAAGAACCAGGACTGCGCTAAAGGGATCTATGCACTCTCCGGTTGGTTTCTCCCGTTACGTTCCTCTCTGTCGTCACTGCTGCTTACTGCATCTGACTGAATTTAAGTCTCTTTTTTATTTCTTTCCTTGTGCAGCCAGAGATGTTTTTCACATGATAAAGAAGCCAAATTACAAGAAGTTGGATCTTCAAATCTTTGCCACATTTTTTGAGATTTACAGCGGGAAGGCAAGTGTCTTTTAAACGTGATTAGTGTTGACTTTATTTCATAAGGAGGACTGAGTTTGTGTTGCCTCTGAACCTTTTAATGCAAAGGTCGTGAGCCGGTATTTATGAAGAGGTTTTGAAGCCTTGAGTTCGGCATTTTGGCCGTCGCCATCTTGTTTTTTTGCAACCAGTAAACAGGAAGTGACCATATCTGGACTGAGGAGTGACGTAGAGACGCCGTATACGTCTCTGGTAGCGACCTGTCAATCACAGTAGCCCCGCCCTAAAGCATCCCCTGCTTTATGGTCTGTGTGACTCTAAATGGACCATAATGTACTAAATGAACATCATGCTGTATTGAAGAAGACTTGAAACTAGAGATTGAGACATAAACTCATGTTTACAATGTTTACTGAGGTAATAAATCAAGAGAGAAGTAGAGTCATTTTCTCATAGACTTCTATACAACCAGAGGAGTCGCCCCCTGGTGGACACTTGAGAGAATGCAGCTTTAAGACACTTTTCAGACCCGGAGGTTTACAGGATGCAAGTTAAATATATTGTAATTTTGTCTTCTAATCTTGTATAGTTCCTCTTTTTATTTCTATTCTTGTTTTAGTTTTCTTCCGTGCTTATCTTCTCCTCTGGGGATCAACAGGGGCTAATCTTCTATTGTTATCTTATATAAAAAGGTGTTCGATCTGCTAAACCGCAAAACCAAGTTACGGGTGCTGGAGGACGGGAAGCAGCAGGTGCAGGTGGTGGGGCTGCAGGAGAAGGAGGTGAAGTGCACAGACGACGTCCTCAAACTCATCGAAGTGGGAAACAGCTGCAGGTCCGGACGCCGTCGTTTAAATAAAACAAGACACCAGGAGCAGACGTTGGTTCCCGGTCCTCGATGATAAGCGTTGTGTCTCTTTCTCCTTCAGGACCTCCGGTCAGACCTCGGCGAACGCTCACTCTTCTCGGAGTCACGCCGTCTTCCAGATCATCCTCCGCCGGCGGGGGAAGATGCACGGAAAGTTCTCCCTGATCGACCTGGCAGGCAACGAGAGAGGAGCCGACACGTCCAGCGCCGACCGCCAGACCCGCCTCGAAGGAGCCGAGATCAACAAGAGCCTGCTGGCACTAAAGGTCTCCTCAGTAGTGAAAGACATCCGGTGCATTAGTGGCTTTACTGGAACAGAGCAGCTGGGATGTGAAAGGCTGTTCAGTCTCTGAACACACTGGAGAGTGAGGGTTTTAAATATCGCAGGTTTAACGTCTGACCGGCCACAGTCTGGGCGTGTCATCAGGTTCATACATCATTTCATAAATATCTGGAAAAAAAGTGGAAATTCATCCAGGAAATGAATGTAAGTCGTGTGAACTGTTCCTCGTTTCTTTGGGTCACGGTTCAGTCCGTTTTCAGTACAACAGAGAAAACAAAGCAACAGTTGCTCATTGCCCATAATTCTTACTTTTCTCAGCTAAGGGACTCAAATACTAAATGATTCACAAAAGTAAATACGAGAAATGTTTGCAGTGTAACTGTTGAGTATATTGTAGTTGCTTTGGCTCCCTGTCTGTTGTTTCACGTATAGTTTAGTGGGAGATCAATGACAATATTGTCAACAGTCGACAGCATCTTTTTGATAGTAATTCTTTGCAGATTTGACTGATCCCTTCAGATTCTGTATCTGAATATGATTAAGAAATATATAATTGAAGTTCAAATAATCTCAGTCAATTGTATAAAACGTCAAGAAAAGGTGAAAAATACACATCCACAAAGCACAAGATGCTTGTTTTGTCCAAACAACCGTCCAAAACCTAAAACTATTAATTTATTATGACATAAACAGCTGAAACGAGACACTATTTTCACATTTTCGTGATCAATATTTTACAGTTAATCGACTGTTCCAATAATAATGTGCTATACCTTTAGACATTGTTCCTCAATAGTTACACAACCACTCATGATGTTCCTGTCTGTCTGTCTCTCTGTCTGTCTCTCTGTCTGTCTCTCTGTCTGTCTCTCTGTCTCTCTGTCTCTCCGTCTGTCTCTCTGTAGGAGTGTATCCGGGCGCTGGGCAGAAACAAACCTCACACTCCGTTTAGAGCCAGCAAGTTAACTCAAGTGCTGCGAGACTCCTTCATCGGAGAGAACTCCAGAACGTGCATGGTGAGACCAAAGCAGAGCCGTGTGCATATTATTACAAGCTCCAGTAGATTCATGAATTATTATTGAAAATGTGATAAATATTTCTCTCAATGTCTCCCTGCACAGATTGCAACCATCTCTCCTGGAATGGCGTCATGTGAGAACACTTTGAACACGCTGAGATATGCCAACAGGTACAACAGACTCTCCTTTTGAGAAGATTTTAATTACATTAATGTCTGAACATCGTGACACGATCCTCTCTCGTCTCCTCGTCTCGGTTCCTAGAGTGAAGGAGTTTGGGATTAGTCCCTCAGACATTCCCTTCTCCCAGAGCGGAGGAGGAGGGAGTCGCTCTGAGCTCTCCCCTTCTTACGAGTAAGATCGATTTATACGACATTTCTCATCACTTCTCTCCAAACAGCTTACCACCACACTGCCGTATGACATTAACCATTAATTACCACTTTTTGTTGCTCCCTGTCCACTCAGAAGTTACCCAAAGTCACTTAGAGCTAGAGAGATATATTCCAGGCACAGCCTAATATTCCATATTGTCTTATTGTCAATAAATCCAATTAAAAGACCAAAACTACCAATGAATGCGTCCACTAACAAGTGTTACAGAGCTCCGTTAAAAACACAATGTTCCTTCATTCTGACTCAATCCCACATAAACCGTCTTCACTAGAAGAGCAAATGTGGATTCATCCGCCACTGAAAATAGTCCCCAACCGATGCACCATTTCCTCCAGTTTGAGACGAACACGGTGATAGTTTTGGTCTTTTCTTGGGATCTGTTCACACCGGGACGTCTCTCTTTGAGTCTCGGACACAATAACAGACCGGTTCAAGTCAAACGTACAGAAATAACTTTTCTTTCAGACACTTATAACAATCTGAGCCCGTCAGTGGCAGCAACGAGCACATTTACTGGATGTGCCGCGACATTAGTTTGCAGCGTTCTCCCTAAACACTGGAGCAATTCAATAAAAACAGTTGTTGTTCCCATCAGTCACTTAAAATATGGTTGAAAAATACCAAAGTTAGCCTTTAACTGCAGGGCTGCATTTAAAGTCCCCTTCCACCACTTTTTATTCTCGTTTCTTCACTTGGATGTCTGGGACTATTTCATACATTGTAATATTCATAGAGACACACTTCTAGTGGGTCGTTAGTGATGATTGAGAGGCGTTATCGTTGCATAAGTTCATGTGTTTTATGTTGTTTGAGGAAGATGCTGCATCCAGTACCTTTTAAAGATACTGTTAGTGTTTAAGTCTTGAAAGACGTCTGTGTCTGATGATGGCCAACACAATATATTCAGTAGATTTTAGGATGCACATCACCTCAGTTAGTAGAAGGGATGCCTGTTTTTTGTTCATTTTACAGTTTTCTCCACCGTTAGTATTCGTTGAACTGCTTTTATTGTTCCAGGCTTTATTGCTCCTCACCCTGCATGCAGTCAGTCTGTATTGTTTGTTCCTCCCGGCATGAATTAAGCATTTTCACCCTCAACACGTCTGCACACTGCACGCAGCTCCCGACCATTCTGCTAGACGAGACACCTCAGCTGTAGTTGCAACGGTCCTGTTGTTATTTTAAGGGTGAAGGAACTGACGGTGGACCCCGAAGCGGAGTTGGACATCCGTCAGGGAGGACACGTCAACCAGCTGGAGGTGCTGGAGGCTCAGTGGGGAGTCGGGAGTTCTCCGCAGAGAGACGACCTGAAGCTGCTCTGTGAACAGAACGTAAGACTAACTCAGATGATGCTCCAGAGAGTTTAACTTTCGATGGTCCTCTGACTGCTGAACCGCTCCTTTAATGTGCGAACAGCAGTTTTCAGTTCTTTCTTTCGGGTATCTGAAGTGCAGACCGTCTGGTCACAGTGTCTCTGACGTTAAACTAAACTCTGCAGGAGGAGGAGGTTTCCCCGCAGCTCTTCACCTTCCATGAAGCCGTCTCTCAGCTGGTGGAGATGGAGGAGCAGGTTCTGGAGGACCACAGGGCCGTTTTCCAGGTACAGCTCACATCTAATGTCCATTTTAGTTTAAATTTCCGGCAGATTCTCATCCTCTTCATCAGTCTTACATTATAAAGTTCAAGCAACGCTGGAAGTGTCTAAACTGTCCTTACAGGAGTCGATCCGCTGGCTGGAGGACGAGAAGGTGCTGTTGGAGATGACGGAGGAGGTGGACTACGACGTCGAGTCGTTTGCAACTCAACTAGAACAAATCCTGGACCAGAAGATCGACATCCTCACTGAGCTGAGAGGTAAAGATCATTCGTCCGGGCGTTAAATGTTGAAGCTGCTTTCAGACCCTTAAAGTTACTGTGAGGAACTTTGAACTGGTCCTGAACCGGTCTCAGTGTAGTCCTGATCCTCTATCAGACCTCCATCAGTAAAGAGACCATCAGAGAGAAGATGGTCTGTTTCTATCGAGTTATTCTTAACGCTCGTCATCGGAGCCACCGGATCGGATTCTGGTCATGCAGGTTCACCAGAAACCCCTCCAGCTCAGACTCCAGCAGAGACCGGTCCACCGTGGACAGACCCAGATCCTCCAGCAGAGACCGATCCACCGTGGACAGACCCAGATCCTCCAGCAGAGACCGGTCCACCGTGGACAGACCCAGATCCTCCAGCAGAGACCGGTCCACCGTGGACAGACCCGGATCCTCCAGCAGAGACCGGTCCACCGTGGACAGACCCAGATCCGGAGCTCCGGAGGGAGGAGAGCTCAGCTCCCAGCAGCAGCGTCTCTTCCTACACCACGCTGCTGGAGACCCAGGACGTGTTGCTGGACCCGCTGGAGGGAAGGGAGGCACGGGAGAACCAGAACCAGGACTGAGACTGGCAGACTGTCAGACCCTGCTGCAGTAACATGAGAGGTTTTCTAAAGAGTCTGGTGCTCAGAAACACTACCACTTTAGTCCACAGGGGGCGCCAGAATCACCACTAAATGAAGGTTCCTTGTAGTAACTTTAAGTGCAGTACTTGAGTAAATGTACTTCGTTACATTCCACCACTGCTAACCTGTGCTGTGATATCATTCTCTCTTCTTTCAGATAAAGTCAAGTCTTTCCGTTCTACACTCCAGGAAGAGGAGCAAGCTAGCAAACAGATTACCCCGAAGAGGCCTCGCGCACTATAGACGCACATAAATTATATATTTCACTGTAATATTGACTCGAGGAAGATGAAGGAGGAAGAGCGGATTTGGCTCAGCTGTGATTTTACGACTTTACTGTGTTCTGTGCGTTTGGTCTCTCCTCCACCTCTTTGCTGTACAGGCTGCCGTCGCTTCCCATCATGCATCTGTCCATCTGTAACACCAGAGAGCAGACCGTCTCTGCTCTCCCATCCTCCCGTGAAGTGTGTTTACAAGGTTTTTTTATGTGTGATAAGTCACAAGTGCTTCATTATCAAAAGAAAAAAAAGTGAATAATTATGTTTTGAATACATTTTTATAGAGTCAAATCATAGCTTATCCTCACTTTGGCCAATTTTATAAAACAACTTTTGCCATTTTGTGCAATATTTGGAGGATTTTATTCCCGTTCGCTCCCCTTGTTTCAGCTCAGGGGTGAACGGGGCACGTTGTTTGTGTGTAAAATGAGCCACTGTGTGTTTGTGTTGATACTGTATGTAATATATGTTTGATTGAGAGAAAGCTAAAAACACTCAACTAACCCTGCATCACATTACTTGACCTAATGGGGGCACTATAATCAAAGATTCCAGAGTGTCCCATGAAACAATTACTGAAACAGTAATTTTTCAGTTGCCAAAATAAAGAAAGTCTACTTCTTGTTGCTGTACTTGCTTTGTTCATTATTAATGTTCTGTTTCAATGGTTTGTGTGAAAGTTGTTGGACTTTTTAAAGAGTTAAAGGATGATGTCTGTGTTCTACAATTTAGTTGTTGCCAACAAATCCAGTTAAAAGACCAAAACCAGTCAGTCAATTCATAATTTCTAACTTTTCTACCCAGTCTGTGGCTCTCAGCCTAAATATGTTTGACGTAAAGTCTCAACCGTATAGTGATGTTTAGAGGGAATAACGGATTTGTTGGGGACTATTTTCAGCTGCGGATGGAGCATGATTCCAAAGGAGGAGCAGTTTAAAAGCAAAGATTGGCTCAAATAATGTATATTTTTATTTTAATAAAATTAAAAAGATATATATTGTGATTTAAAAAGTATGTCCACATACTGTGTATAAAAGGGAAATTAATATTAATACAAATGTACTTGTGCCAACGGTCAATATGGTCAAACATCCGGTCTGTAAGGCTCCTCCCTCTTTCTCATGATCAACCTGTAGCATCTAAGCTAGCTGTGGCTACAACCAGTCCCTCCAGTACATTCAAATACTTAAAATAAATATCATCTTATTTAGACATCACTTAACACTACGATCACCTGCGCAGCCATTAAACGGCCGTCTGGGTTTTTAAAACAGGGCTCGAGGGTTTTCCCGCCTCTGCTCAAGTAGCGGTTAAGAGAGAAAACTCACCAGAAGAAGAGGTTCAGTCCGTCAAACAGAGAGCATGCCGGGTAATTTACCCGTTTAGAACCGAATTATTGGTCTTCCACTCCGTAAAGGTGTTTCCGCCGGAGACTCACCAAGCTGGTTTAGTCCGAAGAGGGGTCACTTGGTTTAGTTTTTGTTGGGCTGATTGAAAACTTATTTCCAAGAAATTTATGAGCACATCTCTGGTAAGCACAAGCTTTTAAGTGGTGCTTTTGCATGATTCTTTGTGGAGAAACTCAGTTTTATAATCTATTAGTTGATAAAAATGCTATGCGTGTTAGTCGACTAAGTATATTAGAATATATCTACATTTTGACAGCGTCAGAAGAAAAGGGACGGCCATAAGAGTGTAATAGCTATAAAGATATTTTACTCTAAACCAGAGGCTTCAACAGGGGGTCCGTGGAGGTACTGCAGGGGGTCCGCGCAATGTTTGGTTGATTAGAAAGAAGAAAAAAAAAAGAATTCTCTAACCATGAATCTGTCCATTATTTTAATAGTTCAGTGTTGTATGAAAGATAACAGGTATCTTAGTATACACTATGTCTTTGATGTATTTAAGTGAAAACCAAAGTAAAATCACACGTGCACAGGTTGAGTTACCGTCCAATTGTATTTATTCCACAGAACAGACAATGGTAGCGAGACCCGGGCAGAGGTCAGAGGTCGGCCCAATCTGCCCGGAAACATATGACACAGGAGACATGAGAAGCTTATCCTCTGTCTGAAATCATGGTGGTGTTAATCAACTACACAAGGTGCTTTTATCAGTGGTTGTCAATGTCACAAATTGAAGCTAAACATTTTCCGAATCATGTAAAATAATTGACAGCCATCTGTATACCGGTGCTAACAAAATAATAAAAGCACTGTATTTTAAAGCCCCTGTTTAGCATTTAGAAGGAGAATATTGCAACTGAATTGATGGTTCATAACACTTGATGTTTTGGAAGTTGTAAACAGTTACACATATATGACTATAGCCCATCCTATGAAGCATGTATAACATGTAGAAATGCTTAGAAACAAAAAAACTGAACATAAAAGTTGTAATCATACGTGAATAAATCCTATGGTAAAGCATTTAATAACTGTTTATGTACATGTACTCATCATTTACAGGCAGGTTTATTACTGTTTATGAATGTATTTAAAAACCCATGGAGACATATACGATTATAACTATGTTATGTTATTCTATCAAGTATTGATTATTATCCAATGATGGATGCTTTATACTGTCGGTAGAGTACATGTGTTAAATTAATATAGTTTCCTTATAATTGATTACAACTACATTATAAATTATGTTTTAATAAACAGTTATTCAGTGTTTGTGATGCTTATAAATGCTAAATAAAAGGGTTAAAATTGAAATACTTTTGAGCATGTCAAACCGAAATCTAAAACTGCATATTTCCAAAATATATCTGAATTAGTGCCACCATGTATTTTGACACTTTAATATACTGTATGTATGTCACAGACCTAGTTCTATCGTGTTTTATTTCAGCTGTGTATTTAAAATATGACATCCTGTGTGGATTTATAAATAATTATAAATCATATAGATCTTTGTACAACTTATTAATAAGGCACCCGTTATACGAGACTCATAGGTTGTGAGTAATGGCTTCATTTATGGTGTTTAAATCATTTTAGATCAGTTTAATAAAAATACCTTTGGTGTTTAAAATGTTGGTAATCAATTCATAAATACCAATGTGTTTTCACATATCTTCGAATGAAAGATAATCCATCACGTCTGCAGTTATTAATGTTAATATGTGATCAATAAAGCGCTTTAATCATCAAGTCTGCAGTTGTAAGTAAGATGTAAATAAATAGGATTTGTCACAACCTGACAACCATTTATTTTTGGCTCTTAACTGAACTATGAAGGAATACTAAATAATTTAGCTTAGCTTAGCTTAAAGCATGGAAACAGGGGGAAACAGCTAGCATGTCTCTGTTCGAGAGCATCAAATCCTCATACCAGCCCCTCTAAAGCTCATTATTGAATCTCATTTCTTTAATCAGCATAAAAAACTGAATTTATCTGCAAAACTAGATCTTGATCAGGACTTTACTAGACACCTGGGCTAGCTGTTTCTCCTGCTCCCAGTCTTTGTGCTAAGCTAAGCTAACAGGCCATATTGAACAGACGGATATGAGAGTGGTGTCGAGTTTCCTTTAACCATTAACAAAGCGATTAGTTCAAACATATTACCTCTTTATAAGAAGGTGCTTTACTAGAAAGTGGTAACACAAAAAAACTTCAGTAGCAACGAAAACTAAACTCTGGACTGTGTATTTTAAAACGATGCTAGATAAACCTCTTTAAACGTGGCAATAATGGTAATATTCTCAAATATAATCAGCAGAATCTTTAGATATATATTTCTTTAAACAGTGACGACATAGCGGACAACATAACTGGTTTATTACTGTTAAGCATGAAGGTTACGCAGTTCCAGTCAGACTGGATGACATGCAACAGCTTGTTAAGTAGAGACGCTTCGGTTTTTTACTTTTTCATGCACCCACGGCTGACTGAGAACAACCAGCCTCCAGTTATACTTCAAAGGTTCTGTAAAACACTCGAAAAACAGCTACGGCGAGTCCTATAAAATGCTCAGCGGTTGACTGTTGTAAAGAGAGAGCAGCGTAGCTCAGATACAAAGTCTTCACGAGGTGTGAAACACGACTGCAGGTGTGTGTGTGTGTGTGTGTGTGTGTGTAGCTTTGTATTGTGGATTGTGCCCCTGCTGTGATAGTGGTTTTGCCTGGCTGTGACTGGAACAATAATATTGCACTGGTAAAAAAAAAGAGAAACCTTCCTGTGTTGGTCCGTAGCCTTAATGACCACCAAAGTGACAAATAAAATGCTACATATTTTCTTTTTTCAAATATATTTCACCTGAAATTTCCAGAGTAACATCATGATCTTTTGGTAAATAAATAATTCTCAACCATATAAGTCCTACATATACATCTGTACAGTATGTACACTGACACACCCAACGGCTCCCGAAGAGCCTCACAATCCAAACGGACAGACATTCAACTCAGCAGCCAAACGGCTGAAAAGGGGGGAAACAATGTGTGTTTGTAGCCAAAAAACCTGTGGCTGCACAACAGAAACTTGAGTTCCATAAAATAGCTTATTGTCAACGACGACAGCAACGTGCTCGACCTCTGCTCTAAAATCATCTTTCTGCTAAAGACACTTTTCTTTCTCAGACATGGATAACATTTGAATAAAACCAAAAATCATCAATATTCAGTTAAAGTAAGTAACGCTCACAACACTTCGCCCCTTCTTATTAACATAAATGGTTGGGTCCAGAGTAAATCAGGGGTTTTAAATTACTTTAAAATATTAAGTTTCCAATTTCCACCATAATGAGTCATAACTCAGTCACATCTTACCACCCAGACATTATACACATTTTAGATTCAATGTGACCTGCACGTCTAAAGGGAATCATTGTCTCTGATGAAAAACATCCACAAATCTGCTTAGAAATCACAGAAAAAAAGACACTTCTTATAACTGCAGAACTTGCCAGAGAAACATCACGTTTTTGAGTTTTCTTCAGTATCGAAGTGATACGGTGACGGTTGTCTGTACATTTCGTGGGTACAACACAGACAGGAAGTGCTAACAGCTTAGTCGGCACTTTTAATTGCCAAAATGTAAACGTAAAAAAATGGGGCTCAAGTCGTAGCCTACAGCATAACTCACTTAATCCACAGCAACATTTTTACTTCCGCTTTACATCTTGATTCTCTTCCAAATAGAAGTAAGACAAAGAATAACAACAGGAGGACGGAGGCGTCACACTCTGAGAAACCCCGGGTCTAAATATTCTCCTCTAGAAGTGTTGACTGTTTGGCACATTTACCTCCAATTATTTTCATATCCTGACAAACATGTACAGACGTGTGCGTACCTGCACGAACAGCAAACCCTGAAATCAATAAACAGTGTCATGCACCACAGAGGTGTCCAGATATAGCGACATGAGATGGTAACTACAGTATATTTCCATCGTAAACTAGTGCAAAAAACAATGAGGTTACACAGTTGATTAACTACAGTATTTAGAGAATGATTTTGGCTTTTTGTTGGTGGGTTGAAGACGTCGCCGATCACACACAGAGTGGAGACAGACCCTCTGGTGTGGTGTGGAAGCTGGGCATGAAAACAACAGCATAGTAACAGGCAGTGAGGTGCAACCGCTCCGCATATCCAAAAGCTTTCATGGGTTTAAAGGAGAGGTTCACACGTTTTCAAGTCCGAAACGGTTTCTACTTGCTGCAATCTTTTCTCCTGTTCATACTGGAAAGGAATGGGTCAAAATATTCTATCCTGACTACGATAAATATCATAACTTCGCATGTTTTCTGTCTATTTGAAATAACCACATGCTAAAACCTGTTTTTGTATACTACTGTGTGAATTACATATTTGACAAACTGGCCAATCAAGGATCTCTTCTTATTGTGCTTCCAGTCACTTTTTGTGAACTAAAGAGACATTAAGTTTCTCTGCTGGGTTTCAAGGAGGAAGTACAGCTAGTGTAACAATAATAAGGGATGTTGAGGTTACAGAACAGGCCAGTGGAAGCATATATAATAAAAATAAAATGGGGCCAAGGATGGAGCCTTGGGGGACACCAGAGCAGACAGCAGCAGCACATTATCCATCATAAGTGATCCTGATTTATGTTGTAGACGCGGTCTAAAACCATTACAAGGTCTTACATGAACCCCTACAACACGTTTGGGTCAGAGATTATCAAAAAGTAAAATGGCATGACTTCTGGAGTCGACTCAGTACTCCGATACATCCTGAAACGTGACGCACTCGGGCGCACTCGGGCTCTTGACCTTTGTTTTTAGTCAGACTTTGAACAAGAGTGAACCCGTCCTTTAAAGAGCGAGGGTGGCATCAGCACTGCTAAACTATTCTGTGCACAGCGTTTGTGTTTTTTGGATTGGAGATGTGAGGTGGCTTCTTCTTCTTCTTCTATACGAAAATATACAGTTCAGTAGACAGAAGCAGCAACGTGATGTTTGCTCTCGTGAGGGGAAACCAGTGATTTTCTCCACATCCACCAGTGAAAGGATCCATCCAGTCTTTTCAACATTTAACACTGAATCACTTCCGGCCCATTCTTCAGTCCGTTTGGTAAAAATACTGAAAAATGTACAGGTCTCTGTGAGTGAAAGCTTTGTGGAAATACTTCCTCCGTCCCTCCCAGAGTTTAGCCCGACAGGAAACGGGCTACTCAGCAGAAACACCACGTTTATCCTCCATCCGGTCCAAAGGAGCAAAAAGCCGGGGAACGCCACACAAAGTGCGTCCCAGCAGCACATGTGGGGAACAGAACACCACCAACAGGTGGATCGGAGGTATTGCAAGCGGATGAATATATAAAGGGATTGTTGCTGTGGACTGGACAGAGTCTCGGTTGTTGCTTTAATGCTGCATGCCCTGTTGGTCGGCTGTCTGTAGCGTCTGTGGAACACGTGTGTTGTTGGATATTAAGGCCTTGGATGGCCCCAGAGAGCCACACTGAAAGGGAAAATACTACAGAGTCTCACACAAACGGTGGAATGAAAACTAGCCTTGTGTATTTAACTACATGTAGCATATCAGTGAGGAACAAAGTCTGTCACCTCTGATACAATATATATCTCAAGATGTCTAATCCATCTCTCAGATGTTTAAAGGATCAGTTAACCCAAACTACAAAAAAAGACATTTTCTCACTTAGGATTTCTGTCTCAGCCTCAATGCAACGGAGGCTTAGTCTTCATGGGGCTGTACTGGAGCTAACATTAGACGTCAACATGCTTATGTTTAGCAGGTATGATGTTTACCATGTTCATCATCTAGCTTTAGCTTGCTAACATTTGTTAATTAACAGTTGAGGCTGATGGTTATGTCATTCGTTTAGCAGAAGGTATTGGACAAATTATGTACCAATAGTTGTTGAGACATTTTACCCCAAACCACAATCGTCAACCTCATGGTGGCGCTAGAGGAACGGTCTGGTGGATCACCAGTCAGTACGGTTCATCACCTGGGAATCATGAATGTCTGTACAAAGATTTGCACTAATCTATCCGGGAGATGTTGAGAATATTTAAGGGAGGTTCATGAATATCGGTACCAAATTCAATGGCAATCCATCGACTGGTTGTGGAGATATTTCACATAAAAACCGAAGATGTTGATCTGATGGTGGCGCTACAAGAAAAAAGCCAGGGGGTCAAAGAAAGTCACTGGACGTCGTCATCTGTGGACGATGACTGTTTCTACACAGTTTCATGACAATCCAACCAAAAGTTGAAGAGATATTTGAATCTGGATCAAAGTGACCACAAGAGGTAAGTGAGAAAATACGTCTTTTTGTGTAATTTGGATGAAGTGACTCTGTATTCAGCGCTCGCTGTGTCATCTCTGGGGAGAGTTGCTGTGTGAGAAACTTGTTGTCGCTCGGCTGGCGGTGGCACTGAAACAGAAGTGAGTCATCGGCCGGTTCACCCGGCACAAAGACGATGTCTGGCTCTGCAGTTTGTCCTGAGCTCGTGGGAGAGTGAGTGCTTGGACGGTGTGTTGTTTACGTGTGTGTTCGGAGAGGAGGGGGGGGGGGGGTCCCGTTACACGAGATTAGTTTAAGGCTTACAATATTTCATTTAATCCGTCCTTGTCATTTTCTTTAATTAGTTAATGATGTATCCTATAAAAGTATTACTTTAAAAGAGTCATGCAACAGAATTGTCTTTTGTTCGATGGATCCCATTTGGCCTGATTAGTCCACTCCTCCTGGAAGAGATCCCTCTCCATCCCATCAAAGAGGGTTCATGCCACAACCCGACCTCCTGCCTTTCATCTCTACAATACAAACCCTCCGTTCACTTCCTCTTCTCCCAACCCTCCTCTCTGTGTCCGGTCCAGAGATCATGGTGGCTCTGGCCGGGTCCTTTCAACACCACGGCTCCACTTTGAACCTTATTTTGGGCCGAGTAACCCTCCGCTGCCCTCCTTGCTGCTCCCGCTGCGACCCCAGCACCCCGCGGCTATACTCATGCTCCTCTGGGTCGCCGCCGGCCCGACCACCCGATCCCCTCGCTCCACCTCGCACTGGCTCTGGGTCCGCTCGGTGCGCCCCGGCTGGCTGGGGGAGACCGACCCGGCTCCTCCGGCCTGCTGGGAGGTGATGGTGCGGAAGATGTGATTGCGCTTGCGGAGGAATTCTCCTCCGGCCGCACCGAGCCCGAAGCTGCCCTTGCGGAGGACCATGCGGGTGCTGGCGGACTTGGCGGGCCGAGACCTCTGGTTGTACTCCAGCTGGGACAGGTGGGAGGCGTAGCCATCCGGTATGAACTGGAGGAGACGTTAAGCCAGTCAGCTTCGGTTTACTGACCTGTATGGACTGCTCGCAGCGACTGAGCTCAAACACACAATCATTATAAAACCTTTTCTGAGCCTACAGTGGTGCAACAGAGCATTTACTCAAGAACAATTGTGTTCTTTGTTCACAGCTATCGCTACGTTTTTGACCAGGATTTTACATAAAACACACATAAGCTTATAACGTGATAGCTCCAAACGTTCATTTTTTTTCATTTCAAATGTAAAATGTTTTCCAGTAATGCATTAAATCTGTACCTTCGCTCTCAGGATTGACTCCGTACCTGACACTGGTGCTGCATCTTCTTCGTGGGCCTTCCCACGATGTAGATGTGTGAGGGAGGCAGGCCGATGGACGAGTACACGGAGATGTCCTTGGTGGAGCCGTAGGCTGCGAAGATCCTCATCTGGGCCTAATCACAGGAGGTCGCATGTTAAGAGACTTCAAGGATTTTATCGGAGACGCTTGCCTCAAACTGGCCCCGACTTACCTCGGTAATGAGGCTCTTGAGGAAGTTGGCTTTGTGCCGGAGCGGGTCGTGAACCAGCCCGTCGCAGAAGGAGACGACGCCATGAGGGAAGTTATGCTGAGAGAGCCAGGCCACCACGCGCTGCTTCTGCATGTCAGGACGACCCGTTACGTAAACGATCACGTAGCCCAAGTCCTGCCAGTATCTGCAAAAATAAACAACATAAATGATGCACAGCATGAGTTCAGGCAGAGCGGAGCAGTGTTTGTGTCCAATACTGAAGGAAACATCTGTCTCAGCTGCTGAATGCTCCACTATCTTCACCAGCTCGTCTCTTACTGTGAGAGTGGAGAGACTGAACCAAAACAGTGACATGAGCTGGAAGTCGCTCTGAAGCTGCGTAGAGCTGAAGAGAACTGTTTGGTGATCTATCGTCACTATGAATCTCTGCATATGGTGGCTTTAAATGAGACCGGTAGCATCTTATTTTCAAGCTTTAGCTCGATAACCTGTGTTTCTACATGTTGCTGCAGAATAAATGCACCTTGATAACCTGTGTTTCTACATGTTGCTGCATAATAAATGCACCTCGATAACCTGTGTTTCTACATATTGCTGCAGAATAAATGCACCTCGATAACCTGTGTTTCTACATATTGCTGCAGAATAAATGCACCTCGATAACCTGTGTTTCTACATGTTGCTGCAGAATAAATGCACCTCGATAACCTGTGTTTCTACATATTGCTGCAGAATAAATGCACCTTGATAACCTGTGTTTCTACATATTGCTGCAGAATAAATGCACCTCGATAACCTGTGTTTCTACATGTTGCTGCAGAATAAATGCACCTTGATAACCTGTGTTTCTACATGCTGCTGCAGAATAAATGCACCTCGATAACCTGTGTTTCTACATGTTGCTGCAGAATAAATGCACCTCGATAACCTGTGTTTCTACATATTGCTGCAGAATAAATGCACCTTGATAACCTGTGTTTCTACATGTTGCTGCAGAATAAATGCACCTCGATAACCTGTGTTTCTACATGTTGCTGCAGAATAAATGCACCTCGATAACCTGTGTTTCTACATGTTGCTGCAGAATAAATGCACCTCGATAACCTGTGTTTCTACATATTGCTGCAGAATAAATGCACCTCGATAACCTGTGTTTCTACATATTGCTGCAGAATAAATGCACCTTGATAACCTGTGTTTCTACATGTTGCTGCAGAATAAATGCACCTTGATAACCTGTGTTTCTACATGTTGCTGCAGAATAAATGCACCTCGATAACCTGTGTTTCTACATATTGCTGCAGAATAAATGCACCTTGATAACCTGTGTTTCTACATGTTGCTGCAGAATAAATGCACCTCGATAACCTGTGTTTCTACATGTTGCTGCAGAATAAATGCACCTCGATAACCTGTGTTTCTACATGTTGCTGCAGAATAAATGCACCTCGATAACCTGTGTTTCTACATATTGCTGCAGAATAAATGCACCTCGATAACCTGTGTTTCTACATATTGCTGCAGAATAAATGCACCTTGATAACCTGTGTTTCTACATGTTGCTGCAGAATAAATGCACCTCGATAACCTGTGTTTCTACATGTTGCTGCAGAATAAATGCACCTCGATAACCTGTGTTTCTACATGTTGCTGCAGAATAAATGCACCTCGATAACCTGTGTTTCTACATGTTGCTGCAGAATAAATGTGCACGGCTCTTACCTCACCACATCCACAGCTCCAGCCCGAACCTTCGGATCGCTGCCCATTATGGACACACTGGCAGCAAAAGACCCGTCAATACTGAACACAACAAACTCTGTTCCTCGTGGGACGATAGAGAGGTAGCTGTCTGCCACCGTGTGGTCGCCCCTGAGACAGAAGGATGGACCTTATTATGAAAGGAGGAGATTTAGAACTACTCTTTCTTTACATGAAATAAAAAAGACTTTGCATACCTGACCACCATTTTGACAGGATAGACCCCGATACCCAGCTTCTTGCTCTCAGGGATCAGATAAGAGACCCGACCGCTGCTGTTGGTGAGCTCCGTGTTGAAGAACACCCACTCCCCAGAGGGAGGCTGCGTCATGATGTGGATGTCGACCTGCAGGAAATAACACAAAGCTCTTTTCTACACTGTTTGACATCGATGACACGATCATACAACCCATCTTTGTTGTTGTTGTTTATGTCGTACGCACCTTCTCTCCGGTGAGGGTGACCATGTCCAGCGGGCCGTACATGAAACGTCCCATCACCATCTGAGCTCCGTCCTCCGTGAACACGGCGTCGCTCACTCGGTGGTTAGCCGTCACGTTCTGACACACAGAAGAAGACGAAGCAGGGAATCAGAACAGCAGCCTCCTGTCATCAATACCGGTCATCTCCATTTCTACAGCAGTCTGACTCCTTCTCTCTTCTTCTTACCTCTTATTTAGCTGCCAAAATCCAAATGACAAATTCTCTAAATTGATCAAAATTGACACAAAAGGCCGATGCTACGCTGTGATTGGCCAGTCTGCATTTAGGGCGGGACTTAACGAAGGGTCAATAAAGTTAGTGAATTAAAATGTACAATGTTTTCCCCTGAGATGAAGCTATAAAGTAGCACAAAATGGAAAGAGTTAAGTAAAGTACAAGTATGTCAATATTGTACTTAAGTATCAAAGAAACACCGGAGACATTACTTCTTTAAATGATGCAGTAAAGGTTTTGTCTTTGAAGTAAAGATGGAAATAAAACATAATATCTTGAGTTTAAAGATTGATCGTCGACTCTGTAATTCAGTTCTCCCTCTATGAAGTGATAACAGCTGATAATGCAACAGGTAAAGTGTGGTGACTCGTACATATTTGTAAGGAAAGTGTTGTTGAAGCTGACTGAAACATTATGAGTGAAAATAGAAATGATTCCATCCACAGTGAAACGTTTCTGTAGCAAATGCACTCAAAGACAAAGAGAGATCTTACCCGGATTTTAACGTGAGTCCTCTTGCGGAGCCACTTCTCTCGAGGTTTGGACGGAGTGAATTCAGACACTTCTTTGCCGTCCAGCTCCAAAATACTGGAGTTCTCATGTCTCATCACCTGGGGAGGATTAGTCATTGTTCTTTAAAAAGCCCAGAACATCTTTGTTTCACGCTGTGGATGTAAATGATTCATCCTGATCTTCATACAGCTTCTGCTCTATTCAGCACTCAAGAGTTCAGCTGAAGCTAACACCATGCTGCAGCATTCTGCTACTGCAGAGTCCTTCAAGCAGCAACTTTCTCTGCTTTCTTGGCATCTTCACCTGTGTATAAAAAATAAGCATTTCAATTGCTGTAACATCATGTTTATTGCTCTGTCCTTCCACAAAGCTCGAGATTGTAGCTGCAGCTGAATGTTCAGCACAAAGAAAAGGATGATGAACTCTGACAAAGAAATGCATTTATAAACTACAACAACCGGTAGAATAGAATGCGTATAGAATACAGAAATGATGTAACGAAGCAGAGATGAAGAAGAACAGCTGTGCTTTGGGATTCATGCTAATGCCAGTATGCTAACGTGCTCACAATGACAATGCTGGTATAATGTCATCCATGTTCATCTTCTTAGTTTGGCGTGTAACATTTGCTAATTAGCACTCGGCATCGGTTAGCTGAGGCTGCTGGGAAACATTGTGACCTGATAATGGTGCTACATGAAAAGTCAAAGGATCACCAGAGTCAGCAGGTTCATCCTCTGGAGAACATTCATGTCACTAAAGCCATCTAACAGCTGTTGATATGTTTCAGTCTGGACCAAGCTGGTGGATCCGCATCGAAAACAAATACACTTTCAATTTGAAGATGAACAATAAGGTAAAGAACCTGTCTGAGTAAGAAGGAGACGACGTCTGTCGACTCCCAGTAGGACGCGTGGAAGAGATGCGGCAGAGCCACGGTGGGGAACGCTGTGAGGGCATCAGGGCAGTACACGGCGTAGTCCATCCTCTTACTGCCCCACCACCGAGAAGCAACTGCAGCCGGGAAACATGGAACAAACACAGACAGAGTTCAGGGATCTCTGCATCCGGTATGTTTGTGGTGTCCACCGCTCCAGATCTACATTCTGCTCATCCAGAGGTGAACAGTTGTGATCACAAACTGCAGGAAGTTAGAAGACGTAAAGGGTTGCACTGGGAGGCACTCGACTCCAAACTATGAAAACAAACGCGCAGTGAAGAGTTGCAAAGAGCTTTGGAAACGCACACTCGCAGCTCAGACTCTGTGAGAACCTTGTCACGGTTTATATCTGGCGGTTCTCATGAACCTGAGCTTGAGAGAAGGTTGCGGGTCTCGTTTTTGGAAGCGGGACTACTGAGGAAGACTATCTGAGGGAGGAAGACGCCAGAGGAGGAAGGAAAGAGCAGAGGGAACGAGGACGGAGTTGAGCGTCCTCCCCTCACGTCCTCTCACTACAGCTCCCGGGTACCTTTCTCTACGTTCTTCAGCAGCCGGGGCGACGGGGGGGCCGAGCTGAAGTCTGTGACGTCGGACGTGACGTCGGTGAGGTCAGAGGTCGTGTCAGAGCTAACGTCCGAGCCCCGCTCAGACTCCACGCCGTTGGATTTGGGGAACACCCGGCGGATTGTCCTTCGTGAGCGCAGGGACGAGCTCCGAGAGGCAAAGCTATTGTAGGGACGAGCCAGCTGGGACAGCAGGCCGGGCCTTTCACAGCGGCCCGCTTCACGCTCGTGCGCTGAGGGGACGTTTGGACGGAGGAAACGAGAACGTCAACACGTAAAACTGTCAGCTCGTGGACCAAAACGTGGGTCAGAGGTCAACTCACTCGTGGCGATGTTGGAGGCGGTGTAAGAGTCAGCCATGCCCGACACCTGGCTGGCCAGGCTGGCCTCGCTGGCCCGGCGGTGGCAGCGGAGGTGAGGGACCCCCGGTGAGGTGGGCGATGGGAACTGACCGTCCACAGAAACGTGTGAGTGGAGAGAATCCGCTGCAGAGACACAAGAGAAGAGAGTCTCACTATTAACTGCAGAGATGAACAAGAAATATTCCAGAAAGAAAAAATAACTTTTTAATAAATGCACCTTTCAAAAACAAAGTGCTTTACAATACAATACAAACAACTTAGGAAGTTATTAAAACTGTACGATGACTTTGCAAACACACACACACATCTTTCTGGTCAAGGTAAAAAACTGTAACCGTGAGTTCTGCCTGTTAATCAGCACTTTTATCATACAGACACTCCTGAGTCTCAAGCTGATGAGCCGGCACTTTGCTAATGTAATGAGGTCAGACCTCTTCATGAGAGCAGTTCGCAGAGCCGCGAAGGCAGCAAAGTATTTTGGCAGAAGCTACAACGAGGTCTGACAGAAACACCAGTCAGGTTGTAAACAAGTCAGCAGTTTATTCGGAAGTAAAACCGAAAGTAAGTGCATCTGAAATGTCACCAATTATCCCTTCCAGCACAAAGGGACGTTTGGTCCTCTGTCAGATGAGCCACAAAGTTAAAAATAAAGTAATTGGATTATTTTTACCGTTGGCCTTTGTTTTCTCTTTTAAATAAGTTTGGCTGACGTGAGGGTTTGTTTTTTGAGCTGTCAGACTGTTGTTTGTTCTAAGATCTCAGGAATTAAATGAATAGATTGATGTTTTGGAAAGACACTACTTTGTTTTCTTGGCGAGAGTTAGATGAGAAGATTGATACCAGTCTCATGATTGTTTGTGCGCTAAACTAGTTATCTTAGCTTAGCATAAAACGGGTAACAAGGTAACAGGGCAAGACAATCGGCCGACCAGCAACTTTAAAGCTCACGAATTAATATTGTTTATCTTGTTTGTGTCACGGAATCAGGGACTTCCTGGAGCCAAATTCTCCAGCTGTTCATTTAACTTGGTAAGTTATCAAAAGGGATAAAATAATGGTCAAAACCGGAATAATTTAATCAGAATAATTAATTGCAATAAACACAAATTTCCCTTTAAATACGTCAAAGACTGCAGCAAAACAAAGAAACACAAAAGGGCTGACAGAGATGAAAGAGCAACAGATACACACGGTCTGTGTGGAGCTGCCAGTTGAGGACGGGTACGGGGATGGAGGTCTCGTTGACGGTGCTGTCCGGGTAGCGGTGGGAAATTGCACCAACAGACTCATTCAGCAGCTGCGGGTTACTCTGCACCGTCTCCACTAGGAAGACAGATGAAGGGAGTGAAAAAGAGGCACAACAGACTCGTCTACATGTAGAATATCAAGGCAGTGAAACGTCTCACCCATGTCTCCTGTGTGTGGACTCACCCAAGAGAGCCGAGTGCCCGTCGCCCAGAGGGAAGCGCTGGTATCGAGGGACACTGAAGGGAGGCAGCAGGTGGAACCGCTTGTCCAGCAGAGGCTCGAGGCGCGAGGCCGACGGGTCGGCCGGGTGAAACAGGTTGTAAACCTGCTGGCAGGCCGGACGCAGAGCGGACACTGGAGAGGATCAGAAACACGGCAAGAGTTAAAGAGGTTCACGAGGAGGTTTACAGAAGAGAAAACTGTGGCGTGACACGTGAAACCACTTATCAAGAGCCAACTAACCCACTTTTATTCATCTCTGGTTTAAACCTTCAAGTCTGTTGCACCTGTAGCCACACCCAGCAGTGATGTCACGGTGTACCGACACGCCCGGAGTACACTGTACCTCACTAAAGCCAGGCGAGAAGTTAAACCACTGGAGCACCAACAAGATGTTCAGCTGCTGGTGACTCTGCGTCTGAAGGAATAGTTTCAACTTGTTTTGCTTTATTCCCGATAATTATATAAGAAGATCGATATCACTCTCACATCTGTACGTTACATATGAAACAACAGCCAAAGGCCGGTTAGCTTAGCTTAGCATAAAGACAGGAAACAAGGGGAAAAAGCTAGCCTGGCTTGGTCCAAAAGTAGAGAAAATCTGCCAACCAGCACCTCAAACTGTCATTCAGAAAATATAAGTCACAACAATAAGTTCACAACAACAAAATCACAACTCCTGCAAAGAATATTATAACTTTATTTGATCACTTTTGATGCCAAACTAACTATGTATTGACAGAAGATGAGTCATAATAAGCTGCAGCTTCAGATCACTTTTGTTTCGTTTCGTTGTAGTAATTTTCTTTTTATTGTTTGGCAAATTGTGTGATTATTCATGGCCCAAAATGAACATCAACAAATCAAAACCGTGAGAAAACTAAGAATCAAAAAGAGAAACAAAGCACAACTATCATCCTATCTGAATGTAATGAGTCCAGATGTTAACCCGCCAGCTGCAGGTCAGTAACCTCTCTCCTTTAAACCCCCACAGGACACAGACTACAGTCAGATACATCGCCACAAATGTTCCCGTCTTTGAGATCAGAAACATGACCTCTGACCCCTGACACCTGCTGCTGGAGACGAGTCTCTCACACCGGAAAGGAAGCTTCAAATAACCGCTTCCTGCTCATCGAGCAGGGAAGCAGAATATTGGACAAGACGTGTTTTTAAACCTACAGCGTGCTCTTAATCACGAGGAACGTCGTAATAAACCAAACTCAAACTAAAAGGTGCACAGAAAGAGGAGAAGACCTTCCTCACCATCCAACGAGGGCACCACGGTCTTCCTCAGCGCGAGCACCAGCCCCAGAGGAGAGCCGAACATGAAGAAGTCCGTCACCTCGAAGTCAAACTTTCCCAAAGACCCTCCTTCCAGCATGGTGCTGCCGCTGGAGCGCCGCGACCCGGGCTCCCCGAGGAGAGCGCTGGAGTGAAGGCTGCAAACATTCAAACAACCACAGAGAGGCCTTCACGAGACTTGGGAGGAAAATATTCATTGACGACTTATTTTTCATCACGACAACAAAATAGAAAGCAAAAGTAACCTTTGAAAATAAGGACTTTGACGGAATTAGTTGAATTGACTTGTTGATGTTTCACTACAGTTAATATGAAGGATCTCTCTGTCAGTGATGGGATATTTCTTTAAGTCACGTCTTCTGACAATTTATGGACAAAATTCATCCACAATCCACTGAGAATAAGACAAAAACTGAAGAAGAAACATCAATTCATCACAGATAATATCGACTGTCTTGTCACGGCATCACTCCGTAGATAGTTGAGCTTCTCCTCTGAAGCTAACCGCAGACACTGGACAGCACTTTAGTGGACAAGTGGATGGAAGCAGCTTCTGAATGAGCTGTGATAATGCTCATGCTAGGTGAGCACGAACAACAGAGCGTGAGTCAGTCTGTTGCCTCAGAATGCTGAGAAGACAAAAACTAAAAGGTCTTGTGAAGTCTGCGGGAGAGTTTGCGTGGTCTCACCTGGACAGGAAGGCCTGGTGATGTTTGATGGTGTCCAGCTCGTAGGTGGACGAGTCGCTGCGCTTGCGTAGAAGTTGTCTCTTGGGGTCGTCGGGCCCCGAGCAGCGCGGGATGTCGATGTTGCTGCGGCTGAGATGGCGGCTTCCTTCGAGGGACGGCGAGGACGGAGAGACGCTGTTTATGATGATACCCGGCGAGAGAAGGTCTGTGTCCTGAGAGACGGGGACGGAAATGTCTCAACAACGATTGACCGCTTTGCCATGACATTTGGTACAGATATACTGTATATACATATACATATATATATTATATATATATGTATATATATATGTATATATATCTGTGTGTGTCCCCCTCAGGAGGAATTGTCAGAGGGCTGAGATTGTTACCTGTACACTGATGGCGCTGCCCCGTCGGCTGCTGTTTGGGCTTTCTGACACCGTCACCGAGCTGCTGCACAGAGCATCAAACCCCAGGATTCCTCCAACACAGTCCCCAATAACACACACCTGCGTTAAAGCACAGACACACAAACACACGTGAATCCGCTTCATCCGTACATGAATGAGGAGAAAGTACGAACCTCCAGGTGACACACTGACCTGGCCGTTAAAAGACGCTCCCTCGAGAGACTTGACGAAGTCGCTGTACACCTGATTGGCTCGTAAGATGACCGTTGCAACGGCGTCCTGGTACTGTGGTGCGGCGGTAGCCAGGAGAGGCAGAGCAGCCAGCGGGATGTGGTCCTGACTGCTGGACAGGCAGCCCTCGTCGTAGCTGTAAGGGCTGAGACTGCAGAGCGGAGGAGGAGGAGGTGTTGTTATCTGTGCACGCACGACAGCAGGTTATTTAAAATCCTGTCATACTAACGAGCAGCGGCTCACTTGGAGACTAGTGCGAACGCGTCGACGCACACGGCAGGACAGGGGACCATCCGGATGGCGATGCGGCCCATCGCTGCCGGGTAATGAACCCCCATCACCGTCTCGAAGGCTCCACTCAGCGTGTTCAGGTCTCCCTGCTTGCTGTTCTGTTCCCCTGCAAAGAACAAGCGGCAATGCTCAACAAACTGCAGGTGCATGTGAAGTCAGGTGAAGAGTTAAAGGTCTCTAAGTCTGTTTCTTTAGTCCGTCTCTTTAGCTGCTAACTGCTGCACTGTGTCCACCAGCTCGTCTCTAACCTGTCGTTATGCAGGTGAGTTTTTTCTCTGAACACAGCTGCCTGCAGCTGGAAACGACGCTGTAAAAGTGTGTGACTGAAGCGAAAACAGTAACGTAAACCAAAACAACGAGCTGAAAGATGCGTTAACGCTCCGTAGAGCTGAAGGAAACTGCAGATTCAGGTGATAGTTCAACGCATCTCACATGACATAGTCACCCATGGAGCTGGGATTTAGAATCGATGTTAGCAAGTGTGACTTTTATGGTGAAGTCAGCTGTACCAGAGCCAGTGTCCAGGATGTTGCCTCCGTGCAGGAGCAGAACGAGGACGTGAGTTTTGGCCGACTGGAGACACTGCTGAGACGAACAATCCTGCAGGTAAGAGGACAGAAGGAAGGAAGGAAGGAAGCAGTGTTAGCAGGGAGGAAGCAGAGAGCAGATTAAAGAGACAAAAGGGGAAAAGATGCTGAAAGAAGATTGTGTGATTTGTCAAGTGACAGAAAAGTAATTAAAAAAACGATTTTCTCTGTTTGAAATGGCTGTAAACTAAATCTCTTTGGGTTTAACTGTTGGTCAGACAAAATGAAGTACCGGTAATCTGAAGACAAGCTTTTCTGACATTTTAATCAAATGAAGCGAGAATGAAACTGAGCGAACAAGTGTCGGCGGTAACGCTCCGTCCGGTTGCAATTTACCACCAAGAAGAAGAAGATGTTTGATGTTGCGATCGTTATTTCCGATAAGTGCCCAACAGCCGTGTTTGCTTTGAGATAACACTACACAGGTAAGTACACAGAGTACACAGTGTACTGATACAAGTATCAGTTTTTGGAGTATTTTCTGCTGAAATTATGAACATTTAGGAATCAAACGCATACAGTACGCTCATACGCTCATTCATTTTCAGTGAGATGAGAGGATTGATACGCTAAATATGAGCTAGCTTAGCTTAGCATAAAGCCTGAGGGCCCTGCGGTCACACTACACTACACTGGCAGGATGACTGAAAGCTAATTTAGGAGGAGTGTTATCTACAAACTATTTAATTAAGGGTGATAGAGAGAGAGAGAGAGAGAGAGAGAGAGAGAGAGAGAGAGAGAGAGAGAGAGAGAGAGAGAGAGAGAGAGAGAGAGAGAGAGAGAGAGAGAGAGAGAGAGAGAGAGAGCGAGAGACAGAGAGAAAGAGAGAGAGAGAGAGAGAGAGAGAGAGCGAGAGACAGAGAGAAAGAGAGAGGGAGAAAGAGAGAGGGAGAGAGAGAGAGAGAGAGAGAGAGAGAGACAGAGAGAGGGAGAGAGAGACAGAGAGAGAGAGAGAGAGAGAGAGAGAGAGAGCGAGAGACAGAGAGAGAGACATAGAGAGAGAGAGACAGAGAGAGAGAGAGAGAGAGAGAGAGAGGGAGACAGAGAGAGAGAGCGACACACAGACATATGAAATTAGATCAAAGTGAGGACACTGTACCTCCATCTGCCGCTCCTCATTACTCATCACAGCGTACTCCCCCGACTCCTGATCCATCATTTCTGTGAAAAAGAAAAGACGATGTATGTGATCTCATGTCTCAGTCCAGGATGGGACGAGACCAGAAGAGCGTCTGGATCTAAAAACCATCGCTGACCTTGTGCTTCGTCCACCTCCATAGTTCCCATCTTGTCCATCAGATCGTTGGAGTTCCACTTGGTGATCTCTTTGGAAAACATCTCCTCGTTGTCAGAAAAGTCCTCTGCGAGAAACACAGGGAGTACAATTAATACAATTATACAATTAATACATTAATACATTTACACATTAATACATGAATACATGAATACAGGACACTTCTCCGCAGGTCAGAACACGGCGCTGTCCGTCGTACTGACACGTCGCGGAGATCAACACGGTTTCTTATCCTTATGCTTCTCGTGGTTGTAAATAAAACTTTAGGTCCTAATTCCATTTTGCTCATTGTGTTCAAACATGAGACAGAAGGTAAACGAGGAGGAGGACGCAGGCTGCAAACAGCTGCTGTGTGCAGCAGAGAACAGCTGTCGCTACGCGCCTCCTCCAGCGGACTTCAGAGAACTGTTGATCAATTCAAAATGCATCCAGCCTCCTGATCGTGCTACGTTTGTATGCGAGTGCTCCGATTATCCGGTTGTGAAACAGCCACGTTGTCATTTATGAACGATGAATAACACTTCATTTCATAACACGTGTTCCCATCACTGAGACGATTCGTTCGGGGAGATCGCCGGTCCAATCGGGCTCCTTAGATTGAACAGCAGACCTCTATAAATCACCTCCGCTCTATAATGTGATGCTCTGATACGTCCACTCTTTCGTTTCAATGCATTAACGTAACTAAAGAAAAGCACCTCAACGACGGGGTTTAAATGAGAACGTAGAGCAGAAACATCAGGGCAACCTCGAGGTGCTGCACAGAAGATATTTATCCGTCACGCTGAGAGATATAATGCGAGTAAACGATCTCATCATGTTCGCAGCCCGGAAAGCCATAACGAAGCAGGAGGCACGACCGAAATATCATTCATAGCTCGATAACACAAACAGTGCGTGTTTACAATGCAGAATGCAGCCGGCGGCTACTGTGTCGTGTGTTGTGCAGAGAGCGACGGTTTGTACCATGAGCGTCAAAGAACTCGTCGTCTGTACTGTCCTCCGAGTCCCGGGCGATGCTCTGCATCCTCCACTCTGAAATGCTCTGGTGAGACGGACTCCCTGTGGACACAACGCAACAGGAGGCCGTGGCGTTAGAAACATGGTTTGGATGTTTAGAAGTGTGGCTGTATGAGTTCTTCTCCATATATAAGTCACACAACAACACCAACAAAGCGAGCAGCAGCAGAGCAGCAACTCCTGCGTTGTGTTTCAGTGAATGGTCTGGTGTGTTGGTGGAGATCAGAGATAACAGCGTCAGTGTCTGACAGCAAGGTAACGAGGTGAAAACATTCTAAACACAACGTTCACTTGAACTGATGGAGATTCCTTCAGGAGTCCAGAATACGTCCACAGCAGAACATCTACTGTGGTGAAACACTGACTGTGGAGAAGAACCTCAAACACACACTTTGAACATCACGACTGTCACTTTCATCTTAAATGACGAGAGCTTTCTCGAAGTGGTCCTCACCGCCTCTCTTAGACGACCTGTTGGAGGATCTGGAAGACGTTGACCACTGCTTGGTGAGCTCCCCTCGCGTCTCCTGTGAATCTCCCAGCTTTCCTCCTTCCGCCTCCGCAGCCGACCTCGCGGCCTCAGCTCCCTGGCCCTGGTCCTGGCCGACGGAGGAGCCGCTGTTCTCGGTTCCCCCGTCGCTGTACTGGGCCATCTTCTTAGCGAGAGCCAGCTGGGTCTCCAGCTCCAGCAGCCGGATGTCCTCGATGGTCAGGCCGTACCACTCGTCCTGCCAGCACCACGCCTGCCGGTGGGCTCGAACCATCACTTTACGCAGGCCTGCAAGGGCAGCAACGAGGATTTATTGGCATTCTAGTGAGGAACAAATCATACTTCTGTGACATAAATCAACTTAAGTGGATTAACCTTAAGAATATATCGTTATGGTCGGCAAAAACAGAATGTCTCCGCAGGTAGAAATGTCAGATAAAGGTCCCAAGCAAAGGGGTCGCTTCAGTTCCAGACGTGAAGAGAGGCTGAAGTCTGGGCTCTTCAACCAGACAAACAACGGGAATGTTGTGGCAAATAACATACGTTATCAATGATGACTGAATAAGAGAGTTCCAGACTTCTGCTTCTTAATTGCACTCATTGAGAGAAAGACTGAGATAATGCAGCAGATCTACATCTCTGTGCAGACCTGCACGAATAAACAATACGATAACAAATAAAGCATGCAGAAGACACGTTTTAGTTTAGATTTTTAAATGTAGTATTTTATAAAATCCAGTTTATTTTTCATAAGTTTAGTGCAGCAAGCTGAAGAAATATTTATAGACAATGAGTACTTTTAGTTTTGATACTTTAAGTACATTTCACTGATAATACTTCTGCACCTTTACTTGCAGCACATTGTTTCATCTTCTCGTGTGATGTTGAATGAACCAGACGAATGGACGCGCTGCGGTGTGGAGCAGAGACGCAGACGAGGAGACGGCACCGAGGAAGGTGAGTGTGAGGAGCAGCAAGAGGAGGTGAGACCAAACACCACGGACACCTCGCAGAGAGCGTCGGAGAGGC
Organism: Melanostigma gelatinosum; assembly: GCF_949748355.1. Classification (NCBI taxonomy): domain Eukaryota; kingdom Metazoa; phylum Chordata; class Actinopteri; order Perciformes; family Zoarcidae; genus Melanostigma; species Melanostigma gelatinosum. Next base: position 2,055,162 of record NC_136651.1, on the reverse strand, counting down.
GGGAGCTCAGGGAAGAAGTCCGGCTGCGTGAGATAACGCAGCCGGCCGGATTCATTTCCTGCCTCCCTGCTGTGATTTAAGAGTGTTTACACTGAGCTCGCTCCCTCGCAGCGTTGACTTCCAGGCTCATGAAGCAGCAGCTGCTCCGTCTTCTGTGGTCAGATCAGCAGAGCTTCACTTCCACTGCGACCTCCAAACACGTGCTTCAACACAACTCGTCCTGCGGTGTCTCAGCTCTCCTCTGAAGCATTAATCTCATCTGCGTTAAAGCCGCTCATCACATTCAGCTTCTGACAAATGGTCTTTCTTGTAGATTGTGCTGGGAGGGTCTCTGGGTTGTGTGACGCAGAACCTCTCAAGCGTTATTAATGTGTCAGCGGTTGTTTCCACTGGATATCAATCCAATAACTTTTCTCTGTTTGCTAATTCTGTCTTTTATTGGCCGGTTATCTGCTTTAATGAAGATCTGCTCAGGTTTATGAGCAGCTGCTTGTTGGGTTCATCACAAGAAAGACGACGTTTGAAATCAAATCTTCTTTGACGGATTCTTTCAACCTTTCCGTCTCGTTCAGAGGATCCGGGGATTCCTCCGGTCGCTCTGTGTTTATTGGGAAAGTATTTTTAGATATTTAATCGGGTTATGTCGTAAAGATCGAGATCAAGAATTACTCTGTTGAGAGAATATCAAATCTGTTGGTCAGAGTCATCGTTTACTTTCATCTCCATTTAAAGTGATACTCAGGACCGGTGGTGGAAGAAGGATTCACGTTCATATTTATATCTTTTTATGGTTAAAGTAACAAAGACAGTTTTATAAGATTATCATTTTCAGGGTTATCCTGATTTTTTGGGGTTAATTCCATTTCAGTATTATCACTTTGTGGTTTTTTTCCTGACTGACTTTTCCAACGCCTTCATCGTTTTAATTTGTTCACTTTAATTTGATTTTAACTACTTAATTACAGACAAACACAAGAGGGAAATATTTTCCAACTGGAGACAAATCACACAAAGGAAAGAAAGAAATGTAAATAATACATATTTTAAATAAACTAAGTAAATAATACCTAAGTTAATTCTTAACTTAGGGTTACTCTCATTATTTTTCCATTACTGTATTTTGTAGAATTATCCCCAAATTTGCATTCTTATCTTTAAACTTTCTAAATGATTCATGGATATACTCTCTGACTTCACTAAAGTTATTCTCAGTTTTTCAGGGTCAGTCCCGACCGTTCGTAGTTTATTCACACATCCTGATTCTCTTACATCAGGAGAAAAGGAAAGAAATTGCCTTAAAGGTGACACACACACACACACACACACACACACACACACACCATGTGTCATACCTACCCACGTCGTGTATGAAGCGCTCGATCTTGGACTGCATGCCCCAGTATCTGAACTCCACTTTGCAGAGCTTGTAGGCGCACATGACGGGACATTCACCAGGGTTCTGGTTGATCTCCTCGATCCAGTCGTCCGACAGCGGGCCGCGCTTGGTTTTCACCGACTGGTAGAGTTTGGGGTCTTCTTCCACCAGGTACTCGTGAGGAGCGATGTAGTCCTTCACGATGTCTATGGGGTCTGCAAGGCAGCGAAGAAACGAACGCTCATCAATCACACCAGAACAAACCGATGCAGGCGTGAGCAGCACAGATGTCACAGCACCTGCCTGGGAAAGGTGTGAGAGAGTTTTATGTAATAACTCCCTGCGGGGAACGTGTCTGCACATTTCTGCTGCACCCGCGGTGAATTTGAAGTATTCAGAGGCTCGTTCTGCCTCCCTCCACATCACACTGTCTGCATTCACACGGAGACGCCGTGACTCCTGATCCTGCTTACCATTAAATATCTGTTTTTCACAACGGCAGCAGTGGGTGTGACTTACCCACAGTCCTCTGTCTCTTTTCAGCAGAAGACATGTTGAAGACGTCCACTTGGTTTCCAGTGTCTGGTTTATAATACGTCTCGATGTCTATGGAGAACTTCTCTACGAAGGGACAGGTGTACCTGGGGAACAGAGGAGAAACATCCTCAGAAGCATTTCTTTATCTGTGTTTTGTCCCTTTGTTAGCTCTTCTCACTGCTTGTTTGTTGTCCCCATAATTGCGTTTTTGCTTTCTATCACATAATTAACGTAGCGTTTGTGAGCCTCGACGTGTCCTATGTGTGTGTGAGTGAATGAATGTGCTCTGATTTATCTTTAGACAGTCTCCCGTCTGTCATTTTCTATTTGGTACACTCGTCCACTTCACGGACATTTTTAACGTCTGTTTGATCTCATGCTTGTATTTACTTTGGTTTATTATGTTGATTGTTGTTATCAACAGTAGACCAAAGGAGTTGCGGGGGTGGGAAAGAGAGATGTGGATTCTACTGTTCATATAACGGCGTAAGATAAAGATAAATGTATTGGGGGGGAAAGAAGAAGCACCATCCTCCATCACTTTGGCAGTTTGTGGGTGAAAATAATGAAACTCCTGAAGGAATACACCGAGCTGTGAACATTTGGTCTATTAATCCACAGATTAGGTCAAGATATCAAAAGATGATTATTCAGCTGAAATTGTTCCAAATAAAGAAAAGGCCCCATCAGCAATATGATGAGAGTGTTATTTCATCAATTTATGAATCTAGAAGTCATGAAATAAAAACCATTACAATGTTTTATTACCAAGAGTTTAGTGTTTCTACTTTAAATAAGGCCAGCTGCCTGGAATCACTTTGTGTAACGTGTCCATAAGTGTTCGATGTTTTAGCACGGGGATGATGTCAGTGTCTCTTGTTTTAATATGCGTGTGACTCCGCCTCCTTCCTCACCGGGTCCGGGTGTAGGGGTAGGCGTTCCAGGACTCCTCCTCCACGCGGAGGGCAGCTTGAGGCAGAATGGCACAGAACCAGGACGGGATGTGTTTGCCGATGTGGTAGACCTTGTGCGTGTACTGACCCGATCCTCCGGGTCCGTCCTCGTAAGGCTTGTTCTCCAGGATCTCCACCCCGCTGCCCTCGCCACAGCTCTCCTCTCGGCTCTTTTTCTGCATAAACAGACAGAAGGGAGGAGATGGAGGATTCATCAACACGACAAAATAACAGTACGATGTTGTCTTTGCTTTTTGTTTTATATTTCACAGCTGGAGGTTTGCTTTCAGCTGGGCACAATGTGCATTTTAACCCGACAAACATCCTCCCATCCTCCCATCCTCCCATCCTCCAATCCTCCCATCCTTCCATCCTCCCATCCTCCCTCCAACTTCAAATCAACCCCCCGAGACCCTCACGCAGCGCTGCTGTCTCTCCTCTACTCTATTCCGGCCACGTGAAGCCCTCACAGAGCTGGATGGATGATGCAGCAGAGGGAAAGTGATGAGCTGGGGAGAAAAATAAAAGCTGCCGCACGGAAAAGAAGCAGAAGAAACTGATTTTCTTTTCCTTCTTTCATTCACATCCTCTTTATTCCTCCACAGCTCACTTTGCCTCTTAGTCGTCTCTCCTCTCCTCCTGTGCTAAACAATCCAAACTCTGTTCACTGTTTTAACTTCTACTGATGAGTTCAGGACTCTTAAAACAGACTGACTGCGTCAAGAAGGTAGAATGTTGCTTTCCTTCTCGAATAAAAAGCAGCAGATGGTTCAGCCCATCCGATCCTGTCACACTGTGTGTTAAGCCTGATGCTCCACAGAGGGAGACTTGGATTACAGCAGCAGTTTATAAGCACACGACATCTCCTCCAGAGGCTCTCCACTCAGACTGGAACCGGCTGGCTCGTGTTTCTGTGGCTGGTCAGATAGAGGAACCTCCTCCAGCCTCTGGTACGGGAGCCTCACTTTATAGCTTAGAGTTCACGGCGACGCCATTAACGAGTGGTGGAATGAGGCGTCAATTCATCAATTAGTCGGTCTATAAATAACAAGGAAAGATTTCACCAACCTTCTCCGCTTGCAGCTTGTAAAATGTGACGCTTTTCTTTGTAAGTTAAATATTTTTGCCGGGAAATGATCGATAAATGAATTGATAATTAAAACATTGATGAGCCCTAAATATCTTCTTTTTTTAACCTTTATTGAACCAGATATCTGTTTGGGTCATCCATCTTATTGGTGTGTGCAACAACACTCTCATCGAGAGGTCTGATTAGTGCTTCTGTGCTTCTCTTCATTAACAGACAGATTTCTACATATTTCTGTGTTTCAATACTTAAAGCAGCCTCGTTGGAGCTCCGTTCAGGGTCTCCATCCCAACATCACAACCATGATCAACACTTCTGATGCTCAAATCATAAATGACGTAGTGCTCTGTAGTTTAAAATCATCGAACTAAATCTTGAATCTGCTAAGCTTCAATCTCCCCGCTGAGGCAGTGAGACGACAGAGACGAACTGTATTCTGCTGTCAGGCGGATGATTGAAAAGCTGTTTTATTCCTTCCATTGAAATGCGCTGCGGGTCGAGGAACGGCGCTCACGCGAATACAAATCACGGCGATCATTATTAACGGCAAGAGCGGGGAGCTCGGGTGAAGAACGAGAGCTCGGAGTGAACACGGAGCCGTCTCTCCTGAAGACTTGAGGGAGGTGATATCAGTAATGAAGGTCAGAGGAGGCAAACAGCTGGAAAATTGCTGTAATCTAGCAGGTAATGTAATTTATGTGAGGAGCTGAGGGCCTTAAATTACCCTCCTCGTGCCTGCTGCAGGGCAGGAGAGAGCATCTGAGCACACAGCACTCCTGCAGGGACTTTCAGGTTCATGAATCTCGATGAAAACAAGAGACATTACAGCTCTTTGCTGTGTAGACAGTGTGATATATATCCTCTTGTATAATTGTCCAACAGTCAGAGACGAGCAAGACTGAAGATCTAGAGCTAAAGATGCAGTCAACAGTTTTATTATATACGTGGTAGTAACACCTTTAATTCCCTCTCGGCTGCTTTACTCAAAAACAACTGTCACGTGCAAACAACGGCGGGAGCTTTTCTAAACCGGAGGATGCTGAGGGTTGTGTTTTCTGCTGTTTGGCTGTCATCAAAATCAGACGAACACACACACACACGCACACACACACATACACACACTCTCTAGTGTCCACCAGGGGGCGACTCCTCTGGTTGTATAGAAGTCTATAGAAGATGACTCTACTTCTCTCTTGATTTATTACCTCAGTAAACATTGTAAACATGAGTTTATGTCTCAATCTCTAGTTTCAAGTCTTCTTCAATACAGCATGATGTTCATTTAGTACATTATGCTCCATTTAGAGTCACACAGACCATAAAGCAGGGGATGCTTTAGGGCGGGGCTACACAGTGATTGACAGGTCTCATGACTTCTTACTGAGGTATTTAGTGCTGACTGGGCAAAACTCAGAGGGGCAGCTTTTCATCTGAAATGAGAATAGCATGTCCACCTTAAAGGTCAGTCCACCTTAAATGAGCCCGAGTCAAAGTGGAAAGCAACACACGGGGACTTGGTTTGAGTCTCGGGGAGTTGAAGCTTCTATTTAGCGACAAATAGCCGAAGCTGTACACACACACACACACACACACACACACACACACACACAGCCTACTATTACTGCGTAAAGGAGTTCACTTTATGGGACAAATCCACGGAGCTGTCCGTGGTGCTGAAGTAGCAGACAGATTTGTAATTGTGACGTTTTCTCAGAGTCCAGCCGCTCTGTAAGTTTCATCTTGGATTAATCATATTCTCTGTCCCCCCTTTAATATTCAATACATCTTCTACCGCTGATAGTTGAGATGTTTCTATGAAGCTGAGCCGCACTGCTACTGTGATGGTCAAAACCTAAAGAAGAGGAATTCATTCATTTGCAGCTAGAATAAAATAATGAGCAGCAGAAGGTTGAGTCAAGGTAAGGAGATGGAAAAGATGGATGCAGGTCGAGTGTGTTAACACAGCAGGTCAGCTCAACATGCAGAAATGTGAAATTTGTCGATAAGCAAACATATAATTCAACTTATATAAAGAACAACATTATCAATAATAAATGTATTATTCATTTGTACAATGAATTATTTATGTGACACCGAAAGGTTAGCATGAACCCATGAACCCGGGTTCACAGCGCCCCCCCCTCAGGCCCAGAGTCCTACCGGAGCACCAGCAGAACCTCCAACGTCATCATGCACACACACACACACACACACACACACACACACACACACACACACACACACACACACACACACACACACACACACACACTAATGCATTAGCCATTCGGCCATTCTGAACTGCGCTGTGCTCGCCTTTCAACCTCATGCATCAAACCATCAGTTCAGGTTGAACAGAACAGAAACGAGGATTCACAGACTGAGACGTTAATGTAGGAAATCATCAGCAGACAAAGTCTCATGAAGAGTCAACAACCAGCTGTTGTGTGTTACTTTTAAACAGTGCACACACAGTGATGTCATCATTACAACATGACGTGATGATGTCAGTGTTTCCAAACCAGCGACTCTTTAGAAGTAAAAGATCTTCATCAACACCAGGGTGTTCATGTTATTGTGTCCACCCCGTGGACTGAGCATGAGGCGATAACTTAAAAGTGTTGTCAAGGTAACGCCGACTGCACCATCATCTCTCTCTCTTTCTCTCCCTCCCTCCCTCTCTCTCTCTCCCCCTCCCTCTCTCTCTCTCCCCCTCCCTCTCTCTCTCTCCCCCTCCCTCTCTCGCTCTCTCGCCCATATCACAAACAAATGATGCCATGCTGCAGCTGATGTCACCAGTTACCATGGTAACCGACGCTGAGCGGGAGGAGGAGGAGGGGGGGGGGATCCAGTAGTGTGTGTGTGTGTGAGAGTGTGTGTGTGTGTGTGTGTGTGTAATAA
>NC_136651.1:1865809-2043309 GCF_949748355.1 Melanostigma gelatinosum | reverse complement strand
GCCTGCACTCCCCAGAGATGGAGAAGTCAGTGAACGTGCCGCCCATCACAACCACCCAACACGAGCATCAAACACGAGTTCCTCACTGCTGCAACACATGTCATCACTCTGATCCCACGCAGTGAATCCACCTCAACCTGCAGATCCTCAACCTCCTCTCCTCCCCGTCTAGTCCGGATCCGAGTGATCCACAGGCAGGCGTCCATGTTGCCATCCTCTCTAATGTGCCTGTGTGAACCGCTGCAGTGCATTGCATGTGGCGGTGAAAGGAAGCGCTTTACCTCGCAGAAGGAAACCGCGAAGCTCAGCCGGCCCACCGATCCACGGAGCGCAGGCTTCAGGGGCCGTCGCACATCCTGGTCCCACAGAGACCAGCAGCCCAGGCATCCTTCCACCCCACCCCTGCACTCCGCTCCATCCTCTGCCGTCTGCTGTCAGTCAATCCGCCGCCAGGCTTGCCCCCCCCCCTCCCCCCTCCTTCTGATCGGGAAGCTTTTTTTAAACCCTCACTGTGAAATAAGAGAACGCATCGATTCTCTCTCTTCCTCCTCTTCTCCTTCTTCTTCCCCCGTCTACCTCTGTACTGTTTATCCCCCCCTCGCTGTCTCCACCTCCTCTGTTACCATGGAGACGCATGAGGCTGAAGCCCGGTTGGTGGAGGTCACTGTGACGCAGCGAGTCGGCGGTGCAGCCTCTTCACTGCTCGTCACTCTCCAGCGCTGAGGCGGCTTCTCCGCTCATCATTTTCTCCTCAATCAAGTTAGTTTTGGACAAAAATAGGAACTTGTTTTCAATAAGGAGGAAGCGAGTAAGAGTGACATCACATCCTTGTGTATTATTGGGAATCATTCTCTTCATGGGCAGATCATACACAGAGTGACGTTTACCATCAATATAAACCTCTTTTAATAGAACTTAACTCCTTCAGAACATCTACGAACCTAAAGAGTGTCTACATTACATGAAGAACTGTTTGGTTTTCCTTTTACTTCATGATTAGTGTTTTACTTTGATTGATAAGATCTTAAGTTGTTCGTTTATTTCGCCGATATTCAATAAAAAGCAAAAATAAAGATTTATCACAATTTCTTTCTTTCTGTTTAAACCTTTTTATAAACAATTACAGTCTGCTACTAACGGGCATAATGGTTTATTCAACGTCTTCAAAGTGACGTTTTCAAACGTCTTGTTTCGTCCGACAGTCCACAGCCAAATATATTAACCATGTCGTTAAAAATAAAACATAAAACATAAAACATCAACAAACAGCAAATCTTCACACTGGAGCCAGAGACAATCGGCATCTATTTATTCTCCCAGTATTTTCTCCGTCGATTGATGAATCTACAAAGTGAAATAAAACAAGCGCAAGTTGTTGGTCTGACCAATAATCCAAAACCACAGAATATACATTTCATAACAAATTGTTCTATTTAAGAACCTCGAATCTGAGAAATATTGTAAACGAATCGATTAATCGACAAACTGTTTCAGTTTAATATTTCGAGAGGAAGCTATAACCAAGAAGAGAAAAACATATTTCATCTCAATCATGGTTCTTTTAAAATGTGACAGTAAAGATACACTGTTTGAAAGTGAGGTGAAGTCATGAACATGAATCACTTCGGTGTCCCCAGAGGCTGATCCGCGCTCTGATTGGTTGTGCATCTCTGCGCGGTGTCCTGATCGTTCCCACCTGTCCTGCTGTGTGTTGGAAACGAGTCCGCTGAGTTCTGTCGGTGCAGACGGATGTGAGAGTGCACGTCTTCATCTCGTCTAACTCGCGCATTCCTCAAAATGTCAAAACAACACGTAAAAACCTTCAAGACGACCAGAAGAGAAGAAGCAGATTCTCAGCTCTGGACCTGTGAATCTGGAGCTGTTTCCTTGAGATGAGCCCTGCGAGCGTCGGATGAACTCTGTGACTCACGCGTCTGCTTTATAAACGTCTCTTTAATTACAACCGGCCGACGCGTCTCAGCGGGTTTGAGGTTAAAAATATATCCCACCTGCAGCCAGACGGGTTCTGTGGGGGGTCGAGTCGCTGCTGCTTCGTCTTTTCCAGGACGTTTGAAACACAATCTCCAGCGAGAGAACTGAGAGTCCGTGTGAGGCTCAGAGGATGAACCTGACGGGTCACAAAAGGTGAACTTGCACCGAGATTAAATGTGCCGAACACGCCGACAGACGGGGAGTGAGGCCGAGCAGGAGCTCCGTGCAGCAGCATCCTCCTCAGTGTCAGCCTCTGCTTTTCATCTGCAGGCTGCAGGGATGGATGTACATCCTCAGAATGAAATGACTCGCTGATTGCTACTCCGCCCAACACACACACACACACACACACACACACACACACTTTATCTGAGCATCAGCAGAACACACCTTAACAGAATCAAGCCCTGCACAACGTGAAGATCTGCGACTATTGCAGCTGTTGGTTTTGATCTTGTCGAGCACATCTTTCCACACCAGCCCCTCCTGTTGCTCTTGCTGCTGGTGTTAAACAGACACTACTGGCACAGGTCATGTGACGCTGCTGACGGGACGTCAGCTTCTCTTTGTGTTCTCAGAGGATTCCTACAGATTTAATTTCAGCCTGGTGAGGTTACATCGGTCAAAACTAATCTCAGCTGCAGTGATGGAACGTTTAATGCATTTATGTACTTAAACATAATTATGAGGTACTTGTATTGAGGCTGAGTGTGTCCATCTTATGCTATTTTATACTTCTACTCCACTACGTGTATCTCACAGCTGAAGCTACTCGTCACCTTTCAGTTTAAGATTTTCCATGAAAGAAATCTACTGGTAAGTTTATACAACACAACATTTATTACAACATATTGTTTGTGGAGCAGAATTTCTTTCCTACGTCACTAAATCTTTGGATTAAGAAGCAGCAGACTGGAATAGTTTGACGAGCTCGTGGCCCTTTAGAGGCCCGTCTCGGGGTTTAGAACCTCTGGTGCTTCTCTGTCAGTAAAGGATCTGAACCTCCACCACTGATGAGCTGACTGTTTCCATCAATAGGTGTTCACTGACCTGCAGTCCATCTCCAGCGAGGTTTCCTTCCACTCCTTCCTCCTGTGAATGAGAAGCAGCCGAGATGAGACTCAGTGATATCCTGCTGATGTCACATGAATGAGGCACGCACAGCAACACCGGGTCAGAGCTTAACTCCGAACACTCACTCTGTGGAAACAGAGCGTGTTGCCATAAAAACCAGAAGTCCTGTTTCGAAACACTTTCCTTCCTCAATGCAGTTGGAGATGCACAGGACTGGAACACAACAAGAGCACAACACATTGGGAAGAACCTGCACCTTGCTTGGAAACCTCTCTTCCCTTAATGGAGGCTAAACATGTTCAACCCAGCTGATGTCAGAAACATCACAACAGAGAAAGAGGCAGCAAATGAGAGTGAAGGCGGCCGTGACGAGAGGACGAGCTATTTATAGCTCAGGGCGGCGGTGGAGGTGGAGGGCGGGGGGGCAGAGAGCAGCATGGTGGTGGTGGTGGGGCTGCTAGCAGCGGTTCCTTGTGATGCTTCTCAAATTGCTCTGCTTTCCAGCGTTCGGGTAAATGGCGGCCATGCATCACTGGGGGGGGGGGGGGCTGATCGGCCCTCACACGTTCATCTGGGCCTCCGGTTACTCTGAGCATCCACTACGGAGCTCACTGCACTTAAAACACACACATTTGAGGAACGAGGACATTTTGACAGTTTCCTGCTTTTTGTTTTTAGGTTGTTTTTTTTAAAAGAGACAACTTTTCTTTTTCAGGGTTTAAAGTGACCGACAGCAACAGCTCTGTAATAACTCCACATATCAATCTGTGATTCATGTTCTGCTCACATTACACAGACATACTGTATGTGTCTATATATATATGTATATACATACATAACATACAAAGAACACAGGCAGACGTCACTGAACAGATCTGAAGTTTAAAGCTGTTGATGTTTCAATCCTGTGACTTCCAACAGTCGCGCTCTGCTGAGCAGTGTTTACAACGTGAGAAGAGAAGTGATGCACTGAAGATGAGTATGAATATACTTCTCTTCTTGTTGCTATTTCTTCCTGTAGTACACAGAGACGAGGACAATGTTTACCTCCTGTGATGAAGCAACGATATGCTGCAGCAGCATGAGAATAAACTGCGTCTCTGCAGACTTGATGGTCGACTCTACAATCGTTTTAATCTTCAAGACACAAACCTGCTTTCCTCAGATATGATCTTCAGTTTGTGAGATTGTTTAAACGACTCTCCAACGCCAAATCCCCAGAGATTCAACAAGATGGGACAAACGTGTGCATTTTGACAAGCAATAGGCACTGTTTTGATTTGAGTTGATATTTTAGTGATGTGTATTCACAAATGAATCAACTCCACGTCACAACTGTTGTTTACGACGAGCATTAACTGACGAGCAGGTGAAGCACCTGCTGATTGTTCATTTCACTGCTGTACGAAACACAAAGCCCCGAAAGAAGAATGCACTTCCCGAGGTGCCAGCCAGTGAACGCTGACCGTCTGCAGCGTCACATTTCACAGACTGACAAGATAAACCGATGAAGAGCATTCCCCAAAATACCAAACAGAGAAGCAGCCTCGGCATCTACTGACTCAACAACTCCCAATTAACTGTCACCAACATGTCATGTCTTCTCCGTGTATAGCCCCGCCTCCACCAGAGGGTCAGCAGGTGTTGGTAGACAGAAGGAGGGGGGGGGGGGGGGGGGGGTGCTGTTAATGAGACACAGACAAGCAAACAGTGGGACTCTGGAGACTCGGGACACACTGCAGTGACACCCGGTCCGCTTTCATCTGTCCCGGAGATCAAGCGTCTGTTAAGACTACGGACGCATCGCTGGATTCCTCCCATTCATCACGTGGTGACTATAAACCACTCGCTCACAGAATCACCACGCAGATGTTCCACAGCGTTGAGACATGCTGGTGCCTCAGTCCTCTGGCATTCATTGTACCCAGAGGATGAATCCTACTGACTTTACCCTCTGAATCTTACTCTCATGCCACCAGCTGGTTTATAGTTTAGCTTTATATGAAACATCGCAACAACCAGGACTGAAAAATGAAGCCTTTAAATCAGGGCTCTCAAACTCATCTTCACTCCGGGCCACATCAGCATCACAGTCGCCCACAAAGGGCCGGTTGTAAATGTCACCACTCGTAACATATTGTTAAATAACTCTCTGCATTCACAGTTTAAAGTAGTCTTCAATGTGCTCAATACATTTCCATGTTAAATGTACAGTAACCAGCCAAAGAGCTGCTTCTAACTGTTTAAGTATCTCATCATTTGACTTTCTATTTCATCATTTTGACTTTCAATCTCATTTTTTTGACTTTCAATCTCAGAATTATGACTTTCTATCATAGTTTCGACTTTCTATCTCATAATTTCGACTATGGGGATATTTTTATTATTATTAGTCTAACTTAAAAAAAAGAAAGTTTTTTTGTTTTTGTTTTACTTTTCTTTTCTTTTTTTGCTGGCGGATTCGCGGGCCACATAAAATGACGTGGCGGGCCGGATTCGGCCCGCGGGCCGGGAGTTTGAGACCCCTGCTTTAAAGGCTTCACCTTGGACTTATTTTCTGACATGAATAGACTCGACCCACTAATCTAGAAAACAAGCTGCAGATGAATCGAGCAGGAAAAGAATCACGCGTTGCAGCCGATGGATGTGTGAGGGAGACAGAAGCTCAGAGATAACTCTTAACTACCGCAGTGATGCTCTGGGTCTCCTCCTCATCCACACCACTCAACGTGTGTGTGCGTCTGAATATTTGATGAGGACACAACGCCTCGCTGGACCTGGACAAAGCCCACGGACTGTTAATTAGAGTGAGTGCTCGAGCACCGCCAACGTGGCCAAAACGTGACGGCTTCAGATCCTCAGAACAATCCACACCGGAGCAACCGGGGACATCGTGGAGGTCTGGATCCACATTTAAAGCGCTGTATACGAGCACCATGACAAACCCAAAGCCTGAGTCTGAGTCTGTACACAGCTGCTTCTGTGTGCAAGAAATGTAAAGAACAGTCAGTCAAAGTATTTCTAGCCTCTTTGACGGTGTTTAATTACATAAAGAAGTGCCTGTAGCGTGAAACAATAAATAATACATTGCTGCACTAGAATTATGAAAAATGAAACAAATTTGCATTTAAGACTTGAAGGACTATTTATTGGAGGAATTGGCAACATTGTAGACAGATAACAGATTCATTGCTCATTTAATTAAAAGCTTCAGTGCAGAACAATGAGGTTTTCTGATTATTCTCAGTACGTCTGTGCTTGTTATAATCAATTTAGACGACATGAATGTGTATCACGAGATCTGATGTCAGTAAAAGACGATACATTCTCATGTGGAATCATCGCCAGACTATTTACTGTCAAATATATGTTTAAATGAATGAAAAGAGCTGTACAGTGTTGAAAATGATGAGGATCAAATGTGCAAAATGTGGACTAAGAAGTGTGCAAATGTTCACAGTATATGGAATGTGTGCACAAAGATTTGCATCAGGTTTGACACAGAGACTTACCATGTAGTGTGTATATCTTTGTACCTCTTATTTGATCATTTATCTGGTGCGTGCGCCTCACTAATAAAGTCACCATCCCATCATGGGTCATGGTTCCACCAGTCATGCTCCAACGCTGCGCACGAGAGACGCAGTGCATGTGTGGCTGCACGTGAAGCAGAGTGAGGAGGAGGAGAAAGCGACAGACGGTCTATTTGTGGCGCAGTCGGGACTAAACACACGCAGTTCATTCACATCCCAGCGCGTCTTCTCCAGCCTCCCACCACGCGGGCTGTGAAGCCATGATCAGTGGGCTGGAATCCCTCTGTTTACGCTGCTAAAAATAGATTCCACACACACTGCGATGACGTGGCATCTCGTGACAAGACCCCCCTCCCCTCCTCTCCAGTTACCCCCCCCCCCCCCCCTCTTATATCCAGACTGTACCGCCGAGCGAGTCATGAGTTATTGGTATTCAACGCTCACCCCGGCATGCATCAAAATCCCTTCTGACGTATCTTTGCAGAAAGAATCCTGACATGTCTCATGAGATGGGAGAAGATGCATTTTAAAGGGGTGAGGTGAAAGAAAAGAGAAGGAAGGGTGGATGGGTAGAGAGAGAGAGAGAGAGAGAGAGAGAGGAGGTAAGGAAGAAGGAGTAACTGAAGGAGGGGGCAGCAATCAATACCATGACTCATTCTTTCTGCGGTGGCCACTTCCTAACAGCATTCATTAAAGCAAACCTAATCATTTTGGCCCGATAATCAGATCCTGTGAGGCTCCATCTTCCTTCACTCCAAACCACACGCGCACATTAGAATCATGCACAGCGGGCCTGAACCAGGACCAGCACATTACGCAGAGGACCTGATGGCTGTGGTGACAGCGAAGCTGCTGATATGAGACACTTAACTTCAAACAGCAGGCTTTGGATAACCGGCCACCACTTCGGTCCAGACTGAAATATCTCAACAACTGTTGGTTGGATTATCATGACATGTTGTACAGACATTCATGGTGCCCAAAGGTAGAACCCGAATGACTCTGACATGAGGCTGTCTGGTTGTATAGAAGTCTATAGAAAATGACTCTACTTCTCTCTTGATTTATTCCCTCAGTAAACATTGTAAACATGAGTTTATGGTCTCAATCTCTAGTTTCAAGTCTTCTTCAATACAGCATGATGTTCATTTAGTACATTATAGTCCATTTAGAGTCACACAGACCATAAAGCAGGGGATGCTTTAGGGCGGGGCTACTGTGATTGACAGGTCTCTACCAGAGACGTATCCGGCGTCTCTATGTCGCTCCTCCTCAGTCCATATATGGTCACTTCCTGTTCCCTGGTTGCTAAAAAGCCAAGATGGCCGTCTGTCGTTTAGGTATGAGAACATGTTGGCTACGAATGTCCATCACATCCCAAAACTCACGCTGATTCTTCCTGACTCCTTATCGTACCTTAAAATACCAAAGATATTGATCATGCAAAGACATGCAACCAAGACAAAAGCAGAAAAGGTTGATCACCATGATCCAGACATTCATAATCCCCAGAGGTTGAACCCTCACGACTTTGTTTATCCCCAAAAAAAGATTTGTTTTGCTTCACTTTAGCGCATCCAGGTGCTGACACTGGTTATCTTAAGGTGGAGAAACTCTTTCAAGGTTTAAAGTGCTCTTCCGAGAAGCTTTTGGCTCCACTGCAGCATCCTCTCAGTGTAAGTTACAGGCTCGCTGTGAATCTTCAGCGTCTCAGAATATCTCCGTGGACGGCTGCATGTTAGCGGTACGTACAGGACATGTGAAGCAAGGACAGGTCAACGTTTACACACAGAGCAACAAGCAAATAAATGAATCGTGTAAAGGTTGCGATTCAAAAAACAGAGGATCGGAAAATTGAGAGAAGGGAGACAAATGGAGCAGAAATAAATATTACTTCAGGGAATTATAACATTAAAAAGACTTACAGTTCATTTATTTTATCTTTCAACATCAAATACTGCTTTTTAACGCCGCATGTATAAAACAAGACGACATTTAAGCTTAAAGCTAACATTAGCATGCTAACTTTAGTATGTAAGTCTGATGGGAATGACTTTAGTTTTATACTTTTTATAGTTTTATCTCACTTTTAGAGCTGAAACTATTATTAATTGATTCGTCAATCGCCAGATAATTAATCTGAAACCATTTCTTAAAACCGCAATGCCATTATTCTTTGTTTATTCTTGCTTCCAGCTTCTCAAATGTGAATATTTGCTGCTTTTGTTTGGTCCTTTATATTCGTAAATTAAACATATTCACATTTTGTAACGTTGATCAGACAAAACAAACAGTCTGCAGATTTGGGCTTTTGTGATGCTGACGGGCACTTTTTCATTCTTTTCGAAACAATTGATCAAAAACAAACAAATCAACAGATTAATCGTTAGCTGCTGCCTTGCTCATTATTGCAAATGAAAGGCATGCCCAGTGTTTGGTCCAGTTGGTGGTTTGATTACTTAGAAATGTATAAAAATTAAAAGCACGAAATCAGGTGCTGTAGGAATCCAGTGTCAAACTCTAGTTGTGAATTATTGCACATTCTGTTGTTACTTGATGGTGCACAGGTAATCCAGCCATGCATTACTGAATTACAGACATGTAATGCACATGCACACTGGGCTTTGTGCAGTATATTGGGTGTGTTTCATGCAGAGACATCACAGTACATGATTGTTTTTTAAAATAGGAGAAAATGTAAATAGGATTCTATGATTTCCCTACCAGAGGGTGATATGTGAGACTCTGCACAGCACACAAACACAATATTATTATTCTCTTCTAACAACCAGAATCAGATATATAGATAATGTTGATCAGCTGTGCAAAAAACAATGACGGATGCCACGAGACCACTGCAGCTCATTCAACCACTGCCACAAATAATAACGGTGGGAATAAACTAACATTTGCATCGTGTAAATTAATGAGAAATATGAGTTAATTAGTGGTGACACCGTGTAATAAAGGTACACAACAACGACTCACCTGCAGCTCTGAGTTTGTGATCTGCAGTCCCGGTTCTTCAGCTGGATCTCCTCATGAAGGCTGAACGCTGTCAGGTGCATTATATTCTGCAGCTCACACCGGATCGTAGTGAAGACGAGCCCGATGGTGGCGTCGGTGATGGATGTTTATATTCTACAGTCCCGCTGCTTGTGGACGGATCTCATCGCTCCTCCTCCATCATCATCCACACAACACGGCCGTCCTGTCCGTTGTGTGTCTGTATATATCCCGGTTACCGGTTAGTTACATCAGAAGACAGGACACATCCCTATGTCCAGGACAACGAAGGAGAGAAGCGCCGCCCAGCGGTGCACAGGCGAACTGCAGGCGTTAAAAAACGTGAATCACAAAACGATAACAATGTTACTGTTTGTTTAAATCTTTGCACTATTAAGTTAGTTAATTTAATATTATTATATTTCATTGTATATATTGTGCATTTCATATTTTTTACTCTGTTATTTTATTTAAAAAATGTCCCCTTGCGGGATTATAAAAGGAACTATATAACTGTCTGTCTGTCTGTTAAGAAATCCCTGCTGAAAAATTACTTTAAATCAGTGGTGGAAGAAATACTCACATCTTTTACTTACTTACCATAATGTAGAAATAGTCTGTCACAAGTACAAGTTCTGCATTTAAAATTAGACTTAAAAGTACAAACATATATTTAAAAGTAACAAAACTAAATTATTTTCAGTTTGCTTCTTTATAAATCTACTCTACTACATTTTCATGCATCTTTTTACTCAATTTATATAACAACTGTAGCTAGCTAGAGCTGTTAGCTGTAAACTAGCTGGCTACAGACGTTAGCTGTAAGCTAGCTAGCTATGGCAGTTAGCTGTAAACTAGCTAGCTACAGGCATCAGCTGTAAACTAGCTAGCTAGATCAGTTAGCTATACGCTAGCTGGCTACAGACGTTAGCTATAAGCTAGCTAGCAGCTGACGTTAGCTTATCACGTTAACCATCGAACCGTTTCTGTCCGTCTGCGTGTTCATGTTCAGCAGCTCTAACGTTAACTGAACTAACTTACTAACTGAACTCATATCTCACCAGAAACTACATTTATTACTGTTATCGCTCCAGTCTATATGCTTTAGTTTAGTCTTCATTTGTCAAAGGAGTAGATTAATTTAGCTGCGACAATACCAACATTTTTGGCTTGCCGCTGAGTCTTTGAGTCATTTCGCACTGCTTCGGTGAAACTCGTGTACTTGACTTTGAGTGCAATGAATCACAGCACTGTGTTTCACTGTAGGAATAATAAACTAGTCAGTCATAATAACAAGAAGAAGAAGAATACTTCTAATTATATATATTTAAAAAAGCTTCATTTATTGTGCAACAATAACATTTTAGTTCCAGTGAAGTTCATGTCAGGTAGAAAATAAAATGCATGGCAAAAGGAAGCAGTGCAAGACATTCCATGCACAAGCATCGCTAGAGGAGAACGTGTGTGTGTGGACTGAAAAGGTGTGCTGGTTTGGATATTACAAGTAGTTCTAATCCAGTAATCCTGTATATGAAACACAAAGAACAGAAAGTGACAGGTAGGAATGAAAAGTAAACAAAAGAAAAAGGCGATCGATTCAAGTAAACAAAACATTTCTTTCAAGTTTGATATGTTTGGCCCATAACAAATAGAAAAGAAATACATAATAAAAAGAAAGAAACATGTAAAAAATATGTACAGAAACATAAAATAAATATTTGATGTAATAAATGTCCATAAACACATGAACAACGATGGCAGTGATATTTCCCAAGTGGATGAAATGTCTTTTTGAATCATTCACAAAGCAGAGTTAAAAAAATCTACACCTGAATATGGCCAGTAAAACATATCGTATTAATAATTTCTGTGACTAAAAAAGTAAACGACTTTTACAAATCTGTGCATTACTAAAAAATATACTCCAAAAAATTGCAATATCTTTCAGACATATCAAAAATATCCCAGAGTAATACGTATAAAAAAGATGGCGTGGAGGAGTTACTGTACATATGGTACTCATGGCACACGGAGACAATTGGTGTTATCAGCGTCTAAAACCAAGACACGGATGTCGTAGCGTCGGCTACGCTGTGATGTAGAAAGAGACGTCGCTATGTGTTGGCAGAGGAGCGGAGGACGTGGAACCTCTTCAGAGTCATGCGGATGGATCCCAGCTCACGATTCAGTCTCTCCAGACGGTTCTCGAGGGCTACCTGAGGAGGAACGAGGAGCGGGAACTTTAAGTGGCAGCTAAGAGCACAACGGGTGCTGCTGTGTGCAACTGTGGTTTGTTTTCTAACAAAAGCTGAATGCTAACGTCAGCACGCTGAAGATGAAAAGTCAGAGGATCGGGATGCATCCTCTGGGGAACATGAATGTCTGCACAATATTTCATGTCAATTCATCCAAACGTTTTTGAGATATTTTAAGTGATGGACCAACTGTGCAAACCCTCACATTTGAGAAGCTGGAAAAACAATGAGTTCAATAATTAATCTACGAACCATTCAGCTCCAATTACAACACAAGCAAACGATTTCAAGACAATCAATATGTGGAGTCTTACCTCGTCTAACCTGGTCTGAAGAGTCACTCTCCCTCCCGATCCAGGCATCCGGCTCAGAGCGGCCTCAATCTGAGACACACACACACACGCGCACACGCACGCACACACACACACGCACGCACACACGCACACACACACACAGGTTAATGATTCATGAAGTAAAATAATTCTATTGATGCAACAAGCCGGCACGTGACCGGCTGAAACGCTTTGACTGGACTCGGTGTGAACTTCCTAACAATAGAAGTCATTTAGCGGTGGTATAAAAACAATGAAGTCTGTGTTACGTAAGAGGTCGGGTGAGAGATTATTCAGAATGTGTATATATAAATAAAATAAAAACACTCACCTGCAGCTTCTCCTGCGTCAGCTCGTCGAACAGCTTCTCGGCCTCAGCCAGCGAGTGGAGTCCCGGGTCCTCACGGGAGTCCTGCGGGTCGGATCCGGCACAGACTCCCCGATCCTCGTCCCGGCCCAGCTGGGGGTTCCCCTCCGGTGGGTTCACGCCGCGGGACGACTCGGTGTGCTGGAGCTCTGAAGAGAGAGAGGAGACGAGATAGTCTGATGTAAGAGAAGACACTTACATACATCAGGGGGGCAACATCTGTAAATATAAAGCACTCGATCACAGCCTCAATAATACAGATACGAGGTTCAGTTTGGATGTGCACCTTCACCGGTTCATACTCCTGGCACTGTGTACATTTGGGGTTTGCAGGAATGAGTCCTAAAACCCAGAAATGACTCAGCAGTTTTGAATTTTCCAGTTCCCTCGTCTCAAAGTCAATGTTTGATTTGTTTTTAATGTGTTTCCGGTCAGATATAAGGTCCGTGGTTAACGCTTTGAAGGTTCTGTTCTACGTTCTTCTCGTGAATTATAAACCTTCAGGGACACAAAACATTCCCTCACCACTGAGGAAAACACAGCGACACAACTGTTCAAAAAATCATGATGCATCTTTTTAATTTGCTTCAATATCGTTAACTGCTGTAGTGTTTGCTTCTGAACGTTTAAGACACATCGCCGTGTCTCTGTCCCTTCATGTGTGCACCCGATGAAACATGAACTTCTACCAGACATTCAATTGAAGACAGTTTCCTCTGTCTCAGGATAAACCTTTACAACTGTCGTCCTATACTCCGATATATAAAAACAGATGAAGCATAAGGAAGTGCAGAACTAACATCTGGGTTGTTAAGTATTACTTCCACAGGTCTGTTGCATCAACTGGTTGAACCAGAGGAGGAGATCAGAGCCTCAATGCTGCACATTGTGGCCTCTGTTACTTCAAACATCTGTTGGATATTCTCTGGAATATATTACCGTCCTCTCTGTCTGACGTGAACTGGAGTCTCTTCCTGGGACTGCTGCTGTGGAATGAATGGCGTCTCTGGTCAACTTGTTCATCAGTCCTGCAGACGGCACACAGTGGGATGTTGTTGTTACTTCATGCAGTGTAATGTTCCGGTAGACAGAAGTCTTGTTGAGGAAGCTGCTGTTCTGGCTCTCTGAGACACTTTTTACTACCGAAGAGCGTTTTCAAAACACAGAAAAACCATGAAAGAAATCGGCGATAGACAAAAGTAAACAGTTCAGATGTTACGGTGGTTTCTTCTTCTTCATGTCTGTTACTTCTGTGTGTTGCTCACCTATTGTGCATGTGTTCCTGTCTGGGCATCAGGTGACCAAAGGCAGTGGAGTAGTTCTCAGTGGGGCAGCGTTTAGGACTGGACTTAGCAGACATGGGCATGAGTAAAGTTCCTCTCTTTGCTGGAGGAGAGAGAGAATAGCACAACATTAATTAAAGAGTTAAACAACTCTAAACCCACTTCTGAAATGTCTCAGGAAGACGTCTAACTGGGAGGACGTACTGGGCGTAGTTGGGGGTTTGTTTCGATGTTGTGGAGGAGGCAGTGACGAGGACCTGTGGCCCTCTGGAGACAGACTCCTCTGAGCTCTCAGCAGATCTGCAGCTCTTTTCGCTGCTGCTCCTCTTCCTCCTCCTCCTCCTCTCCCTCCTCCTCTGAGCTCAGCTCTGGCCGTGACTCCTCCAGGTTTCACCGCCTCCCAGTCCGCCTGAAGCCCTCCTCGCTCCTGAATCACCTCTTTGTGTCTCCGCTCCACAAACCCGACGGTGGTCCTCTGATTGCCGAACCCTGTGGAGAGAAACCACACCGACGTGATGAGGTCCAATTCAAAAAACCTTCAGCGAGAGGACCGAGTACAAAAGTCACACATCAGTAATCAGGATGTCTGATCGGCCTAATTAGTCAGTCCATTAATCAATCAACAGGACATTAAATAACTGTTTATTACAAGAAAAGATAAGATTAACAACAAGAGGCGTCAGCAAAACAAAACAAAAGGAGAACAATGAATAAGTTATAAAACAGTGAAGATATAATAAATAAGTAAACTGTAAAAATAACAAAAACTAAAAGAAGATTCAATCGGAGTACTTGGTAAAGTGTGATGAGCATTATTATAATTAACCAAATGCAATAAAACCGTCTCTGTTTTAAAGGGAACTGTTTCCTCCTTTAAACTATGCAACGTGTCTTTGCTGTGATGAAGCGCTGCGAGCCTCTAGAGCAGTGTCCTGATTGGATGCCAGTCGCTTCACATCACAGTCGCATACTTTAAAAGTGATTGCAGCCATTGTTCCCTTCTGCAGGGAACAGCCGGCCACGTCCTCTTCCTCTTCATCTTCTGTTTCACTTGCCTCAAAAAAAGTTGCATCTCAAAACCGTTGCAAATAAAAGTGAACAGCTTACGAGTAGAGAAGTGTTCTGAAACTACCGGTCCTCTTTCCTAACCTTCTGAGACGCAGGTCTGGGTTTCTGCCCGTCCGGAGTAAAACACAACCCCTGTAGTCTCCGCTTGTGTTCTAATGGAGTAGTGCGGACGCTAAACGTTGGTGTTTTGAAATCGATCAGTGTGGATGTATTGGTAGTGCGAGTCACACTGTGGGTGGTGGTCTTACAGGGGGCCCGGCTCTCCGTGGCTCGGGTCTCCTCCAGCTGGATCAGGGCCCTCATCATGGGCGTCAGGGAGCAGGAGCTCTCCCGGCGAGCGGCCTCCCGCTGGCTCGGCTCCTGGTGGCGCTGCTGAGGCGGAGCTTGTTCACACTCCAGGGGAGACGCACACCTGCAGGACAGGTCAGTTAAAACATTCTTATTTCTTGGCACTATTTGTGTTGTTTATAAACTATAAAACACTCCAAATAACGCTGATTCTGATTATATCCCCAACGTACCTCCAGCTGCCACCGGCTGAAGAGGAGCCCACAGAGCTTCCAGGTCCTGACGATTGATCAGTGATTGGACACTGGGACTTCCTGCGGACACTCGATTGGTTCGTTTGAGGGAACGGGGATCTCCTGCCGCCGCCGTTCAGCTGCTCGGAGGGGGACTTCCTGCGGGTGACGTCTGGCTCCGCTGTGCATTTACTGGGTGACATCAGCAGGTCAGGATGGTGGAAGAGACTGCGGACGTGGGAAGAGGAAATGTAAACTTAGACGTCCATGTCCAATATCCGAAATGCTCTTTTTCCTCTCAGCTGTCGGCAGGAGAACGAAAGACAAAGTAATCAAACTTGTAGCCTGATGTCCTGCAGCTGACCTGTCTGCCAACGATCTCATATATATATATATATATATATATATATATCCGGCCTACAGCACCGACAGTAGATACGTAAGAGAGACAGATCATCAGAACATGGAGGTGCTCACCCAGCCCCAGACGGTTGTGTGTTACTGTGGGAAGGATAACGAGCCCTGGCCTGGTTCTCGTGCTCCAGCTGCTTCACCTGAGACTCCAGTTTGGAGATTACTCTGTGGGGGGGGGGGGCAGATGGAGACAATACATGGTCACAAGGCTTAAAGATACAGATAGACTCTCTGTTGACTTCTTTATGACTAATTCAACATCGTTTAAGATCCATAGATAGACGGAGAGACAGTGTTTCTATTATTTTGTCCACCAAAATTGACATCCAAATACAGACCGCTCAGAAAAGACGACGCTGGGTGAAGCACTTTCTCTCCAAACAGAAGTAATACAACCCACAGCTGACCCTCATCTCTTCACCTCCTCGACTCTATTATGAACTCTGCTGTCATGACCTCCTGCAGAGACTCCATCACACCCTGAAGCTGGAAATGTTCCTGCAGATCTTTCTGTATTTTCCCATTTTGATGCTCCGAGGTCGACTGTGTTCCGTTCTGCTCTTTTCTTTTTTAGAGTCGGCTAAATGTAAGAAATTCTCTTTTTTCATCCGTTCTTAGGATTTACTTACATCCTCCGTGCGTTCAAGGAATCACTCTTTTTCTAGTTGGCTTGTACGTTGTAGTAACTTCTTTCCTTGCCTCCTATTCCCTCTTTATTAAGAGGCCACTCACAGGTCCCTGAACCTCTTGTTTTCTCGTGCCGCTCCCTCCTATGACACACGTATTGACGTTCTGCGAGCTGCAGTCTGTTATCTGTCCGTGACTCCGCTGAAACGACTCGACGCACTTCATCGACGCCGAGTTCACGGAGCTGCAATCGCTGCCGATTTGCAGGCGGAGCTGAAACCGCAGAGGAAAGTTTCTGCGTAGCGCCAGCCGATGAACGCTATTATCTACTCCTGTCGACAGCACAGAGAGCATCATTAGGCCTGTATCGATTAATCCTCTCCATCTCCCCGCTGTCGCCCAGCCTCCACTGCAGCTCTTTCACTACAAAAAGCTGTGAAGTCACATCTCAGTTGTGAGACATAAACGCAGAGTTTCTTGTTGTGTTAAGAGTGAATCTGCGTCCAATGTTATTTAAAAACATCACCGCGGTCACTTTGTTTTACTCTCTTAGTTGTAAAGATGAGCATCAAATCAAATGTCTGTCCTAATTGTTGAAGTTGATCATTTGTTTTATGACACGTCAGAATTTAGTGACGGGATGATCCACAAGCGATCCTCTCACCTCTTCAGCTCTGACATCTGATCGGCGGCATCGACGAGCTTGTTCTCTGTTGACACCAGGTTGTTCTGTGGATACACAACGAAGACATGTTGATGATGATGATGATGATGATGATGAATATATATATATAAGTTCCAGTTAGAGATCCTTTACCTTCATTCCCTCGTGCTCCTTCACCAGAGAGCCATATTGTCCGAGCCGCTGAGGACACAAAACAACAGACGTCCGTTATAAAGACGGTCGGTGTTGATGACACCGGTCTGACACCAGTGCTCCTGCCTCCCAACCGTAACGTCTGCATGACATTCATCGCTGCACCTGGCATTGGGATCGATGTTACGCATCTGAAAAGGGATTTTTGGGATGTTTTACTACAGTGGATGAGTTTGATTTCAGGAGTCTGAGATACGTCCACAGCAGAAGATTACTTTGCTCCCGCGCTGGTTCTCTAAACTCCATCGACTGTCGGTGAGAAACCAAAATCATCCAGAATGCGTGTGTGCTCTCGTTGTTGTTCATAAGACGCATGAGGCATTCTTCTATATCGGGCTTTATAAATCAGTAAATGTCGTCCAGTGTTTAAAACCGACGTCCCAACGAAAAGTGCAGAAAATGTTTCCCAGAAAATAAACGGTGACGTTACGTCACGCCTGGCCAGATCCTCGGTGTGAGCAGCTATCCATCCATCTGATCTGATTGGTGCATCCTTTCATGGAAGAAACTCTTATAAAATAAATCCTCTCGACAGAGAAAGACATATTTCACGGTGCCTGCAGAGTGGGGGAACGTTAATGTCAGACTCACATCCTGCAGCGTCTTGTACTCTCTCTCCCTCCTCGCCTCCCTCTCGTCTGCCTCCCTGCAGCTGTTCTGCAGCGCCTCCTCCAGCTGACGAACGCGGGCCTTCCATCGTGCTGCCAGGCCGTCCTTCTCTTTGCCCGAGCGCTTGCTGTCTTCCAGTCGCTGCTGCAAGGACTTCACAGCAGCTCCCGCTACGACGTAGCGCTCCGGCCACTCTGCCTGACGAGGGGAAGTCACCTCAGAATTAGGGAACGGATACCGATCGAATGCATACGCTTGATATGTTGAAGGTGAGTGGAGAGAAACACCTTTGATGTAGAGGAAGATATTTTAAACGTGTCTAAACGTCTCTGAGATTAAAGTTGTAAAATCACAAATTTACAAGAAAAAACTAGTTTTCTTCAGATATAGTCATTGTATATTTCTGGACTTCCTTGCTGAAGAGCAGTACATTGAAAACAATAACAGAATACATTTATCTCTACATAGACGTAAACGTAACAGATGCCGTTTGCTGCAATAAAAGAAAACACTTGTGATAAATAATGTAAAAAGGAATCCGAGGACTGATACCAGTTTCTTCTCCAAACAGCAGTTTGTTGCCTGCAGTTCTTGAATGTGACCGGTGGCCTCAGCCAGAGCTTCCTCCAGATGTTTGCACCTGTCAACAAACAGACATCACGTGAACACGGAGTCAGGAAACTAAATGTGGCGTCAATATCTCAGTTTCAATGTAGGTTCTTCAGTTACTATATATTACTATACACTAGAGGAAGTGGAAAACTATTCTGTGGAGCCAACAACAACACTTATCAACACTGGGAGTTCCCCCTTTGTTCTCTTTAAATCCAACATTGTTAAAATCAGGAATGAATGCATCGTGTTCAATGGCTTGACTTCTTTGTTCCTGCAACGCACGTTATATCTGTTCATGCACCGATTAATATGTAAACATACGGAGTGGATAAACCATCAGCTGAGGAAGGCTGTGAGATGCAACGGAAAGCTCCAGGAAAGGTTGGTAAGGAGCCCTTTTACTTCTTCTTTTCTCTAAAAGCCCTGTTCATCATATCGACATAAACACCGTGAATACAAATCATGAACGCACCATCTTGTGTCTCCCCGTCCCATAATGCCGTACACAAGTGAGTTGTAGAGCAGGAAGAGACGTTTCTATGTGCAGGGAATGCATGAAGGAGTGAAGCGGTACCTCTCTGCGAGCGCCTGGTTGCTCTTCTCTAAACCACGGGGCAGATCTCGGAGCTCCAGTTTGTCTCGCAGCATCTGGATCTCAGACTCGTAATATGCTTTCAGATCAGCAACGTGTCGAGAGTGCTTCTCTCGCAGGTTCTGCCTCAGTCTGAGGAGAACAAAGAGAAAAGAAGAAGATGAATGAAACCGTTGACGACTTCTGTGGGATTAAACAACACAGAGTGATGAAGGTGCAAACTATTTCTTCTGATTAAAAAACTTTCTAAAGCCGCTTCTATCGGTCGATAAATGACTAAGATCCTCTGGCAGGGTCTGATCAGGTCTCAGGGTCTGATCAGGTCTCAGGGTCTCAGGGTCTGATCAGGTCTCAGGGTCTGATCAGGTCTCAGGGTCTGATCAGGTCTCAGGGTCTGATCAGGTCTCAGGGTCTGATCAGGTCTCAGGGTCTCAGGGTCTGATCAGGTCTCAGGGTCTGATCAGACTGTCTTTCATGGCATTCTCTATTTGTTGTAAATGTTTTAACCCTCTGAACCTCAAGCAGCGTTGGAGCGTTTCCTTTTGCTCATTTTTCTCTCTGTGGTCTTAATTTTCACTTCAATATAAAGTCCTGCTCCTCGATGGAAACAGAACCATGACTAGAAGTAGAGAACTAGAACATGTCTTTAGTGCAGAATAACAGTTACCATGACATAAACCATAAACAACGCTTTGATTTATTTGATAATTTATTTTACAAAACTCTATTTGTCCAACATGTTTCCAATGTTCTACTTGTTTGTAGGAGCACAGATTGAATGTGTTTTACAGAATCAGGTCACTGAAAAAGGTTTATTTTGGACGAGGTATGTAGAATAAAATGTTTTTGTTGACATATCACAACTTTAAGCTTTGTTTTGGCTGCTTTTACTGACGGTGGCGTTCGTTCAAGGACCGTCGGAAAGATAAAAGTCTGACGGTACTGACGGTTTTCACAGCTCCTGGCTGTGATCAACGCTGTAGTTTTGGCGATTGTTTAAAGAAAACATGCTTTTCAATCCCGCCGGCAGGTTTTGGGGTCATTTTATCGTAAATGTGTTGAAGAAAAGTGCTGAATAAATAATACTAATATTTTTAACATCAAGCAGTGTGAATAAGCAGAGCAACCTGTGCACGTTACACTCACAGAGAAAGGACGACGGGGTCCTCCGGTGATGACGCTCTCTCCATGTGTGGACTGGCTGCAGGCCGAAGAGAAGCACCAGAGGCTGGACGAGGCTTCAGGGTGCTGGTGTGGGTGCGACTGCCCTCCTCCTCGCTGGCTGAGGGGGCGCCGGCGCCGCGTTGCTGGCTGGATGTGCGGGAGCCGGGCTGGGTCTTACCATGCAGGGTAAACGGGGCAGCCGGGGACGCGTTTCCCCACAAGCTCTGCACGTTAGAAGGGGAAGGTCCGGCCGCCGAAGCGCCGGAGGTGTCGGAGATGCAGTCCGTGTCTCCGGGGTTGGGACTGTCGGGGGTCCCCACTCTGGGGTAGTGGGGGGGCTGAGCGGCGAACGACGGGCTGCTGAAGTGAGACGGCGAAGTGAAGCCGGAGGTTCGATCCGACTGCCGCTGGTTCGCTGCTGGGTCCAAAGTCAACACCTAAGAAAGCAACAATGTTGGTTAGAGCCGTGTGGGGGACCCACTTCTATTAAATGACAAACTATGGTGACCCAATTCAGGAATGGACCATAAGTTACTGAATGAACATCATGCTGTACTGAAGACTTGAAACTAGAGATTGAGACATAAACTCATGTTTACAATGTTTACTGAGGGAATAAATCAAGAGAGAAGTAGAGTCATTTTCTCATAGACTTCTATACAACCAGAGGAGTCGCCCCCTGGTGGACACTAGAGAGAATGCAGCTTAAACACATGAAGCTTTGGCTTCACTCTGCAGAACTGGAGGTTGCCGTCTGGTCTTAACCTAGTCTCTGAGAATAAGTGGGTTCGAGGCTCAGCCCCGGAATGAACTGATCACCAATGAGAAGTGTGACGTACCTGTGGAGACGAAGGACTGGATGTGACAGAGCCGTCCCAGTCGGAGCATTTACAATCAGATCTCTGCTTGTTGTGATAGATGTCTCTGAGAGACGGACGAGGCTCCTCAGACAGAGTCTACCAGAGACGGAGATGAAACATTCAGGACGAGAGGTTCCTCAAACAGGGTACAGGGAGGCGACCGCGTCGTACAGGTGCCTTTAGTTGTTACTCACGAGACTCAAGGAGGCCTCTTGCAGGAGGAGGTAGGCGCCGCTGTCGAAGCTGTCCGGTAGAGGGTGATACAGTTCACTCTCAGTCAGACGCCAATACGTGAGGCCTACGACAGAGTGGAGGAAGTAGTGGCATTTAATCTACTTTAAAAAAAGATGTACTTATAAATATATCTTGTGAGAAAACATTAAGTACGGTGGCCAAGACTGAAAGACCCCTGAACATGGAGACTCTTTATCTGAGTCATGTTTCGTTTTTGAAACAGAGGACGGGTACAAAGTTACAAAAAAAATCAATACTGGAAAGTGGAAAAGTGAAAATGTAAAAGTTGACTTACAAATTTGAGATTAATTCCATCGATTTAATAAATAAATAAAGATTTTAAGATTCAGGATTGCAGGAGGAACCAATGTGCAGAGAGTAAGGAAGTCTTAAAACACTGAGACACTCATACATGTTGGTTGTGCTCTTTTCATGGGATGTGTTGAGAGAAAGAAACATATAAAACATTACCAGACTCACTTCAGATAATAAATAAATAAACTATGGGCCGCGACCTGCTGTCAGAGACAGTTCAGCTGCATCATGATTTCAGGTGACACCTGTCAAAGTGTGTGAAATGATTATTGTTCCTCAGAACAAAGCCCTGAGAGACACAACAGCGCCATCTTACTGTCACTGGAGGTAGTTGCAACATAACAACATGTCCTGTACTGTGATTTGCTCACGCCTCGCGCTGTGTTCTCGTCTGAGGCAGTGAATCGTTACCTGAGGCCTCGGACATCAGGCTGTCACTCCTCCTCAGGGGGAACGAGCTGGACGGCGGCCCGGCCGGTCGCTGCTGAAGCCAGATAGAGACGAGTGGATTAGACTCAGCAGAGCGGGAATGTACTCAGGACCACCAGAGACATCGACATCAAAAACAAGCATCTCTGCAATCTGTCAGCACGTGGTGAGCTGTACCTGGTCTGGAAGGCCTGAGCTCTCCGGGGGGTTTTGTTTGTGGGATTCTCTGATGCCGAGTGGCTGCTGCTCCTCGTACTCAGGGATTTGGGATGAAGCCGGTCCTGCTTTGCTCTTCTTGGACCTGATTTTCTGCCTCTGGGCCCAGGAGGTCAAGAGCTGGCTGGTGCTGCCGACAGAGAGGAAGGTTATTGTCTCTGCACCCGTCACTTCAGTCCCTTCTGAACTTGACTAAATGGTGTTTAAGTCTGCGGCTCCTTCAGGTTGGAATCGGTTGCAAAATCCGCTCCAGGAGCCGCTCTCATCTGATGAGTTTAAAGTGATTCTAAATGACTCGGACGTCGGCACGTCTGGCTGTAGATGTTTGAAATAATAAAACAGATAAGTAGAGATATCATTTTTCAGACAACGTGTTCTTCTTAACAGCGTTTCTCACCAAAGTTCGCCAAATTAAAAAAAATAGTTTTCAGACGTTTTTAAGACCAAACAGCATGTGGTCATGAGCATGAAAGACAACAATGGAAACCCGTAGGTCGATATGGCCTCCAGTTATCGACCAAATCCATGAATTTACTGACATTTAGCAGCTACAGAGACACATATTTCACTCAGGAGGTGGTGGAGACCAAACCAGAGGAGAGAATATTAAACTTACATTCATCACGTGACACAAACACAAAGACTCCAAATCATTGATAATATTCCTCTAGTTGTAAAACCAACGTAAAAGGTGATCATACTTGTTTCCCCAAAAATAAACAGTTATTGCAGATTTAATAACTCATCAAACAGAACCATCAGCCGGATATAAAGCAGAAACTACGTGGACGGATTAACCAATTAAACAAGAAGTGCACAAGCATCTAGTCTGTGTGTCGGCCTTACCCAGAGGCTCTCTGCTGGTGGTCTAACGGGTGAGTTTCATCCACTCCCACAGTCCTCACATCTGCCCCAATCACATGTTCCTGGAGGTCAGGGGACCAGTGGTGCTTCTCCCTCCCATGGAAACCGCCCTCGTCCTCCCCCGGAGACCCAGCAGGTTCCAGACCCGTTTCCCAAGCAGACAGAGTCCCGTACCCGCTGCTGAGCACCGTGGTCGCCCGCTCCCCGTCCTGGTCGGCGGCCTCTGGTCTCTGGGGCGGAGGAGGATAAGGGGAGCTAAAAGGGAGAAGAAGGGCCGGGGCTGCCAGGCCGTCATTGTCACTGGCCACGTTTCTGGGGAGCCTGAAGTCACTGGAGATGAGGGGGAACATATGGTCCTTTGTGTTTGGGGAAGTTTTGGTCACCGAAGTTGGAGAGAAATCTGTGTGTGGCTGGCGGTTCTGGAGCTGAACCAGGGCCTTAATTTCATCCTGAATCAACTGGAAAAATAAAAACAACAACATTGTTTTTCCGGATAAACAGATATTTTATCATGATAAGACATAACTGAATGCAGTCTTACCTGTATTTGGCACTGGTATTGTTCTTGCTGAGCGAGTATTTGCCCTTGGTATTGCTTCTCAACCAGCTGAAACAGATGCAACCATCGGCCCTGATGCAGAAATAAATGTAAGTGTAATTAACCTACAGCACAGCAGCTGGGGCAGAGCCATGGTGCATCTTAATCACGGTCCACGTACACTGACATTCCATATCTGCCTTTGACTTGTCTTTTCATCTTCAGAGGCAAACTGGAAACACAACATCTGCACAACATCCCATACAGCTCACCTAATGAGCCAGCACAGTTACACGCACACTTTGGTGTCGTAGCACATCACAGCTGTCTGTTCCATGCAAATCACTTCCTGTGTTTGAAAAGATCAGCTGCAGCGAGGTGCTGTGTGTGTGTGTCTTACTGTCAGGTGTGATCCACACAAAAAACAAAAGTGTCAGTTCAGACTTGAGGCTGCAGCACACAAGAAGAACTGCCACAGCAGCTAACCCCAACTTCACTTTCCACGTCACCAGCGAGTGTTTACACTCTCACGTCCACGTCCTACCGTAACTATCGTCTTTCAGGCTCTGTGGTGTTTTCTCACCTCACAATCCTTCCAGATCTCCGGGTCGGTCTCTCCGCTGCTCTGGATCTCCTGCACCAAAGCTTTAAGGGTCTCCAGGGAGCTGGGGTTGATGAATGGGAGGCTCTTCCCTTGTTCAAATGCTTCATCTGTGCTCAGACACCTGCAAGAAAAGCACATAATATGAATTCACATACTGAACCAAAGGATTGTGATATATGTATGTAGCAACACGATACATCCAACCAGGATTAAATATCAGATTAGGACATAGATGCACAGGACTCTGGATGCCACAAAATGAAAACAATGACCAAATTAAAGCTCCAAAAGTTTTAAATTCCAATACATTTTCTGTGAAGTTCAAGGAAATTCAGAAAACTACAACAATGGTCTTTCACAGGAAATAGATTCATATTTGTAGCATTAAATTTAGCACAGTATATATGTGAGAGGACATTTATATTGCCTTCTAGTCTACTGGTGGCCACGGTTTCATATCTTATCTCTGCACAGAGAAATGACAGTTTTCCATAAACAGCAGCGTGTTTACAGTTGCTGCACCTGATCTTGTTGCGTGCTGGTGTGATGTCCGTGGGCCTGCTCTCCACAGGGCCTCCTGCTGTTTGGGAGGCTGTGTGTCTGTCCTCTGAGACGGCCAGCCCCGAGGCTGATGTCCCCTCGGAGGACACCAAGGAGGTCTCACTCTCCTTACCCCCATCCCCGTCAGGACTGACATGGCAATGGCTCAGAGCCCCCGAGCTGGACACATCCTCAGAGATACTGTCATCTGTGGACATGTTTATGGGCCCATGCAGAGGGGGTCAGTCTGACAGCTAGGAACCAAGAGAAGGAGGAAACAAGACATGTGATGAGGACTAACTACTGCACACACACTTACTTACTTGCCCTTCCTACACCCTCCATACACACACATTGATACTACTACTGTATTACTCGCCTATAGAGTATTCATATACTAATGTCTATACAGAACATATCAGATTTGTAGCGTATTCAACATATTCATCATACCTCCAGATATTTATTCCTGATATCTACTATAAGCATTACTTGTAACCACACTCTGCACTTTATATTGTATACTATACCTGCACTGTCTGCTATGTTCATACTTTACATATCTTATTCCTACACAGCGATAACACTGTATACACCGAGTTTATTCTCCATTATATTTATTCTGTACAATATCATGCACTTTACTCTGCTTTTTGCATGCCTGGTTAGCTTCTAAACTGTATTGTGTTGTCTCAGAACCAGAACTCAATGTGCAATGACAATGATGTTGAATACAATCTAAACTAACTGTCAAAATAAGCTTATTGTACAGCTGTTATAGCTCAGAATAAGCTCCCAGGCCATGCTATATTTCTAACCTTATATCTGCAGTCAACATGCAACAGTTAACAAAACATAAACAGCAATATTCAAGCTAATGTGTCAACATTTGGCATTAGCGTCTACCACCCTTCCTTGTCTGTCAAGACCTGCGTTTCCTGTGTGACAGCTCGTCTGAACTGGCCATGTTTTCACTGCGAATAGCTCATTTTACCACCACAGACAATCAACACATTAAACAAGACAGCTAACGTTAGTATAATTAGCCATGTAGCTACATTAGCTTCTTTGGCTATGGTGTCAGACAGCCAAACAGCTACAACTGACAAGCAATTGGTTAGCTAGCTAGCTAAGTTGAGCTAAGTTGTGTTTATTACAGCGTTGTAAACACAGCTAAACAGCGCGCGGGAAATTACAACACACATAAACAGAAAAGGTAAACAATGGAGCAGACACATAAAATACATAGTTAACGTACCCGTTGACTTGTATCTTCGCTTCCTCCATATTTCTGTGTGAGTAAACGAGTAGCTGCTGTTAGCTGGTTGCTGGTTGGCTGCTGCACTGCAGTGATCTCTGTGCTGCTGTAACGTTCACGGTCCTCGCGTCGCTATTGGTCGAGCTCTAATCAAAAATACAGCGCCGTGATTGGTCGTCACTTTCACTCTGTGTTTCTATTGGCTGTTCAATAGAGCACTTCAGTAAGAGTCCTAGTTTTCTTTTTTAAATTTAATTCATTGCAAAACTGCAATTATTTTGCAACCATAAAGTACGATGCACACAGAAAACTAGAGCTGAAATGTCTGAAATTGTCTCATCTTTGACGGTTACATGTTTACGGTTCACAGCGTGGCATCTTTTCTTCACACGTACAGTATTTTAACTTCAGTTTCATGATGTAAAGATCATAATTCTTGTAGAGACTTTTTATCTTTTGTGTCAACACTGACCATTTCTTTTCACTAGCCAGTTTTTACATGAAATCAAATTCATATTGTATTGAAAGGGCTTTACGAAGTCCATTTACACACACACACACACACTAACTACCATGCAAGGTGCTGAACATCTGGAGCAGTCTGGAGTTCAGTATTTGTCTCAAAGAGCAGATCACATGAACGACGTCTGCAGAGAGAAGAGAACAATCCCTGCAGCGTTCTTACTTCTTATTTTCACTTACAAGCAGAGTTATTCTAACACTTTGGAAAGACTAAAAACTGGATGACGAATGTCTACAATGCACTGAATCAAATGACAACAACTGTATTGAAAATACAATTTATTACATTGAGTAATAAATACATACAAAGATGCAAGTAACAGCATTTTCCTTTTTTCTTATACCAAAACCACCCTGAACATGAATGAACCGATGCATTTGAAACATCTCTGCCCCTCCCTCACTCTGCCACGTGTGTTATAAGGGTCCGAAAAAACAGACCAAAGTACTATCAAAAACAAGTCGTTTCCATCTACCCCTGTACAAGCCATGCACTGTCTACAATAACCCCCGGGCCCGTTCGCATGCATCAACCAAATGTTTTAAATATGAAGTCAAAACTAAGATCCCAAAAGTGGGGCATAAAAACACATGATACCCTTTCAGATGAACTCCAGGAACCCAAAACATGATTTCAATGAATCCTGCAGAAACCTCAGGAGTCATGAATTGTGTTATCGTTTCTTTCTTTCTCTCTCTCTCTCTCTCTAGGAGCTTGCTTTTTCCTTTTTCCATCCTTTGTTCTTTTAATTCCTCTTCTCAAAGGAACTGCCATGCAAGTTGTTTTTTTGTTTTTTTCATGAGACGCACACTGTTAGTTTTTTCTTGCAGGGAGGAATGTTGGTGTTCGTAGCTAAGACCTCGCGTTTCTCTCCGTCTCAGACAAGCACTCACGCACCAACCCTCTGGCATGGATTATTCCTGTGAAGAGACACAAATCCTGTTTAGAGTCACACACTTCACACAAATTCATCTGCATATGCAGTGAGTGTTCAGATCGTTTACTTCAGTAAAAACAAAAGCTGTCAGACAAATGTAGAGTAAAAAGTACAATATTTACCTCTGAGGTGTAGTACAGTAAAAAGTACAATATTTACCTCTGAGGTGTAGTACAGTAAAAAGTACAATATGTACCTCTGAGACGTAGTACAGTAAAAAGTACAATATGTACCTCTGAGATGTAGTACAGTAAAGAGTACAATATTTACCTCTGAGATGTAGTACAGTAAAAAGTACAATATTTACCTCTGAGGTGTAGTACAGTAAAAAGTACAATATGTACCTCTGAGATGTAGTACAGTAAAAAGTACAATATTTACCTCTGAGATGTAGTACAGTAAAAAGTACAATATGTACCTCTGAGGTGTAGTCCAGTAAAAAGTACAATATGTACCTCTGAGACGTAGTACAGTAAAAAGTACAATATGTACCTCTGAGACGTAGTACAGTAAAAAGTACAATATGTACCTCTGAGATGTATTGGAGTGGAAGTATAAAGTTGAATAAAATGTAAATACTTAAGTTGAAACTAGATGTACTTGTGCTTAACTTAAGTGCAGTACTTGAGTAAATGTGCTGAGTTGTATTTACCTCTTTTCAGTCTCTCCATTGCACTCTTACTTCCAGCATACGTGGGCCTGATCTCCTTCCCCAGCTCTTCGATGATGGCCAGCAGCTCTGCATATTTGTTCTGAGGCACTTGGCTGCCACTGGAGACCTGATGGTAAACACATATACCATAAACCAGTGAATATCCTTATAATAAACCAGTGAATATCCTTACAATAAACCAGTGAATATCCTTATAATAAACCAGTGAATATCCTTACAATAAACCAGTGAATATCCTTATAATAAACCAGTGAATATCCTCATAATAAACCAGTGAATATCCTCATAATAAACCAGTGAATATCCTTATAATAAACCAGTGAATATCCTTATAATAAACCAGTGAATATCCTTATAATAAACCAGTGAATATCCTTATAATAAACCAGTGAATATCCTTATAATAAACCAGTGAATATCCTTATAATAAACCAGTGAATATCCTTATAATAAACCAGTGAATATCCTTATAATAAACCAGTGAATATCCTTATAATAAACCAGTGAATATCCTTACAATAAACCAGTGAATATCCTTATAATAAACCAGTGAATATCCTTATACTAATACTACTAATTACATCAGTTTAATGTCAGTTACCTGTGAGAATCCCAGAGATGGAGGTCCATAGTCGCTCAGGAGGGGCCTGTAGGACTGCAACGTGGCCAGGTTAGCTGCTGAGGGAGACTGGAGGCTTCCAACTGTTCACAAAACACAAGATGACACCAGTGAGGACTTACAGCACAGACACCTGCAGGAGGTCAGTGCAGAAAGTCAGAAAATATGTGAAAAAAAATAATAATAATTTTTTCCAAGAACCAGAGGGGGCATTTTTAAATTGTTCGTTTTAATCCGCCAAACAGTCCAAAACCCAAAGATTTTCAATTCAGCATTTTGCTTCGTAAATAAATCAAACGAGTAATTGTACACCAAAATAGTTGACTATTAATTTTCGTTTAATCAACCAGTCGATTAATCGTTGCAACTGTCAAACCATTTAACTGTAGATGAATCAAATTCCCATTAAAAATACTGTTTCGAGGCAGTGGTGGTAAGTGACTAAGTACATCTACTCAAGTACTGTACATAAGTCTGAGTTACTTCTGTTCTACTTGAGTTTCTTAAATTGTATTCTGCTTTCTACTTCTACTCCACTTCAAAGTACTTGTTTTTGTACCTGTAGCTACTTTGCAGTTGAAGCCTTTAAAAACTAATAATGACTAATAAAATATTCAGATTGTGAAGTAAAAGTAGCAATACTACATTGTAGAAATACTTTTACAAGTAAAAGTCATGGTTTTAAAAATGCAAAAGTATAAGTACAAAATGTGTTAGCATCAAAATATACTTGTTTTGTTACTTGTAACACAGTATTTTAAACAGTTATTTCTACTTTTTTTGTTTTACTTGTAAGAGAGTATTTTAAATAGTTATTTCTACTTTTTTTGTTTTACTTGTAAGAGAGTATTTTAAATAGTTATTTCTACTTTTTTTGTTTTACTTGTAAGAGAGTATTTTAAATAGTTATTTCTACTTTTTTTGTTTTACTTGTAAGAGAGTATTTTAAATAGTTATTTCTACTTTTTTTGTTTTACTTGTAAGAGAGTATTTTAAACAGTTATTTCTACTTTATTTTTGTTACTTCTAACAAAGTATTTTTAAATGCTGTTATTTCTACTTTTTGTTTTAAATAGACGTTGATACTTATTTCCACCACTGACTCGAGGCATCTTTTTGTCCGCCACCTCGGCGCGCCTGCTGCTTTGTTCGGCTGTAATATTCAACCTCCGACGCGAGATGTCCTCGAAGAGCCATAAAAATAAAAAGAATTCAGAGGCAGATCAATCAGCAGCTCCGACCGAAGGAGCATCATGGAGGAGGAAACGGAACAAGGGCTGGCTCAAGAAGACACAAAGTGATACATTTTTGTCACCGTGTAACGGCGACCGACCGTCGGGACCCGGGACGGCGAACGACCGTTGATCGCGTGTTAGGAACCAACCGTCGTCCTCCGCCGACGGTTACCGCGGACGGCGCTCTTTTCGACATTAGTAATAATGGCGGATATGAATTAGCCTAGCTCCCAGGATCTGACCCTATATATATAACTGGACAAAAAAAAACTACAGACACGGTCTTTCTCCAGGTATTCTCCGAGACCCCGAATTTAACACTCGATTTAACGAACGGATACTTTGATTTTCCGCCATTTTTTCTCCTTACCCTGGTTCCCAGAAGTTCCCGGAATGTGCTGATGGACATTGGGTTTATAAGACATTCCCAGAGACATTGTAAATTAAAGAAATAAAAATGACCCGAAATTCAGTGAAGCGTCTGTCTCTCACTTTTTGTTTACAACAGCGGCACCGGCAAATATGGCCGTCACTTTATATTGACACCCACTGTGCTTTCTAACACTGCTACTATCCATTGCGGGGCTATCAAGAACACACAAAAAAACGGTTAAAACGTGATTTAGACGGTGAAAAACCACGGAATTCACACGCGGTTTTCACGCGTTTGACACGTTTTTCTCCGCTTTCACCGGGAAGTCTACTTTTTTTTTTAAGTCATTGTTTTAAAATACGTTGAAAAGTAAACATGTGAAGTGTGTTTAGACTTATTTCTTCACATTTTAAAGTCTTTCACTTTTTTTTCTTTTTTTTAACACTACAATAAAAAAGTAGTTTTAAAAAGTCCGATAATGAACTTTGTGTGTGTATATTTAATTTAACATTCAATCAGAAATGTTTTGTTTTGTTTTAGTTAAATATGAACACTTTCCCTCTGAAGAGAAAATAAGAGCCGGTTTGTAGATACCTGTCTTTGTCTGAGGGGGCGCGTCCATTGTTCCGTCTGTATATATAAATATATATATATAAAACTGTAGAGGTTTATTAATAATAATACATTAATAAAGGATCCACTCTTATTTTGGAGGCACGTGGCTGTTTCTGCTCTTCCATTCAAATAAGCAGACAGTTAAACCTCCCAGTATGTCCCATCAGGCGCTCTTTGACCGCATGGACTTGGTTTGGCCCAATCCTGGCCCGGTGTCATGACCTCTGACCCCTCAGTGAGGCAGTGGGATGGCCCCTGATAAAGAGTGGACGTTAACGGGTTAACGGTCTCTGGCTTTAGGACGTGTTTGGGGACAATGTGCTGCTT
Source organism: Melanostigma gelatinosum (assembly GCF_949748355.1). Lineage (NCBI taxonomy): Eukaryota > Metazoa > Chordata > Actinopteri > Perciformes > Zoarcidae > Melanostigma > Melanostigma gelatinosum. Next base: position 2,011,820 of record NC_136651.1, on the reverse strand, counting down.
GTTTTCAAAGAATGTTGATGGGAAAATACAACGTAATTAGATTAATTAAGGTATTGGCAAAACATGTTAGTAGTGGAAGAAGTACTTACACCAGTTACTGAAGTAATAGTATCAATGAAACACACAAACAATACACAGAAGTACTCAGATGTACATAAAGGGATATATTAGTATATATGTATTGTAAGATTTTACTTTAAAAACAATAGCATATAACTGTTTCTTTCTATACTTTGTAGTTTAAATGCTTTTATTCTGAAGCATAATTTCAAAGAAAACACACTTTTCCATATAAACAAACATCGAAGAGATGAGCGAACACACTTAAAAAATACTAAACAAGTAATTATGTAAATATAATTTACTAATAGTTATACTATTAAACTTGTAACTTCACCTTCAAAATGTTGTCGCCAAATTGTTTTGTAGTCATATTATATTTATCATTCACTGAATATACAACAGTATAACAAAGGCCATGTCCTACTTTGCTGATTAAATGTACACACATTTACTTGAATAAAACTTTACAATGCAGAACTTCTACTTGTAATTGAGTCTATCTTGTGTGTTTGCTACTTTTCCTTACATAAAAGATGTGAATACTGCTGAAGAACACTATAAATTCAAAATGACTTGTATTTCCTAGGTATAGTGACTAAAGAGTTCTATAATCTTTGGCAATGAATCAGAAGTGGTGATTTAAGAGGAATAAACCCAAATTAAAAGACCTCACTGATGCAGATAAGTCGCAGTGATTATTTGTCATTGAACACATGAATCATAATTAAAATGATGCAAAGCTTCGTTATCAGCCAGTGGGACCACGTGTCTCTGTAGTACAAGTAACAGTACTACGAGGTAGAAGTATACCAAGCTTTATTGAGCATCACACTCATTCATGTACAGGTGAATATTTGTACAACTCGGTCAGTAGTGCAACTCGTGCAAAGATGGAAGGAGAGAAGAAAAAAAAAAAGTCCTTCAAGTGTTTCAGCTTCAGAAGGAGCCGGCGACGTGTTTGACATCTCAAAAAGACAAAATAAAACGTTTCTATACGGCGGACATTCAAGTTAAAAGACTTCTCAGTTAAAGAGCCGATCAGGGAAAGTCTGTCACACAGCAGGTTTGTTTTCATGTTTACAAAGTGTACAAAATGCACATGACACAAAGACTTCTTCCTATCTCACTTGTTTAAATGAATCGATGAGGAACAGAAGAGAGAACGGTTACTAACATGAACTAATCCACAGGTCAACAACGACATGTCCCATCTTTATAGAATGAAGCAGCTATCAGGACATCCAGACTTTGGTCCGCCCCTCCCTGTGCAGATCTAACGTAACGCAATACAGGACGAGGAGGCGGTAAACTACGGGACAGAAGCAGGCGTCCATGTTTGTTTTAATCACAACTGGGTTCAAGACAGCAGAGACGAGCTTTGAGACGTTTTACTGTGAAGAAAGGAGCCGTAAACAGCAGCTAGCCTCAGAGTTACCGAGCAGGCGGAGCTCCGTTCATGCATTTTCAGATACTTTGTGAAACATTCTTTGTACGAGTTTAAACCCTTGAGCAACATTTAACAAACATCTGGTTTCAAAATAAAAGATTTCACATCTCTTATGATTCCGTGGCTGCTGTACTGAACATCACACGTCTCCATGTCTACTTCTAAATCAGACCAAAGGTGGTTTCCACCTGCAACCCAAACCACTGAAGTAGTGTTTTAATAAAGTGGGGATGAAGGGAGCAGCACACGTTTAATGGTGCTTTAAACTCGACGAGTCCCATCAGAGATAAAAGACACCGGAACAATGTAGATCGGTAAATAAAACTACAGGTAAGAGGACAAATATGTATTTATATTTTGGGCTGAACTGTCCCGTTAATGTGTATAAAGGGGGAAAGATTACATAAAGACAAGTCTGCTAAATGCTGTTTCGGGACCCTGACTGCTGATTTAAGAAGGACGTTAATGATTGTTAATGTTACGATACGGACTCAGAGGAACAAAAGGATGAAGTGTGAAATAAAAACAAACTAATCGATCATTTGAGACTTCGGATGCAAGAGGACTCTGACAATAATGACGTTTTAGATACTGATAACCAGAACGCTCTCTGCATTAAGTTTCTGCTTCAAACTAATTCTCTCTCTGCATCACGTCTGAGCAGCTGTGCGCCGATATATATTAATACGGGTTTGGAGTTTAGCATCAAATGCCCATTTTGTATATTTTGGAATCAGACTTTAAGAAGACTGCGTGGTCTTCGTCTCATCCACCTTTGGTCTGAACCAGGAAGAAGTCTTTGCCTCATACCAGGTGGTCCGGGACTGAAGAGCTTAAAGCACGGGACAGCTCGACACGCCCTCGAGGTCTCGACTGCGTCTCCATCAAGAGGTCACAAATCTTTTCACTCTGAATGTCAGAGGACAAAACATCACCCGTCAAAATCTGTCCAGGTGAAAACAAGAGTCTCTGGAGATTTAAAAAGAAAGGAAGAAGAAAAACCCTGAAATCTTTTCTCTCTGTACAAGCTTCACGTCTGACAATCGGCTCACAGCTCGGTGTGACACCTCGGGACCCTCGGAGACGATGGAGAGGGGGGTGATTCAGAGACTCACGAGTCCAGATCCCTTTAGACCGGGACGTGAACTCGAGACGGGCTTTCACGCGGTCCACCCCGGGCTATGTGTTGGGTGCATGACAGAGACTTTGGGGGTGGAGCTGCTGCTGCTTCTGAAGCTCCTGCACGGCGAGCTGCTGGCTCTGGTCCGACATCGACAGCTTGTTACTTAACGGAGACACGCAGTTCGCTGGAATGATCAGTCCTGAAACAAACAAAAGGAAGGGTTAAACAAACAGGAACGGGTCGGATATTTTGGGATATTCTCGAGAGTTAGATGAGAGGATCGACATCACTCTGAAGTCTGTACGGCAAATATGAAGCTGGAAACATCACGGTGACGGTAGACAAGTGAAAGAATAGTCCGGCACATGAACTAATTTCTTCACTTTGGGTCTTTTACAAATTAAAACCATCGAGATGCGTTTATGTTTTGTGTTGTAATGACTTATGGCGCCTGTTGCTCTTCTTTGCACTGGAACCAAAACAAATACAAACTATCGTATCGTCCATCTCTGGTAAAATAAAGCAGACATCTGAAAGTACAAACAGAGATGAACTAAACGAAGGCATCCATCGCCTCTTCAGGTGGAGGACCTCATCTATTACAGGATGCAGTTTCCTTAACTCATCTGTGAGCTTAGATCTGATGCAGATAATTGAGGAGATCGATCTTCTCCTCCAACGCTCTCTGCAACACAACAAGTCAGAGCTCTTCCTTTAAAGCAGTCCTTCAACTCACCAACTATCCTCTGTCCATCTTCTGTTCTGAGTCGGACTATCTGGACCTTCACGTTGGTTCCGCTGACCGGAGTGAGAACTTCCTCCAGCTCGTTCCACACGCTGAGCACCGAGCCGCACAGAACGTAGTACGTCCGACAGCGCAGACCCACGTCACACTGCAGACCCACCGACGCCTTCTTACAGTTCCCTCGCCTACAAGAAGCAAATCAGTCTATTTTCTATAAATGCGTCGATTTTAAATCACTTCTTAAAACTCATTTTTACAGTCTGGCTTTTAAGTGATGTCGTCTTTTTACTGCTTTATTTTAGTATTATCTGTCTGTCAAAGCACTTTGTAAACCCTGAATTTAAATGTGTTCTATAAATAAAGTTATTGTTATCGTCAACAAATCCCACGAAAAAGACCAAAACTAGCAAAGTCTTTCAGTCCTTTTACTTCCCAACCCTGTTTGTGACTTTCAATCTCCATCCAACAGGAGAAAATGGTGCATTTGTTTGAGACTATTTTGAGCAGGATGGTGTCCCGGAGTCCAACTAAACCGTGTGTGTGTGTGTGTGTGTGTGTGTTCACAGAGATCTTAAGTGCACATACCAATAAGCATGAGAGCAGATCTTTGCTGATGACGTGTACTGATCAATCCAGTGCTGCTTGGCGTCATCGGACAAAACCTAAAAGCAAAAATAAAAACATGTTTCACCTCGTAGAGCATGAAGAGTTCTTCTCAAAGTAATAAACGAACTGTTTTGTGACCTTTTTGAACTTCTTCTTGATGTCCGTGTACATCTCCAGTTTGACCTGTCTGCCGGTGTTCGGCCTGTAAACCAGGAAGAGCCTCTTCTTAGTGTTCACCTCTTTGACCAGTATGGCCGTCTTCTTGTTGTTCCTCATCTGAAAACAAAGTAGACATCGTGCTTTACATTACGTCGCAATGCGGATCTGTTGACGCGTCACTACTCGGGCTTTGAAAACCGTTGAGTCACGTCTTCTGTGGCTCTGGAGGAGCTTCGTCAAGTCTGACAAATATTCATTTCTACTCGGGCTTGGCCACAACGTCCCGGCATCGAGACGTCACGTTTGACAGAAATGGGAACCGTCAGTAAGGGTCTCATGACAGAAACCATCAGAGTTGCATTATGGGAAATGAAGGATCCAGCATTTATGGACTCATACAGGACAAAAAGTCAGGAAAACCTGCTGCACCACGTTTTACAAATCTGATATCTTATTATGTATTACGCTGCGGGGTCAAGAAAACCATATAGTAATTAAAACCTTGACATTAAAATGTATATTTTATATACAAGTCCCCATAAACCGTTATACAAATATGACGTGAAAGCGCAAGATTTTTGGTCACTAACTAAAAGGTAATTTTAACAAGTGGAACTGTTGCAGAGCTGATTTGAGAGAGCGAGATCGAGAGCCCTCTCATACCTGAACATAGAAACCATCATCTGCTCCGTTCTGGTCGGCCCAAGCATGCGTGGCTTCCTCCCACGACATCCCCCTCTCCACGCTAACCTGTGAGGAGAGACAGTCAGGTGATGTTACCGTGATCTCACCTCATCCTCCAGAGGGGAGGGAGCTCAAAACACCATATAAATATATATATAAATATATATATATGAACATACGGTGTGGAGTTCCACATGTCCTGCTGTGGTGTAGCCCGGCGTTAGAAATTTCCTGCAGTCTACCTTCTTCACCTTCTCGTCACCGGAGCCCAGATCTAAAGAGGACAGGAGGAGATTTTAATACGTTTCAGATCCAATAATGGGCTGAAAGCCAACCTTCAGGGCAGACGGATGATTATGCCTCCACTCGTTCTCTCAAAGCGGAAAGCACTTTGAATAATTAAACATGGTAAAATGCCTTCTGCCCCAGTTCTGCTTCTGTGTGACGGAAGTGAAGGAGGACGGCGGTCTTACCCAGAATGCCCATGTCATATCTGCCGCTCTTCTTGGCTTCCTGAATGACGGCTGCCAACGTGTCGGAGAAGTACTGGAACAAGGCATTCTGCTGCTGCACCTCCATGCCCAAAATACGGTTCAGGAACTTCCCCATGTTGTTGTAGTCTGCAGCAGCAACAGAGTATGTGGATTACGTTCATGTGGAAACTCACACTGAACTGTACGCAGGACTCAACAGTGAGAACAGCTGCCATTAGGGAAAAACAATATTTAATAATCACCTTTGTCCAGTGACATCGTGCCCGATCTGTCCTCCACGTTTATGAGGCCAACGCCTATTAATCCACTTTGAATCTCTACAGAAGGAAAAAGTCACAGATGAGAACCATCGAATACAGAAATCTATGAGGTATATTGACACAGACATCCACAGGGAGAACAAGTTGTACAACAAACACTAGATTGTTGGAACACTCACTGAAAGGTAAACAACATGTAAGTCAAAGTACCTTTGAAGAAGTCTCCTTTAAAGTGAGCGGGGGGAGACACCAGCGGACAGTCGAGCTTCACGATCGACTTCATCACTATTTCCAGAGCATTCCTGCCGTACTGCAGCAGACAAACAGAGTGAGACACTGAACAGATAGTGATGAGAACGTCACTGAGACAAAAGCTCGATTCGCTTACTTTGTTGTCAAAATTAAACCTGCTGAGGTCTCGAGTTTCTGTTGCTCTTCTGTCTCCGTGTGTGAGCGCTCCCTATTAGGACAGATAGATGAAAGAAAAATCGTTGCTGTGTAACGTCCTTTAAGTATCTACGTTCCTGATTGTACATTGGATTAAGACGTACCAGGCTTTCTAGTCTTTTGGCAACGATGGAGGCAAACCTCTGCTCTCCTGCGAGCTCCGATATGAGGAAGACGTACTCAGGAGCTGTGACCTGGTTCGACCTGTGAGTTCTCCCTGAGAACAAACAAACACAGCACAACGTTTGAACCACGTTCATGATTTATTTATGAAGTGAAAGACTTCGAGGCCTCTGGTCTGGTGAATCCCTCTACTGACCGAACTGCTGTATCGCTCTGTCGGCGCTCCACGGGAGCTCCAGCGTCATGTGGACTCTCCGCCGCTGGTTCTTCACCCGACGATCGGCCTGCAGGGAAATACCTGAGCTGGCAGCTTCAGAGATGATCGCTATGTTCTGGTTGAAAAGAAAGACAGTGCATGTTCACACAGGAATGTGGAATGAGCAGCTGTTATTATATATTTAATTAAGTCTGTCAGTCCAAAGTTTAGATCAACCACAGTTATCCTTCGTTTGGCTGGTCCCAAACTGTAAACTCACTCTGGTGTGTTTAGTTGGCCTCATCTGGGCGGGTGTGAAAGCTGTCAATCAAACTCTGGGGTGGACTAAACTACCGGACTAAGAACTCCTGAAGAGCTGCTGCAAAACAAACTGCCTGGAGTTATTTGTTCGTTGTGTGAAAGCCACAGGATTACGTTTGATGGTAGATGCCAGAGTTCCACTAAACATCGTTCAGCATTGAATTTGCTGCTCGATACATAAGCAAAACGCTGTTCTCATTCTCCAAGTATATTCTTTATGAGAAGACGAAGCTTGTGTCCTACCTTTGATTCATGAAAACTCTGGTTTGTGTCGTTATCTTAGTTTTACTCCGAGTCCTCCTGACTGTGCTCATTGTGTGCTGGGATGTCTCGTCTTCGTCAAGTTAGTTGAGGAACATATTTAGTCATATTTTCATTCATAAAATGAAGGCTGGGGAACGTAACATGGGCCAAAACTAACAAGGGATGTTGTCTTTTTCTTGGTAACTACAGGTGTAACTTCTCAGTGACATGTTTCTATTCGCCTTTACCTTCTCTCCATCCATGAACCTCTGCTTCTCTGTGAGGTTGAGGATTTCCACCGGGACATCCAGCTCGGAGCGAGACTCGTACGTGATGCTGCCGTCGTCGTTGCTGACCACACGACCTTTACGACCGGTCATCTGAAGCACAGTCGAAGTTCATTTACAGAGCAAATACTGATCCAGCATTTTTTTTTTTAAATAAAACACTTAATGTTTCTACCTCAGCTACGTTTTCGGGTCCTCCCAGCTCGTCGATCAGCTCGTCCAGGGTGTTGGGAGGTAGATCCCCAGCTAGGTCCTCGAGCTGGTCCAGCAGATCTTTCTTCATCTTCTGAGCATGTTCCACTGCGTCCTGACTCGTGAGGCAGCTATCCTGACTCTCTGCTTTGACTTATGAACAAGTAAAAGCGAGGCGTTCGTTATCCCTCAGAAGGCTGAATCAGAGAGCTGTAATCCTGTATCGCTGTTTTGTGCTTACCTATAGCGGGGGTGCTGGGGGGGATAACAGTGGCAGTGAAAGCAGGCCTGGTGGAGCCCAGCCCGGAGGCTAACAAGGCACTTTGAATGGAGTCTGGATCAATACTCCTCTTTTTCTTCTTCTTCTCTTTCCTTTTCTTTGGTTCCTTTCTAAAGAGCCATGGATCTAAAACACGAGGAAGGCACAAAGGGGTCGCTGTGAGCAGGACAAATAAAAAGTTTTAATTCAACTCCCTCGACCTCCCTGTAGAAGTCTCACCGTCTTCCTCGTCGTCGTCCGACTCGTCTCTGAACGGGTTGAAGTCGTCGTCTTCGTCCCCCGAGCTGAGAGACTTGACGCTGTTGTCGCTGTCTTTACCCGACTCTTGGTCCGAGTCCTCCGACGGGCTCTCCTCCGAGCTGGTACCCGACAGACCGCCGTGCTTGCGAGGCTTCTTCTTCTGCTTTTTTAACTCTGAACCTGAAAATAAATAAACCAACATTAAACATGTCTGAGCAGCTCATAAACGTGTTGACGAGAGTGGAGACGGATGTTATTTTTAAGACAAAGCCGCTGGTTATAAAATCTTCATTACCTTTCCTTTTCTTGCCCTTCTGTGCTGCCGTTTCAGTGGGAGACGGGGTCTTCTTAGCCGAGAGGTCGATGCCGAGCAGGCTGTAAAGCTTCTGTCTGTCAGGAGCTGGAAAGTGCTTCTCAATCAGGGACTGCAGCACACCTCTACAACAACAACAACATTATAGTGACGTACATATGAGCATTATACGGTTAAAAATCAGCTTTAGTCAGTCCGTACTTTGCAGTTGACACAAAGTCGTTGAGCTCTCCTCCTCCTTCCTCCAAGGCCTCCAGCGTTCTTGCTTCTCCAGTGGACTGAAGACCGATGACCACACACTGCAGAGGAAGTGTGCAGATCGTCAGAGCAGGAAGCGCAACAGGTTTCAGGAAAACTTCGAGCAGCTTCTCTCTGGCAAAGCATCGACATCTTGTTCTGCAGTGGTGACCAGAGGATCTCTGGCTAACTTGTAATAAGTTGTAGCCTCTGTCGTGTTTTTAGCAGACGAGTACCAAGTTTTCCTGGCACTGATGACTTAATCATCATCATCATAGCTTTTCTTGTTATTCCTCACCAACACCGAGTTTCCACAATTCTGACAAATGTATTTTTCCTAAGACGTACACCACATTTTACTCCCATCATCTTGTAACCTGGAGTAACACATTTGTCCTTGTAGTTACAGGTTAAGAGTCATTTTTGGGGGGTTTGACACCATGAATCTCTCAAATAACGGCCCGATCACACCGAAACAGGCGCGGACGCTTAAAAAAGCGCCTCTTGGCAAAGCGACGAGCGCACGCCAGGCACGCTGTGCCAAAGGAAACCAATGTTCTTGCCTCGGTGTGATCAGCCTCTAATGCCAACGCAGCAGACTTTTTAACCCGTTAGAAATTAAAATCTTAACCTTGCATACTGTCGTATTACAAGAGTCCTCTCACCTTTCCATTTTGGACCTCCTCTCTGGCCAGCTGCACCACTCGGCGGACTTTGGAGGCGATGCAGAGGTACTTGAAGAAGCGCTGGTGAGCGGACCAGAACTGGCCCCACATGGACTTCTTCATGCGCTGCTCTGCGTCCATCAGGTTCGCCGCCTGCTGGAACTTCTCCCGTGCACTCACCCACTGGTGGAAGCATAAAGAAATCGACTTAATAACGGCACGGACAAATAAAAACGAATCACAGAAATGTGCTGTCAATGCATTTCTTTACACGTTTATGTGCTTACCAGCCTCACAGATTTGTTGTACATTTTGATGTATTGCGGAGTCAGGGGAACCTCCTCAATCTTAAAAGTCACACCTGTAAAACTCAACTGCCGGGCAATGTACATCCCCCTCAGTTTCATGTCCATGGCTACTATCTCCATGGCACCAACACCTCTGAAAATGTACACGAGCACATTAGGACATTTTCCTCACATCACCTGTCGGGCATCAAGACTTTTGTTTTGTCACCTGCAGAAAGAGAAACTTACCGTCGCTCAACAGCTTGGATAAAGTTGCCAAACTCTCTGAAGGGGGTTTTATGGCCCCAGATGCCCAGACGATTCATGTAGGCCATATTTCGGGGTTCAGAGGCACCTTGATAGAAAAAGTAAATTTTTCTGAATTTACAGCGTTTCCACAGATTAACCAGCTCCAACCGAGTTTACACAGTCAACGAGCTCATTCAATTTTAAATGAGTCTACTAACCTGTAGCACTTGCATACACAACCCGAGCCTTGGGGAGTTTGTTCTGCAGTTCCAACACGGCAAGTCCCGTTTTTGTAGGTTTGGACGATCCGATTGGACACACGTTTTTGGCTTTGTGACACTCGTCATACACGATCTGAAAGTCGTCGTGTTAAGGGAAGGATGGTCTACGAAGATCACGTTTACGACGCTTTGATGCAGGTAAGACCACGTGAAAACAACAGAAGAGTGATCACCATTTCCTGACATCTATTCTACAAACTGATGGCTTGAAAGGATACAACTCCGTCAAAGTCCTCCCCACACCAGTGGAGAAGCTGCTGGAACCGGGTCTTGTACTTCCCTCCTGATTGGCTCTCTCCTATCAACGAAGAGTAGGTGGCGAATATCACACCTTTCTTCACACTCCCATTGTGTTTTGAGGAGATCTTCCCATATTTAAACTGAAAATATAAACGTTAAATTGAGTCACACGTAGACGTTAAGATGCATGGATGACAAACCGCTGCCGTCATAATGTCTCTGACCTTGTTCAGTGAATGAACAGAGATGTTTTTGGCCGTGATGTCTCTTAAATCCCTTTCAGCGTCGTACTTCAAGTCATTTGAGACACTAAACCTGAACAGAAGAGAACAACATTCATTGAAAGGCCACACTTTGTAATCCCCCGCATTAAATATGATTCTACAGGATTTGGGGTATGTACCAGAGAGATCTCTTCCTGCCTAAAAGGTAATTCTCGAAGATGATCCCTGCAATGGTCCGGCCTTTCCCCACACCAGCTCCGTCCCCGATTAAATAAGCAGCTCGATCGCCGCTGGGGAGGAATGTCTCATGTTGCTGTGGTGCAAAAGGAAAACAAACCAACTATCAAAACAAGTTGAGTCGCACGAAAAGAGACGCATCAAGTATTTACCTGCAGTTTCAATTTTGGCACCTGATTTTTTTTAAGAGTAAAATTCAAACAGTCTCGAAGCCTTAATCTTAATTGATGCTATAAATGCATTTGTTAAATACAGAATTCCTTCATCCCCACAGCGATCAATGTATATTTTACCAGCTGTTCATAATAACTTATATAACCCCGTATTATGTTGAAAATCTGCATTTTTCATTGTGAAAACAAGTCGTCAACTAATATCTATCTTTCATAAAATCCACTCTGCTGACCTGAGCCGCATACGTTATGGCCTCCAGCTGCAGAGCCGACAGGCAGCCCCGATCAATGACTTCCTCTGAGATGGACAGTCTGTACCACACCTCTGGAGGGTTGACACTGGACAGGGAGCTGGTCTCCACCACGGGGTCGGGATGCCGCAGGCCGATCTTCACTGCATTGGTAAACGGACTCGTCAGTGGATCGGGAGATTAACAGCAGCAGGATGGATTCTGTTTGATTTGACCGAGCCGTTGAAGGCGATACAGTGCTCTCGTGTTACACTCACTCAACCCGAATCATGACTGGACGTCTTAGACCGTGGTTGTTGCCAAATAGAGGTGTGGCTGGATGAGATTAAGGAAATATAATGCTGATATTGTAAACAAACACAACAGTCGTACTTACATTTCATTGGCATGTACTCTGCATAAGTCTCTGCATGGCCCAGTTCGTCTTCCTCCTCCTCCTCGGGCTCATCCTCCTCTTTCATCCCGGGGATTTTCTGTCATCGTAGATTGATGTAACCGTTAATACCAAACTCGCCAAAAGCGACTTTAACGTGCCAACACACTGCAGCATTCAAGAGCTTTATATATAAAAGAAAAATCAATATTAGAGGACCTACCAGAGAATGCGGGAAGGTTTGCATTTTGATGTCGTCATTAATCCAGATCCTGGTATCTTTACCAAACACTTCCTTCTTGATCCCATTGTTCATTTCACCTGAAACACCAACAGAGACACGTTTTAATTTCAAAGTATTACAATATGGATCGACAGATAAGTAATCGGCTGCTGGCGATGTTGAGATCTATTATTTTCAAGCAAAAATACTAAACGTGACCTTGATCATGCATGTTATTTGTGAGATTTTTCCTCTTTTACAGAAACAGAGAAAGTGTTTTGCTCTGACTAAACAAAGACAGCAAATCCTAAAGAACTATTGACGGCATCAAGAATAAACACCGAACTCTACCACTTTTAGCTCATCGGTTCGGTTCTACAGATCTCATATGAACTCGTTCTTATTCCTCTTTTAATACCTTGTAAACTTCTCCAAATATAGCTGATTGAAAACCATACATCACAACTGTTTGGTAACCGTTAGTTAAAATGTAAAAACAAATGACCTGTAGCTGTTGCCGTTGCTACTGGTGGAGCAATGTTAGGTGGAGGCTTCAGCCTCATGAGCTCCATCAGGCTGTTGCCCTTTAGACCGGTGCTCTTCACATTGCCGGACCGAAGGAGGTCTTTCAGCTGAATCTGCTAAAAGAAAATATATGATCAGCACAACAGAAAGAGATGTTTTTCTCTGTGCTGTTACATCCTGACCAACGTACCTGATCTCTGTTAGAAGGCACTACTGTGGATGCTGACGGAGGAAAAGTTGTGGTGGAAGGGCTCGAACATCTTCGCAGGGCTGAATTCGCAACATGGACCACTTTGGTGACGGTTATGGTGTGTTTGATAGGGTTTGCAACTGATTGTTTGGTCACATTAGCTCCGAGTGACGGCAACTGATTCAGCTGATTTAAGACAAACGTGGTGGTTGATGGCTGAGGTTTGTGCTGTTGGAGACATTGAGCAGAGAGTACAATTTACTTCTTTACATACCACAAAACAAAAACATCAGCTGCGACATTGCATTATGTGTTCAATAATGAATTAAGGGAAGCCAGTGCTCTGTAATCTCACCCTGATAGTAACTATAGGGACTGGAGCTGGAGGCTCAGTGCGAACAACTTCCACCGACTCTGTCCCAGCGCCAACATCCAGGGCACTGATGGAGATAGACTGGAAGTGGACAAACATCACAACATTAACACCAAGTTATGAGCACATTAATAAATCACGTCTTCTCTATAAAGAACAAAGACCCTCTTACTTGCTGGATTGTAGAGGGCTGTGCAGCATCCTGAGAATCTACATCAAACAGGCCAAAATCATTTGGACAAATGCCACTCTCACTCAGGGCAGCGAGAAGTAAATCCTGTCCAGGATCCATCTGCAGGACAAATGTAGTGATACATTAATAAAAAATGATGATAAAACTATGACAAAAATGTTAGTGACTGCAGAAAACAATGGCATTGTCAAATGACAATGTAAAGGTTTACATTGTAATAAAGAGACTTGCAGCCTCTCACATGTGAAGATTTGCAGCTTTAGTTCAATAATTGTGACAGTAAAATAAAGAGAAATGTCTGGCTTCAACCATATGTAAGCTGAAAAAAAAGGTATCACTTTAAAAGCATGTTCATCTAATGCTATTTTAACTCTCCACAACATAATGTAACACTTGGTAGTTCAACATTTAACACTGAGATTAATGCTTACTTTCCCTCACACAAAGTTACTTTATATCCACAATGTGCCTTTGAACGAAGCCAAAAATACTTATTTATCCAGAGGTGACTGGCAACCATGAAGCACATACATAGTAACATAATGTACAGCCATAGCCATGAGCTAAAAGATGCAACTGTGCATGGTTACAAAAAGAAAACTAACACAGAAATGTGACCCTAACCCCTCCCAAAAAAAAAGCATGATTAAAAAAAAAAATCACGGGAGGAATATTAGGACCCACATGTACAGCGATGTTACAAACCTTAAAGCCTAGTTTCCAAATGAAAAGCACACCAGCGATACATTTTTAACAGTCAGTATACAACAAACGTATGTTGCTCAACTGTAGCAGTTATTTCAAGTCGATGTGAGCAACATATTAAACCCATTCAGAATAGTCACCTCTGCGTGTATATATCCTCACTCAGCACACGCCGAAGAAAAGCCAAAAACGAACCCCTGAAACGTAGCAGTGACTCGATATATTTAACATATATATATTTAATATAGCTATATCCACTCCATAACAATAGCGGTAGAAGAATTAAAGATAGCTATTTATCACAGCGACGTCTGCACGCCAGGTCATACTTGGTCCAAAGTGACCCAAAACAAGACACGTGTTTGCAATGCGCCGCTGTGGTGCGCACTACTTCCTGGTCCCTCGCGACTCATACAAAGCTAAACTGGCCTGGTTTGAATCAGGGTGACACGGCTTTAACCTGTGCTAACCGAGAGATAACGTACTGAACTCAGAAAGGCACTAATTAACTCACACCAAACACCGTACAACCAACTACACATTTAAAAGGAAGACATCGCACAACCGTTGAGCGTTAACGGGCATCAACGGAAACGTGCTCACATGGTCACAGGTTAGCTTTAAACGTTACATTTAAACGTGTTGTCCTGCAGCAAAGAGTGCAAATATATATTAACAATTAAAATAGTCAGTAAAGTGCCCAAAAACAAATGTAACAATGTCAGAAATGTTAGGTTATTTACAAGTGTCTTAAATACAACTGGTTAGTAGCCGGAAAGGTGCAATTTTAAATGAAAAATCTTTATGTTTAACATTTATGTTTCATGTTAGTGTGAGTCTTTAATATTAATTAAGAATGGGTAGTCTACTACTTTAATATAAGGTGGTTAAGACAAAACACTGAGGGATGAATATTACTTGCTGAAACGTTTGGAACTTTTTTTGTTTTCTAAAGTTAAACCTAAAGTTAAACCTAATTAAAGTGTTCCCTATTGGACTATGTAAAAACTGTTGGTATAATAATCTTAAACCTACATGTTTTTTTATTTAATTCCATATTATTATTTATTAGGTGTGTTATTTTTGTTTATAAGGACCGAAATAAATAACTAGCTACTAATACTACTTTTGCGTGCCTATTATAATCAATGTGAAGTGTATATTTTACATGCAATGTGGAAAATCCAGTAAACTTAAGTGTATTAAAAGTTGATGGGGTCACGATCATATTATTTTACTAAATAAATAAATAAATAAATATATAAAAATTGTATTCATTAGAAATAAATAAAAAATATATATATATTATTTTATTAATTTCTTAATTTATTTTTACCGTATCAACTGTCTCACTGAGCTTTCTGTTATTTTTATTATTGTCTTGCTTTTGTCTGTCAAAGCACTTTGTAGACTGTTTTAAAAGGTGCTGTATAAATAAACAGGTTGATGATAAGGTGCAATCCACAGCTAGCTTGTTCAGCTAAGTTAGCTTGTAATGTTGCTAATACAACGCCGTTTAACAGCACTAACATTAAGTTTACATACCAGTACCTTTAATAACCTAAAGTCCATCGTATTGGGTATAGTAACATTACGTTTACATAACACCACCTTTAATAACCTTAAGTCCAGCGTGTCGGGTTTAGCTAACAATGTTATGATGTTGTTGACGGCGCTCTGTGTCATTGCCGTTGCTAAGCTAACATTAGCATCGAGGAGTAAACGTAGTTAGCTCCCACTGTCACAGCCTCAAAATGACAAATAATACTTACTTTAAGTATCACTGCGCAGAGACAAGTTAGTGTTTTTGATAACTGTGACGTCACCGTTAAATAAACCGGATCCCCACGCGCTGTAATCAACTTACTTGACAGTTTCAAGCGGCCGCTCTCGCAGCTCTGGTTCCGTTCAGTTTGTTGTCCTCTTCGCTCCGCTGAGCTCACGCCGCCATCTTTATTTATCAAACGCTCAAAGCCGCGTGCCGGTCACGTGACGCGTGCAGGCCCCGTTTATTTTTCGCAGTCAAACTTCTCGCCCGGTCGTCGGTGAAAAAAAAAACGGTTGGTCTCCGAGCGGCCGCGCGACGTCCCTCCGACACGATGAACCGATAAAACCGAGAAAGTTACCATTTCTAAACACGTTTGGCGACAAACTGTAAAAACATAAGCAAGAGTCACAGCGAGCGAATACGACGTCACGTGACCGCGCGAGATTTTGATAGGAAGTGACGATGTGAAGTGTTTCTTCTTCGTGGTTCCCTTCCCTTTCCCCCCCCCCCTTCTGTTGGAGGAAGTATTCAGATAATTTACCCCAGAGAAGTAATTATACAACACTGTAGAAATACTCCACTTCAAGTACTGCTTTCAAAACCGTACTTAGGTAAAAGTACTAATACTGCACTGTGAAAATACACCACTACAAGTAAAAGTACTGCATTCAAAACCTTACAAAGGTAAAAGTATGTAAGTATTAGCTATGGAAGCCCATTTCCGAGCAAAAAAAAAAGTCACGAAAAAAAACCAATACACCCAAAAAAATAAAAAAATTCTAATTATTTTTATTTTTTTTGCTGGTGGAAAAAAGTTTTAAAAAAAATAATAACAAAATTTATTTTTCCACCAGCATGAAGAAAACACCTTTGGTCCATCCATCTGTAACCATAACACTGACCAGATGTTTCCAGTTGCTATAGAAAGTCAAAATGATGAGATAGAAAGTCTAAATGATGAGTCATAGCAGCAGCTCTTCATAGGTTACCCTACAGTTGACATATAAATGGAGTACATTGAAGACTTCTTTAAACGTGGCTTTACAACAGATGAAATACTTCAATTGCTTGATGTTTCACATGGATTGTACTGAGCAAACGCACCCTTGAATATAATTTTAAGCAAGAAGCAGCTCTGGAGTATAAAGAATAAAACCATTAAAAAATTATATAAATTTTTTTGCTGGCAGAAAAAATGTTAAAATAAATAAATAAATAATAATAATTGTTTTCCTTTTTTTTCCGCCAGCAAAAATATATTTTTTTTTGTTACCTTTTGTTTTGTTTTTTTGGCTGGCGAAAATGGGCTTCCATAGTATGTTTATCAAAATACAAATTAATTTTCTGTTATTTCAGCTGTATTTTACACTGTGGTTGTTTAATCTATACCAAAATATAGATATTTTATAAACTCTTCCTTATCTTAATCTGAAATAACACTGACAGATAAATGTAGTGGAGTAAAAAGTACAATATTCCATCTAAGATGTGTCACTATAAAGTAGAATTATAAAGTAGTATAAACTAGAAATACTCAGGATTTATACTCAAGTCCAGTACCTGAGTAAATACTAAAAGAAAAGGTAATCGGTGTGCAGAATGGCCCATTGTGGGCTTTATACTTCCAATATGGTACTTTTTTAAATTAATTTGACAGCTAACGCTACAGTTACTTTGCAGATTCAGATTATTAATCCACAATATAATCAACATTCATAATATCTAATAGTGTATTGTAATACTTCACTGTTTTTTAAATTTTTTTAATGACAGAGATTATGAATAAATGAAGTACAAGCATAACCAAACATACACACAAAACTCACTTTTTAATACATTTAAAAGTCATGATATAGAGAGACAGTACAGCTACAATACTTGGACCAACCACACACATAACTGCAGTACACTGTAATCGGCAAATATAACCGGTACTTATAATAATAATAAGGTACATTTGTTAAGTTTATTTATGATTATGGGATGTGCCCCCCCCCCCCTCCATATATATTACAATGACTGCCTTGAATTAATGTGTTCATCACTTTAATGTTAAAGCTGGTCCTCATGCAGCCTTTGTTCTTTTTGAAGCCTTTATTTGTAATCATAAATCACAATATATTTTTCAATAATATTTTGTATTATTAATCGTTACAAACACACTACCGCTGCCGGCCTACAGGGGGCGACATTGCCTCGTCTCCGGCTCCTTCATTTACATGGAGAAAAAGATGGCGGAGAGGAGCTGTGGAGGGCTGCATCGGTTGAGCTGCTGGCAGTGAAACAACAACAAAAAAAGGGCACACATTTCACCGTGGGAGGGGGGGTCGGAGAGTAGGGAGGACACTGCCGAGGTTTTAATCTCTCAACCGGCGGACACATTCATTTTATTGTTGGTCCTCGAAAACGAGCGACAGAGAGACGGAAGCCGAGCGGGAGCCACGAAAACAAGTCGGACATGAACGGGGTAAGTTACAGTAGCTACATTGTTGCTAACATTAGCTTAACGTTACATGTGCCTGCTAGTTGAGGACATTAACAGTATTTATGATATCAGATTACACCGAAGACACACATTAAAGTTGTCCCTTTTTTGTTTTTATGAAGCTGGTTTAAACGTGTAACGTTTGAAGTGATTTTTTTTATTTGAGTGGGTTTGACCAGTAGGTAATGAGCCAAGAGGCCTGTGGATTTAAAGGGGCTGATGGGAGAGTTGATGTGGGTGTCTGGAGCCAGCATGGTAATCCTGTAATGGACAGTACATTTACTCAAGTACTGCACTGTTGTAATGTACCTGTACTTTACTTGAGTATATTGGTTTTATGTTACTTTTCATTTAACTTTACTACATTTGACTGAAAGCTTTAGGTACTTCTCAGATGACAGTTTTCCTATCCAGTAAAAAACACAGCTCCAGATGTGTTGATGAATGTTTGTGATAAACTGAAGGATGAAGTGTTCCTTTATGTGTTTGTTTGATCAGTTGTTTTTTGGGCAGAAGTTCGTAACATTTCTAGTGTTCACTCTACTTCCTACAGTATTATTTTGTAGTAGCTTCTGGGTCGGACTGTGTTTTCTTTATTTGCATTCTTTTTCTTTATCATTCTTGATTATCTATTTTGGCAGCTCTTCACTGTTAATTATGTGCTCGATCGTTGTATTTGATTTGTTTCATGGACGATCGAAGCATACAGCTGCACCAACTTTGGACACGGTTAGTGTCAATAAAACCACTCTTGGCAGGAAGTGTGGACTTAATGCATGTTCTTTCTGCATTCACAGCCACTCGTATGCAACAGCCACTCAGTCACTGTCTTCAGCTGCACCAAGTCCAGATCACCGGTTCATGATGATATCAAGCTGACACAGGAGGGGAGGGGCTCTCCAGTCTGCTTCCAGCAAAATGACGCCCAGAGGCAGGCAGAGGGTAAGTACGCTCCATCGGGAGAGCAAGCGGACATCTAATTATTTCAGTATTTTGGGAGGTTATGTAACAGTGAGCAGCGAGCTTTCACTGAACCGCCAGGAATAAAATACCTTTTCCATTCCAGGCAGGAGAACAAACGGCATCAGCTCGACACCAAAAGACTCGGAGACGGATTTCCCCGAGATGGAGAGCAGCTCCAGCCAGTGTTCACCCTGCTGGTCGCCTCCGCAGCTCCACTGCGCTCAGACCTGCCTTCGTTCCCCCGCCGGACTCCCCCTGCCGTTGGGTAACAGCTTAGCTCACGCTCCCCTCCACGTTGCCAACAACAACAACAATAAAAACAGCAGCAGCATCGTCGCTCTCCACGGCCTCCAGCGCAGAGGCGTCCGCCTCAAAGGAAAGAAGTCCACGCTAAGAATGTAAGCACGTCCTGAATATTGATGCGTTTTTAAAGAAGGAAATCCTATCAAAGGACACGATCTGAGTCATATTTATTCATATAGTTATAAGAATGTGTTGCACTCTGTTTTTCCACTTCAGTGCAGGCGGGAAGAACTCCCAAAACCGAAAAGTTACCGACTACTATCCAATAAGACGAAGCTCAAGAAAGAGTAAAACAGAACTTAAGGTGAGTTGATATTCTATATATTTGTTGGGATGGTTATTAAAAGTATATATTACCGTATTGGCATGAATATAAGATGATATATATTTAACAACGGCAGATGTTGTGAATGAAGCTCCTTTAACTATCCTGTTACACGAGTACAACAAGGGTTTGCATTAATGTCGCTACGCTAGTCTGTTTATAGTTTAGTATAAAGAGTCACTTTATTCTGACTTCATGACAGATTGCACATCTTGCTTCCACTAAAGTAATCAATAAAGCAACACACAAGCTTTATGATTACAACTAAATCTGGACATAATCTCTCCATCAATATCACTTCTTCAGCAGCGAAACCATGACTACTCTATTTTATCAAAGCACATTTTACGACTTTTTCACAGGACAAAAATCTTGATAACGATTTCACCACTGCTCAATAATTTACTGTTCTGCTTTGTAAAGTATGATAGTTTAATTTTCCTCTGTTTTTCATTCATTAAGGAAGCAGTAGTAGATACTATGCAGCAGTAAATGTCGTTCCAGTGCGCTTGATTTGGTGTAAATGTGAGTGAAATCCAATCTTCTCCTTGTCCGTAACGTCGTCTCGTGTTTCTTTTTTTGTTCCCAGTGTGAAGAAAAGAAGCTCACAGATGAACTCATCACAAAGGGAATAGAAGAAGGAATGGAGGTACAAATGATTGTTCTCTAAACAGTTGAATTGAAACGAAGGTAATTCATGAGATTCACACATGGCTCCGCCCTCGTAGTGGTCACACGGTGCTTTCACTTTCACTTTCGTGTAAATTCAATCAGAGAAATGAAACTCACTCCGACTTCCAGCCAAGAGTCAGAGGGACGTTTGAGTGGTCACATGATTATCAGGGCAGGAACATATGTACTCTGTCATAGGGCTTGATTAAGAGGATGAGATAACAGGAAGTTGACAGGAAAATAAAATCAATGCCAGCTTTGTTCTTATTGTTTGCACCGCTAATTAATGTGAAAAAGATCATCATCAAATGTGTAAAATAAACAGCTTTAGCTAACCTGAAACCTCTCGTACGGTTTTATTATTTTTGTATTTATAGGTGCGGCATATAGAAGGAAAGGGGAGAGCGGTGTTTGCCACGCGGTGTTTCCAGAAGGGCGAGTACGTGGTGGAGTACCACGGAGACCTGCTGCAGATCACCGACGCCAAGACGAGGGAGGCCGAATACGCTCAGAACCCTGCCACAGGCTGCTACATGTACTACTTCCAGTACCTCAGCAAAACATACTGGTACGACGAAGGTCAACGCTTCTGCAACATTTAAACACTTTTTGCTTTTCTCTCAGATGCTGTCGTAAATTGAACTTTTCTCCAGTTTAAATACACTTTCTCATTTAAATTTTTTATTCTCGTAGTTGTACGAGGAATAAGCTAAGCTAACGTTAGCATCAGCTCGTCTCTGAGGACGTCCCGCGTCCCCCGAACGTCGTCAGAGAAACACCGATTTTTAACGTTTATTGAGTGTTTCAATCAGCTGGTCTGTTTGTTTTGGAGAGGAGGAAACCTCTGTGATTTAAAAACCTCCTGAACTACAAACCCTGAAGGAATCCTAAAGACTACAATGAAGACAACAACTCCCATGATCCCATGCTGCTTCACAACATCACCAAACTCTGTATTATACTGCGCAGAAAATCAGCTGCTGAAAGTTTCAGCTCATGTAGAGAAGACCATTCTATGTTCTTTGAATTAAATCAGTTAATAGAACTTTGAATTAAATATCTCTGGTGTGGGATGAATAATGTTCTTGCCTGAAGATACCGATCGTGTTTGTTTTCGACAGCGTGGACGCCACGGGGGAGACCGATCGGATGGGCCGGCTGATAAATCACAGTAAAACCGGAAACTGCCAAACCAAACTCCACGACATCGGCGGGGTGCCTCACCTCATCCTCGTGGCCTCTCGCGACATCGACGAGTGCGAGGAGCTGCTCTACGACTACGGAGACCGCAGTAAGGCCTCCATCGCAGCGCACCCGTGGCTCAAACACTGATCCTCGACAAACAAACTAAAATATAAAAAAGAAAAAGGGAAACTCACAGCAACACTTGTGTTTCTCGTTAGCTAGTGTACAAAATGCCTTAAACAGAATGTGGACCCTTTTTGTTCCAATATTGAGGTGGGATGGGGGGGTTACTTGTTGACGGGGTACGTATCGCATTTCGATTAATGTCCGTCTGCTTTGTCAGATGACATCTGTACTTTTTATTTATGTGTATATGAACCATTCTGGTTGTTTTGCAGCACATTTCTTTTGTACATTTTGTATTACCTATAGACCAATGCTTCTACAGCATGCAGGTGGTAGTTAATGCTCTGCATTTTTATACTGCGTTTTTCTTAATTAGTCGTTAGATACTTAGCAATACTTACAAGGCCCCAGAGACCTTTTCTTTTGTTTGGTTTGTTTTTTGGGATCAGCAAAGAACTATGAGATGCAAATTATGAATATATTCTGTTGTGATTTCAGCCGTCGGAACTCAACACAGTCTGCCGTTGTTTAGTGGGAGTGTAAAAGTTTACCAAAGGCATGGTTCAGTGGGTGTTGAAAACAAGTATTCATGTTGAACATAAGGATGACATAGGAATTCGTCAAATTACACTTTCTCTTTCCTTTTTTTTTTTTTTTTTTTTTTAAACCTATATTGTATTTTTTAATATTTAAGACATGAGTATATTCTGTTATTCCTGATAAAATAAAAGTGTATGGACGGTTATTAGGTAAATATCTACGAATATAAATAGAATTAAAGTTTCTCCATATTTCGACTGGCTTTCGTGGTTGACTCGTCGGCGCTCTCAGCTGTCAAATCTTTTTATTTCACGTTAAACTCACTACACTGTCTATATTACTGCACTGTGTAAATATATTTATTGTGGTTTGGTGTGGTTTAAAGGAATAGTTTGCCATGTTTTTAAATATCAAAGTATCAAGCCTCCGTTTGAGCCAACACAACCACATCCACCAGACGCTACATTTAACGTAAAACGTCTCCGGTTCTATGAACCGGTGTAAACTTTTACAAGGCTTTTATCTCAGAGCTAAGACCAAATAATAACACAGTTCCAGCCTCGTAATGAACTGAAGTGTCAATCGTTTCCTCGGTCTTGTTATTGCGTTTTCAAACCCACCAAACTCAGCTTCATAACTCAGCTTCATAAACATAGCCTAGCATAGCTTGTAGCCTAGCATAGCTAGAAATAATCATGAGCCGCCTTAAACGCTTCCTCATAAAATATAAAGTAGCTCAGTCGTGTTTAAAACAGCTCAGTCTCGCATAACTAGCAGATTTTGTTCTCTTTGGACAGGCTAGCTGTTTCCCCCCGCTTCCAGTCTTTATGCTAAGCTAACTGTCTGCTGGCGGTGTCTCCACAGCTAACGTACAGACGTGAGCGGTATCTAACTCTTGGCAAGAAAGTGAATAAGTGTGTTTGTCAAATGTCAAACTCTTCCTCGAACTAACAAACAAACAAAAACAAAACCGGTCAAAGCATCTGCTGGGAATTTCGCACATATTTGATGTTTTTATTTGCACCAGCTTCAGGTGAACCGTGTCTTTGGTGAACCGTTACACTCCCACTGTGTTTATCTTTGCAGGTTTTCTACAAGTCTGTTCTTCCCCCTCACAAAACATTGTTCATATTGTTCCATGTGAAAGTATTTTAACAGCTGAACTGCCAACAGGTCATTTTTTATTTATTTAATATTTTAGTAAGTTTGTTTTTTCCATGAATTGTAGCCAGAAGAAATATGCCCCAAAATTGTCACATTTATCTTATTTATCTTGATTTGTGTTTTATTTGTCCTCATCTACAAATACATTGTGAGACGAATTATTTTTATTCTTAATTTAGCGAATTGGTAATAAGTACGTAAAGTATTTTTCAAAGGAAATTTCCAATTCTGCGCATTACGATTTACGCACCACATTTATAGTATTTTAGCTTAAATTATTGCTCTACTTTGGTCAAATACTTTGGTACTAATTGCAAATGAGTGTGTATATATATATATAGATATATTTAAAAATGGCCACTTGTAGTGCAGTTTACAGTTGAATCACCTGGAAGTGTTTGAATCAGAATAATACATTTGTTTTTTTGTTACTGTCAACAAATCCCATGAATCCCAAACCAACATGTGTTTGTCTCTCTAGAGATATCAGACTCTGATAAACACGCACAACACTTACAGGAGATACATTCACTGCTGGTTTAGTTTTTCATGGGATTTATTAACTGAACTAAATATTAGGAACATCTGTTTCTGTAAATACAGTAACAGGACATAATACAATTAAAATTATCTTAAACATTCATTGTTTGACGTCAGTGGTTCGGTACAATAATTTGGCTCTAGTCTTTTATGAATGAAGTATAAATTTAAAAATATATATCTTACCAGTGTCAGTCTAGCATTATAACACATTTATATGTATTTAGTTGTGCAGCACTTGCTCCTCTTATAAGTGCTGTTTGTATTAATGATCATTGTCTTAAATTATAATAGTTCTTTGAATTACTAATCTTTAGTTTGGTATCATTTTTTGAGGTTCAGACTTAAAGGAATAGTTGGACGTTTTGGGAATTATGTGCCGAGATGAGAAGATCAAGATCGTTTAAATTCAACAGCAGTTACAAGAATGTTAATTTAGCTTAGCATAAAGACTGAACACAGGGGGAAACAGCTAGCCTGGCTCTGGTAATATAAGTCACCACCTGTGAAGCTCACTAATTAATCAACATGTAATATTTTGTGTTAATTACTTTGAGGATGTTTATTTTTACTCTGGCCAACGGCTCAATGCTAGCTATCTTTATGCTAAGCTAAGCTAATTACCTCATGTAGCTGTAGCTTGAAATCCATCCGACAGACATGAGAGGTATCGATCTTCTCGTCTCACTCTCAGCAAGAAAGAGAAAAGGTGTATTTCCCAAAATGTCAAACTATTTGTCATTTGAATCATTTTAGATTTTACTTAATTAAAAAAAATAGGATTTTTCAGACGTCATTCATCATCTCTGTAGCGGTTTAGGTTGTACAGATTCTCCATGAAAGTGTTCAAAGCTCATGAAAAGGACTTCTTAAGTTTCCAAAATATTTACATTATTGACTTTCAGGAGTTGCTGTTTTAATGCTTTTTAAATATCATAAATACTCTGTGTTAATACGTAGAGCCCAGTCGCATATGTGTTATAAATAAAGCACATTTCAGGAGGCACATTTACATTTTGACTTCCCCCCGCCGCCTTTAACAGTAGCATTGTGTTACATGTGAAATGTTTTTATTCTTCCATTTTGGATTATTCCACTTTTCTTTTAAACATAGAAGTAATGGAATAATACCAGAAGAGGCAAAACTGACCTGTTGGCCATTTTTAGGACTTAATAGATCTTTGCTGTTGTAGCGTTGAATAAATCTGAATGCTGGGGTTTAAGGCATCAATGAATAAAGATGTAATATGCAAGTAACACCAGTTGGCATCCGATTTGTTCTTGTGTTCAAATAAATGATTCAAGACCATAAATCAAATCAATCATTTCGTCATTTGTGTAGTTAGAGATAAAAAATGCAAAATTATTAAAGTAGAGAGAGAGGGAATATACATATGTATATATTTATATGTATATGTATGTATATATGTATATGTATATATGTATATCCACACACAAACATGTTTACACATATATAAACATATATACTTAAGTACTGTACTTAAGTACAAATATATGTATTTATGTAAAAATATATGTATTTGTAGTGAAGTACTGCTGACAGCTAAGAAGTAAAAAACTGACAAATTCCTCAAACAGGACATCATTTTATTATTGAATGTGAAGCCAGCTCATTGAATAAAGCACTGATCCATTCATTATATCTTTTAAATATCAGTTTAATCTTTAATAAGATGAACACGAGAGATGAAGAGCAGCTCAGACTGAAATACTGAGCCGGAGAACCGGAGAGTTTGGACACATCTTATTTTTGACCAGTTTCCCTTTTTAGTGTCTTCATGTCTAAAATGTGCGGATCCCTTTGACTTCCAGGTGAAATCGAAATATACGATGCCGTCTCATCGTTGCACTTGTGTGTCTGTGAATACGTGAAAAGCTGCTTTAGACACTCGTCGTGGTGTTCCTGTCGTTTTGCATTCACTGATTCACGTCAGAGTGAGTATAAATAAAGATAACGAGGTTCCTCTGCTGTTCAACACTCCACAGACTCGCTCTCCTCTCAGGGGAACATCAGAGTTCAGTGTAAAACCACACTTCAGCTTTCTGTCATTTACAACTCCTCAGCCTCAACACAATCTCAGGAACATCTAAATGTTACTTATTATGTAACGATTTGAAAACAGTTTTGGAAGCATGTTTATTTTTGAGTTTTTGTATGAATGATGCATAAAAGCACAAGTCAACGGGTTCATTTAACAAACCTAAATGTACAACTACATATTGCTGTGAAGTAGAGAGTATGGAGCCGGGCGGTTAATTCACAGAATAAAACAAACAAAAAAATCACAATTAACAATAAAATACCACAAATCTACAAGAAAGAAATGTGATATTTTCTGAGATTATAAAGTATACATTTAAATAATAAATAAATAATACATTTGTGTGTTATGAGAAAACATTCGGGGGGTTTTTGGCGAGAAATGACATCACTTTGCAAGATTGGATCAACATCACACCAGACGCTGTCGCTTTATGAAATTAAAGAAATTGTGATTTTATAAAAACATATCTTCAGCATTCAGACTTTGAAGAGTCATTGTTGTGAATTGGGCGTATTCATAAGAACACAGAATACTAATTGGTCAATTGTTCTCGTAAATTTACCACTTTAATCTAAATTAAATAACTTATTTTCAAAAGAAGTTTTTAATCAGAATATTCCCCCGGCTCTGTTTTTAATTGTTATATATCTGTCCGTTTTTATTTATATTGTTTAATTTGAATGGCCTCAATACGACGTTATAAATATGATAAAGGTAGCATTACAAAAATAAACAAAAATGTTTAATGTTGCATCACTTAGTGGTAAACCCTGAACATGATTATTCATGTTTTCCAGTTCTTTAGTTTTCCTTTCATCCTGCAAAAATAAGGTCTCAATGCCAAACTTACAGGAAGATACGAGTGATTTTAAAGGACAAAGCTAAAGCTGCCGTTATTCTATATTTCACTTATTGTCAACAAATCTCATGAAAAGACCAAAACCGTGTTCGATGATCTCTGAATCCCACTCGTTCCTCCTGAAGGCATGAATGTTTAAAAACACAACAAACAGGAGGAAGCAGTGCTTCCGTTTGGGTCTATTGTCAGCGGCGGATGAATCCACATGTGGTGCTCAGGTCGGTATGTGTAATAGACTGCAGTGTGTTCATGGTGATGAGGTAATACTCGTCAGTAACATTGACTCAGTGTGTTTTCTTTTAATGGGATTTGTTGACAACATGAAAAACATGGAATATCAGAGTTATCTTTTAAGCATTCTCTAAATACAGACATGATAATTAAAATAGTTTCTCTTCAATAATATATAAAACAAGGTAAAGGAGTTTAACACACGGCTTCTGTAAAATGTGTCTGGAGTGTTTAAAGGTTATGAGCTCGTTATTCTGCATCTGTTTACTAAAAGAGAACGTTTATGTATTTGAACCTGCTTTGGTTCAGCTGGTGATACTGAAACATCTGTCATCATGAAACTGTAGGTCTGAATATATATGTGTGTGTATATATATATATATATATCTATCTATGTATATGTATGTTTAGTGGCTCTGGACGCTGGGTATCAGTAGTAATTCACACACCGTGTCTGTTGCTCTTTGACATTCGTGTTCATCATCGTTGGAGAGAAGCGGACGTTTACTGATGGAAGCCCATTTCAACCAGAGAGAAGAACAAACAGAAGAGAAGTTCTGCTCAATAATAACAACGAATAACTCTCATTATTATTATTACAAATCTCAATAAGTCACCATATTTGTGACTTGGTAAATACAAATGATTAAACATAAATAATCAAAATGATGAGTTACTAAGTCAGAACTATGACACGTAACTTACTATTATCATTATTATTATTAAAAATCTGAATTATGAGATACTTTCATGATTAGAAGCTCAGTTTTCCGACATTATCTCTCAGATGTGACGTCAGGGCTCAGCGCAGCATATGCTGATGTCAAACATATGACACTATATAATACTCATATTTAACATGATCAATATGACACATAATTCTGTCTATTTGTGTTTCTAAAATACGACAAAGACGCGCTGCTTCCGTCTCTGACCGCTGTGTTTGTTGTGGTATGGAAGGTAATCTGTGGTTTGACTTGACAAATAAGGAGACGAGTGATTCACACACGATTCAGATCACAGACGATTATTCACTGATATTATGAATTACTAGAGGTCCACATGTGATACTAGTCCTGTGTGAATACGATCCTGTGAGTCACCGGCTCAAAACTATGATTTACAAATATTTTAAACTTTTTATTTGTCTTTCTAATGACATTATATGATTTATCATCATAGTTTTGATTTTTTAGGTAGAAATTGAGAGACAGTAATTAAAAATAAACTATTTTTTATCATTTTATTTTGATCAGGTCAAACCCTTTAAGTTTGTGTTTATTTCTTCCTTTTCTTGCAGAAGTGGGCTTCCATACATACTTACTGCATGTTGCATGATGATTAATGAAAAGCATCTGTTTGTGATTCTCTGAAACATTTTACACACAAAGCGTTGAACTCTGTGCATGTTCTTTGAAGCGGCACAGCTTCGTGTGAAAGTGCTGGTGATGAACCGACGAGCTGCTCACGTGAACCAGGAGACGTTTTAAAGAAACCCGAATAAAAAGGGACACAAACGTGCTGCTTGCTCTCATCTTTGAATGCTTTCTGTTCTCTGTGATCGATCGTAAACTGTAAAACCTTCGTGTTTCATCGACGAGCAAACACTACTTGAGATGAGCAGCACACGTCTGTGTCCCCGGCCTTCATCTGTGTCCTCACTTTCACCCGCTGAACCAACGTTCCACTTTCCATCCTACGACTTGAGTTTGCCTTCTCCTCCAACATATTCTCCAACATCTGTTTAAAGTCTGTATGTGCCACTGCTCACCGAGACATGCAGCATGTATGTAAAGTATTCTCAGGTGTTTAAATACGTTTCTACGGATTCTCTTTCTGTCTCACCTCAGGAGCGCGTGCTATTTTCAGTCACTTGTCGTGGTTTTGGGTTTGCAGTCCAACGCTCCAGCGAGCCGGCCTCGAGTGATGGACGTGGAGTGCTGAGAGTTCTTGGAGTTTGTCCGGTGACCCTACATGTGCTGTAAAGCCTCCTGGGCTTGTTCCGTGTACACGTCGTCCTTCCCCGTCCACGAGCCGAGGCCGGCGTCGAACTGCCCGCCGCGCTGCGAGCTCCGCTGCTTGTCCCGCGAGAAGAAGCTAAACCTAAGAGACGAGACGGTGGAGAGCAGACAGAGGATTTAGTGTGAGGTCCACTGACGGACGTGTCCGTGAAGTGAACACGTATGTAGTGCGGGCAGTGAAGCCGTGTTACTGTTATTATTTTTGGCAAATTAATTGAGATTTCTTGGTATTAACACTGTAAACAAATGAGTTGATCTGCTCGTGACAGCTTCCCGAATGCTCCAGAGAACTCTCACAATAAAATAAGTTATGTTTTAACTGGAAGTGAATGATCAGTGCAGCAAAGTAGAGTGAAACACGATGAGGTCATTGCCTGTTATAAGTTATTCAATCACTGTTTGAAAAAGAGCTAAAAGCGCTTTAGTTTGTAAATGATTTGTACGAGTTTCGAGCTGCAGACACGTCGTCGCTCCAACAGACTACATGTTAGTTCTGACTGGCTGATGTTTATGATCCGCCATCGTCCCATTGGACAGTGATAACGAGACAGCCCCACAATCAGCCAATCACAATACTACAAAGGTGGGAAAAAAAGGCTCAACAAGCTGCACATGCAAAGGGAGGGAGGCTGTGAGCTGAAGGAGGGACACGGATAGAGAGTCATACAAGAGATACGAGACGTCTGATTGGCTGTAAAGTGGGGTCATCTGGGATCAAACCAGCTGCCACCATCGGCAAAATGGCTGTGAAGATCCTGTTACACAAAGGTAAAGACACACAAGCACAGACAGGTAGAGGTGTATAGAGAACAGGGGGGGGGGGGAGACAGGGACCACATCAACCTTCGGCCTCTCATGAAAAGTTCCCATTAAACCAAAAGAAGTCATGCTAAAGACAAAACATTGGAATCCTTGTTCAGCACCGTGGTGATTGTGCGTGTGTGTGTGTGTGTGTGTGTGTCATGTGCTATACCTGACCTATGACCAAAGCATGCTAATCATTAAGCGTGCACACAGAGAGGTGAGCGAGCGTGTCCGATAGAGCTGAAGCATCCTTCATGCAGATAAACAACAAGTATTCAGTCGAACAGTTATACTTCTGTCTGACATCACTCCCTTACTGTCACGTGACTGATGTGACACATCATCACGTCCCGAACTACACTGCACTGTGTTCACGTATGTAACGAATGAGTATTTTAAAAAGAGCTATGTTGGTTCGTCAATTGTAATAATCGATAAAAGTACTTTTCTTCAGCAGCGTATAAAGTATGGTATATATATATATGGTATATATATATATATACCATATATATATATATATATATATGGTATATATATATATATATATACCATATATATATATATATATATATGGTATATATATATATATACCATATATATATATATATATATATATATATATATATATATACCATATATATATATATATATGGTATATATATATATATATATATATACCATATATATATATATATATATGGTATATATATATATATATATATATATATATATATACCATATATATATATATATATATATATACCATATATATATATATATATGGTATATATATATATATATATATATATATATATATATATATATATATATATATATACCATATATATATATATATATATATGGTATATATATATATATACCATATATATATATATATATATATATATATATATATATATATATATACCATATATATATATATATATATGGTATATATATATATACCATATATATATGTATATATATATATATATATATATATATATATATATATATATATATATATATATATATATATATATATGTATGTATATGTATCTATTCTTGGGAGAAAAAAAGATCCAGTGACACTGAAACATAACACTTTTTAAACGGCTGCTGTTTGTTTTTTCAGGTCAAACTGAATGCACAGAATGATCTGTGTCCAGTTACAGTCGCTGAAAGTTGTTTTTAAACGATTGCTTTGGTCAGATCTTAACTTTGGTGCTGATGTGATTCTTTTATGGGTGGTGACATTTTGTCCTGTCGAGGTTTAAGACTCAATATGAAGTGATCTCGTTTAACATCCACGCAGCAAAAGATATTAAAATATGATCACAAAGCTAATGTTTGCAGCCTGAGAGTCCCGACCGTCGGGTACTGCTGGTGAGGTTCAACTTGTATAATTCTTAAAGAGTAAACTGTGAATGTTTGAGCATGCAGGGACTTGTTTAACAAGCCTTTCCTCAGCGCATGCAAAGCAATGAGGGTGTGTTTGACTTGAACTAATCTCAAAGTTCAGTCGAGTGTTTCCACGAGCAGCTGTGTCTGAGTGAGATCTGTGTTTTCAACGTACAGGCGTTTGATTCCTGACTCCGGCTGAGCAGAAGAACGGGAGCGAGTCCTCAGCTCAGGAGACGGAGACGAAGACGGAGTCACAATCTCATCTTCTGTCTCTTCACTGCAGAAAGAAAACAGGGTTTATTATCAACAACACGGCCGTCATCATGTGACTGACACGTATAGTATGTGCCCGTGAGCACCTTTTGTAGTAGGCCAGCTCCTCCTGCAGCATGAAGACTTTGGCCTTGAGCTCGTTCCTCTCGTGGAGGACGTCCCTCAGCTCCTGCAGGGTGAACCGGGGCCGGTTGGGGTCCTTGGGGTCCAGGCCCCCCGTGTCCTCCTCGCACAGCGCCTCCTGCAGAGAGACAAATGCGTCACAAGAGGGGAAACAAAAGAAAAAAGAAAAGGCAGGAAGGAAGGAACGAAGGCGGGGGAAGGAAGTGAGGATACCTTTGTAAAATATTGGAACACAGCCGGCATGTCCTCCTCATCGCACATCGCCTCCTGGTGGCAAACGGTGAACTCTAAGTCAGACATCGGGCCTTGTTCCAATACATTTGTTCGCCCTTCCCTCCTCCCTTCACGCTAAGACACACGAGACGTTCACTGGCACCGTTAAATAATAAGACGCATGCAGCTGACAGAAGTCACTCATGCACGGAGCACAAAAAACACCATTAATACGTATTCGCAGTCCAACAGAAGTCTCATTTAGTTTTACCGTTTTGCTTTTCAAAATAATGTAATTTCTTCCTCACATGAAACAAACAGAAATGTTTTTCCGTTGTTTGACTGGAGCTTAATGACCTCATCTCGTTCTGTTTTCTTCTTCTTCTGCAACAGTTTAACGGCACCTCACTGAAGAAGAAGCGCCACTTCTAATATTAACATAACAGTAGTGGATGGACGCATGCATTAATATTCATTCATGTTTGTTCAAACTCGTGCTGCATCGGGATGAAAACTTGACTGATGACGACGATGTCACGAATGCAAATATGCTTTCAAAAGACGCAGTTTGATCGGCTGTACGGAAACTAGTTCTGACATCAACGTACACAGAGAATAAACAAATTCATATGCAAATATGGGACACCAGACTACAACTTCAGAATCACGGTGCATCTCAAGGAGAACTGTAAGTGCTGGTAGAGAGGATCTAAGTTTAGAAAGGGCAGCTGGCCGACACTCCGTTAGTCCTTTAACACGCACGCCAAGCCGGGTCAGACCTGCTCTGGGTCGCACTCATGTTAGTCTAGCTTGCTGTGTTTCTACTGATCTGGTTGTTCAGAGGTGCAGGTTTGGAGTTAAGAGTCGGGACAATCACACCACTCTGGTTTGCCAGCTAGCACGTCCGTATTACCCAAAGCAACACTGCCTCCTCGTCCTCAGCCTCCTCATCCTCGTGGCCCTCTGGGCTGAGGGAACCAGGCAGGGGGGGCGAGGAAGAGTCAAACCCGCCCAACACCGGCTCAGAGGGGTCGGGTCTGTCTGACCAGCCCTCAGCCCCCACCACCCCCACCGCAGGAGCTTTACCACGCTGGTGGAGCAAGAGACACTTTATTATCCCTTTACAAAGAAATCCTCCCGTTTATTGACTGAGGGTCAAAGCTATGCGGCTCTTTAGGGATTCTTTATATTATATGGGTTTGGAAAATATCAGTGAACAGACTTCTTTTAAACTGGAACATATGAACAATAATATGCCTGGCCTCTGTGGCTGCATTGATATTTATGAGCATATTTTAACTTCAAGGAAGAGTTTTGACATTTTTGGAAATACGCTTATTCGCTTTCTTGCAGAGAGTTAAGATGAAAAGATGGATTCAACTCTCGTGTCTGTACGCTGAATATGAAGCTAGAGCCAGGAGACGGTTAGCTTAGCTTAGCATACAGACTGGAAACAAAGGGGAACAGCTAGCCTGGCTCTTTCCAAAGCACCACCAAAGTACCAGTTAACACCTTATATGTAGTTCCTTGTAGTTGTGGTTTTATGGGGGACTATGTGGTGGAAAAGGGCAGGTCTCTTCTACCTTTGGACAGTCTTTATGCTAAGCTAAGCTAACGGTCTGCGGGCTGTAGCTTCACGCTGAACAGACAGTCTCAGCAAGAAAGCAAAATGTTAAACAGGACAGAAAGATTGAGACAGAAAGAGGATGAAAATAGACAATAGACCAGGTTTTTACCCACAATGCACTGTACTTACATTGCAAAAGGAAGCCATTACCGTCGACAAGTTAACATAAAAATAGAATCTATTAAAACAGAAAACTAATGTCAACATTAAATTCAGACTGCGCCCTCAGATGAAGGTCTTTTGATGGTTTCCTGGGTTACCTCTGCAGGTGAGGGGGGCTGAGGTGGGGGTTCCTCTGGGTTCCGGGCAGGCAGGTCTCCTTGAAGTCGTTCCCTCAAGCGTGCGACTTCCTGCCGAAGGGCTCCGACTTCCTGCCCCCGCGCCTGCGCTCCGGCCTCCAGCTCCACCTTCTGTCCGATCAGCGCTTTCCCTTGAGCCTCCACCACGGAGAACTTGTGGCGCAGGTCGTGGTTGATCTTCATGAGGCGGGACTGCTGCTGCTGGAGCTGCAGGAACACACGGACACAAACAAGGGAGTCTGGGTAAATTATGAAAATATTTACAGAGTATGAGAGGACGGGAATGAGTGAAAACAGCTGAAGATACATTTCATGTGCTGTGTGTGTTGGCCACTTGTGAGAACTGTTCTTGAAATATGAAATATTAAAACTGAGGAGTGAAACCAGCAGCGGTTTAAAGTGTTTCTATTATTTCATCTACTGGTGAAGTCTCTCTGCAGGCGAGAAATACACGTTTCTACGTGGAGAAGAAAGAATAATATGTGTACGTCTTACTGCTTCTATGTCCTCGTTCTTCAGCGTGAGCTCGCGGTCCTTGGCTCGAATCTCGTCTCTCTGCTTGTCCACCACCTCTTTGAGCTTCTTCATCACCTGCCTCTCTCTCTCAGTCATACCTGGAGACCACAGAGACACACACACACACACACACACACACACACACACACACACACACACACACACACACACACACACACACACACACACACACACACACACACACACACAGAAATAGTTTGAATTCTTCATAAGCGTTGTTTTTTATTGGAAGACAAAGGTCTTTTAGCCGTACAGAGGGAACCCTGATTTGTGTGCAAACGTGTGTGTGTGTGTGTGTGTGTGTGTGTGTGTGTGTGTGTGGAGCAGGTGTGCTTGTACACTGAGGCTGGTCTGTCCACAGTGTGTCAGGGTGACTGCGTCCTCTATGTGAAACCACGAAAGAGCCTCTGATGCAGAGACAAGACTGGCTCGCCGTCAGACACTAGAGAAGGCTTCCTTTATGTGTGTGTGTGTGTGTGTGTGTGTGTGTGTGTTAGTGTGTGTGTGCCGTCCTCACCCTCGTGCCGCTGCAGGTCCTCCTCACTCATGGGGTCTTTGTTGGACATGTTGGTGAGGAGGCTTTGGTTCTCCTCCTGCAGCTGAGCGATCTGAGTGAGCAGGTCCTGAGCTTCTCCTCTCCACACGTCCTCCACCAGCTCCAGCTCCTGCAGGAGGGACTCTGATCAGGTTCTTTGTCACACGCGACGATGTCAGACGTCGCTGACATGTCCGAGCAGAGAACGGGGTATATGTCGCGTTCACGTTGAGCCAGTGGAGACGAGATGATTAACGATCATGTTTGTTTGTTTTAGTATTGTTTGATAATCTGCATTTAGTTATGGATCACTGTTTTTATGTTTTCTTTGTGTACGTTGTTCTGCACATATATTCAACAGTCCACAACACAAAAATATTGAATTTTCAATGATTTAAAACACAGAAAAAGCAGCAAATCATCACATTTAAGAAGATGGAACCAAATACAGTTTGACTTAAAATATGAATTATTGATTAATTATCAGAATGTCACATGTTGTGGTCGTGCGGATTATTTCAGCTACATACAATATTTGCGAACTGTTAGTCAAATATAAATATAAATCCCTTGCACCGCCCCATGAAAAGTTATTATATAGTTTGCTTGTAGTTTGTTTGTAGAGGATAAAATGTACTCCACCTTCAAGCTGTGTGAAAATACACACTTTAGCAAAAATGCCCCAATTGATCCGTTTCCTGTTTCTGAAACTAAAAGATCTAATTATTTTCTTGTCAGACGTGATAATAAACTGATAATAAACTGAATATCTTTGGTTTTCTGTTATTCTAATCATTACATTACGTTGTTTGTACCACACCAGAATACTGAGTTCGAGAGTTTAACACAGTATTTCTGCTGTGATGTCTTCCACATGAAAATATCAGCCGTAAAACATCCACTTCATCATTTCATCTATTCATCACACTCATGAGACCCATGAGACTCAGTTAATCAGTGAACCGGTGAGCGCTCACTCACTGTCACGAGGAACTCACACATCAAGTGTTTTATAGACGTCTGAGCTGCATTCCTGATGTAAAGGCAGCACCACGTCCCTCCGGTGTGTGTGAGATCCTCAGTACTGAGTTTAAAGAGACGTCAGCAGCTTCAACAGGACAGTCGTGATGTTTGAAGTTCTTCTCCACAGTCACTGTTCTACTGCAGCAGATGGAGCAAAGCAACTAAGTACAAACACTTCTAAACATCACGACTGTCCCTTTAATTCAACTCACCATCAAATATACGTTGGTGACTAACTGGAAACAATCACACACTCGACAAATATAAGTGTGTGAAGAGTTTCCTGCCGAGTCAGGGATAAAGTTCTGATTGTCTGTCATCATCTGAAGCTAAACAAACAGGAACTATCAGACTGAGTTAAATAAAGTAACCAAGTGCATCTCTAAGACATGACAAACACGTCTCGTCTTCAATGACAGGAAACAGATTCATTCTGAGGGTGAGACGGCTGGTCGGACGAAACAAGTGTTACAGCAACTGTCACGAGTAATTCTCACGAATGTCTAAAGTTTGAAACCCAAACAATAAATTAACTGATCAATGAAACAATTATATATATGTATAAATATACATATATATATATATATATACACACACATGTAGTATATAATTAGATATACACTCATGGGGACCATTTCTCTTCGAGTAGTTTTACTTTTGATACTTTAAGCACATTTTACAGGTAATAATACTTTTAAGTACCATTTTCAATTCGCCACTTTTACTTGCAATGGAATACTTTTTACATTATACTTTAAAGTGGTATTCTGTACTTTTAATGTTCAATTCAGGACTTGTACTTTGTATTTTTACAGCGGTACTTACTGAAATAACATTTTAAATAGAGGACTTTTACTTTTAATGTAGTATTTTTACAGTGGTACTTGTACTTTTACTTAAGTAACCTTTTCAATGGAGGGATTGTACTTACAATGGAGTATTTTTCTCGTAGTGTTGGTACTTATATTTTCAATACAGTGGTACTGATACTTCAACTAAAGTACAATTTTAAAAGGTGTACTTTTACTAGTAATGGAGGTTATTTTTGACAGTGGTACTGATATTTTTCCTGAGTAACGTTGTCAAAGCAGGACCTGTACTGGAGTATTTTTAGAGTAGTAGTGGTACTTTTACTACAGTAAATAATGTGATAACTTCCTCCTCCGGTTAAATCACAGTAACTTTGAGTCCCTGCTACATGTAGTCTGTGTATGTATTTACTAATACTTGTCAGCAGTATATTTCCTCTAACAGTACAGCTTTAATCGGTGTGTTTTTGGGGACCTTTCGGTGCTTCTTCTCCTTCTCCAGCCGCTCCATCCGCTCCAGCCGCAGCTTGTCCAGCTCCAGCCGCAGCTCCTCGGTCTCCGGGCTGATGCAGTTGCGGCTCACCATCACCTCCAGGATCTCCAGCACACGCACCACTTTGGGCATAAGCCGGGACAGAGCCTCGCAGCCGTACCGGTCGATGATCCGCTCGAACTCCTGGCCCACCACCGCGGCGATGTCGTACACGTCCATCACCGTGAGGTCCGCGACGTTCTTCTCCAGGGCCGAGCCGGAGTCCTCCATGTCGGGGGATAGTTCCTATGATTCTTTTCCCTCCGCCACAGCAAACTTCCTCCCACTGGAAGAAGAATTCTGCTCAGTTTAGCTAAACTCTACCGCTTTACCTTTAAAACTACAAACAAATACGACGTATAACCGCATAAAAGCACAATAACTACCGTTTATCCATCACTAACGGCTGAGTCCCGGTGGTCGTTTGATTTGTTTGGGATAAATATCGGCTGCGGCCCATTGCTGTCCTGTCCCTTCTCTTTGACATTATTGTCAAGTCCGCCATTGTGAAACGGAGAACTTCCGTCTAGACGTTTCAAAATAAAACCAATGTTGACGTTGTGAATTTTCATTTTTTATTTTATTTTAAAGATTCAATATATGTCCACAATATGTGCATATATAGGTAGTCTAAATAAATCCTCGAATAAAATAAACTGAAACCAAATCCTTTACCTAATGTGGCAAAATCTAGATTTAAAAACGTGATTACATTCATTTAGATTGTGCACTTAGAGTAGTGTATATTCTTAATTAAAGCTGAGGCCAGGTTGGAGCACTCCTTGGTTCATGGGTCTCTGGGCTTACTTACTTTTTATATTATATTAATAGTGTTTTAAGTATTTTTTTACTTTCAAATTATGATGCAAAACATACATTGTGAATAAAAAGTATACAAATTAAAGTGTTAATCAGAAATGGAGCATTTCACCAGGCAATAGACTACTGAAGATAATAAAACATAATAAAACGTGACATGGAGTCAACGTATCAGATGTTTTACGTTTATTTTGAAGGTAATATATATCTAGTTCCGGTATCTATCTGTCTTGCCTTCCTCTAACTTGAAGCAGCTCCACTTTGGTCCCAACGGGAGATCAGCGGCTACTTCCATAGTGGTGAGATTGCAGTTTGCAGTGCGCATGACAGAAATAACAGACGGATGAGGTCGCTGTCACGCGGTAATACAGCGTGAATAGACCTTCACTGGCTGAAGGAAGTAGTGGAGTAAAAAGTACAATATGTACCTCTGAGATACAGTACAGTAGAGAAAGTACAATATTTACCTCTGAGATGTCGTGAAGTAAAACATCTTACCTCTTGTCTCATAACTCAGTGAGCTTCTGACTGAAACTATGTGGATCATGTGACAAATATTTAAAACCTTGCACATCAGAAATCAGATGAAACAAACCGCTGTATTCTGCCTCAGATTATTTTATGATTTTTAATAAATCAACTCGGTATACGACAACAATCAGGAACATAATATAAGCTTCAGCATGATTACAAAAATTATTTTGGACATTTATCAAAGTTTCTCTTCAGCTCCTACAATCGTTTGTATGTACAGAGCCAGAAATCAGGCCAGATTAAAATGAGTGATTTTAAGTTTTATGAGTAGATTTATATTTCCAGAGATTTTTAAGTAAAATGTCAGATTCTTCTTCAGTTCGGCCTCAAGATTCCCCAGTTCCTGTTTCACCTCGTTTGAACTGCAATAAAGAAGAAAAGACTCATTTATACAAACTTCATCTTATTAACAACATATATGATGGTGAACATCCAGCATCTTCAGCCGCTCACCGCATTCTTCAGCAGGTTTCCAGATTTGATGAAGATGTTGGATCTCTTCGAGGCCGGTTTGCTGGTCTCGCCGTTGTTCTGCGTTGGCGGCGTCGTCGTCTGGGGCAGAGACGGTGACTGAGGCCGAGAGAGGCTGGGCGAGGAAGTCTGAGGTGTTAAGTAAGTTTGGGTCGGGTTTGGTGTGTAGGACTGAGGTGGTGTGTAGGTCTGAGCCAGGGTGGAAGTCTGGGTAGGGGTGTAGGTTTGAGACGGGGTGTAGGTCTGTGAAGGGATGGAGATCTGGGTAGGGGTGTAGGTTTGAGACGGGGTGAAGGTTTGAGACGGGGTGAAGGTCTGTGAAGGGATGGAAGTCTGGTTAGGGGTGTAGGTTTGAGAAGGTGTGGAAGTCTGAGTAAGGGTGTAGGTCTGTGATGGGATGGAAGTCTGGGTAGGGGTGTAGGTTTGAGAAGGTGTGAAGGTTTGAGAAGGTGTGGAAGCCTGGGTAGGGGTGTAGGTTTGAGAAGGTGTGAAGGTTTGAGAAGGTGTGGAAGCCTGGGTAAGGGTGTAGGCCTGTGATGGGATGGAAGTCTGGGTAGGGGTGTAGGTTTGAGAAGGTGTGAAGGTTTGAGAAGGTGTGGAAGCCTGGGTAGGGGTGTAGGTCTGAGGCGGGGCGTAGGTGTTGGTCGGTGTGAAGGACTGAGGCTGTGTCTGAGTCGGTGCGAAGGGATTGGTCGATGCAAAGCTCTGGGTGTTCAGGTACGGCTGCGTCGGTGAGAAGGACTGTGAGGAGTCCAGCAGGGTGGGCGGCGGCGGCGGAGGGAAGCTGTCGTCTCCGTCGTCAGCGGCGGCGGTTGCGGTTGCGTCGTCGGCTGCAACACCGGAGGCGTCGAGCTCGTAGTGCCTCTTCCTCAGCTCCCCCAGACGGACTCGCTCCCGCTCCAGCTGGCTCTCCAGCTGCAGCACCTTCACCTGAGAAGATCCAGAGGACACAACGACGTCA
This sequence comes from Melanostigma gelatinosum, assembly GCF_949748355.1. Taxonomy (NCBI): domain Eukaryota; kingdom Metazoa; phylum Chordata; class Actinopteri; order Perciformes; family Zoarcidae; genus Melanostigma; species Melanostigma gelatinosum. Next base: position 1,971,959 of record NC_136651.1, on the reverse strand, counting down.
GCTGCTTTCAATCAACAGAAAACACCATCGATGGAGGAAGTATATTCAGATCCTTTACTGAAGGAAACGTACTAGAATTACATTGTAAGGAAAAGTCCTGCATTGAAAACGTCACTTAAAGTTACTATAAGGAACTTTTGTTTGGTGTTGGTTCTGGCGCCCCCTGTGGACTAAAGTGGTAGTGTCTCTGAGCACCAGACTCCCTTTAGAAAACCTCTCATTTTGCTGCAGCAGGGTCTGACAGTCTGCCCCTCTCAGTCCTGCTTCTGGTTCTCCAGACGATTAAATGTCGGGGACTTGAACGCCTCACCTGAGCTTCCATCTCCTCTGTTTTCAGTTTGATCAGAGACAAGCCGGAGAAGTCCATCGCACCTGTGAAGACATCACGGAGTTAAAGCTTTCGACCGCTATTTGATGGACGGCCATTAAATTGTGCAGCACGAGACGGAGGGACAGGACTTCTCTCACCTTGGTCAGAGATCTGCAGCTGCCCGTGTTTGGTGGAGGTGACGACCACGGCCGCCATGTCGTTGACGTGACGCGAGGCCTGCTTCAGCGTGTGCAGCTTCTTGTTGCCGCGGTCGGACTTCACCTGAAACGATAGAATTTAATGACGCTCCATAAGAGAGGGTAGTCGGCACTTCTCAACAAAAAAAAACAACACCTCGGACCAATTACAAGAAATATAACATTTATTCAAACCTGAATCCATCTGTAAAGATATCTGACTCCAGCTCAAAACAATGGCGGTAAATGGAAATGTTTCATCAACCACGAGAGCAACAGGAAGTGTGAAGGTATGTCTGGTTTGTAATTTGGGTGATTCAAGCTGCTCAAATACAAGTTTGTCAACACAGACGTGTTTCAATTTTTAGGACTTCCGTCAAATTTTTATTTTTGAATGAAATATTGGATAATTTGACCTCTTCTACCTCTCCTTTGAGACTTGAACAGCTGTGACCCAGAAGACACCCAGATCTGAGTAGTTTAGGACCAGATCTGAGTAGTTTAAGACCAGATCTCAGTAGTTTAGGACCAGATCTGAGTAGTTTAAGACCAGATCTCAGTAGTTTAGGACCAGATCTGAGTAGTTTAGGACCAGATCTGAGTAGTTTAAGACCAGATCTGAGTAGTTTAAGACCAGATCTGAGTAGTTTAGGACCAGATCTGAGTAGTTTAAGACCAGATCTGAGTAGTTTAGGACCAGATCTTAGTCATTTAAGACCAGATCTGAGTAGTTTAAGACCAGATCTGAGTAGTTTAAGACCAGATCTGAGTAGTTTAGGACCAGATCTGAGTAGTTTAAGACCAGATCTGAGTAGTTTAAGACCAGATCTGAGTAGTGTAGGATCAGATCTGAGTAGTTTAGGACCAGATCTTAGTCATTTAAGACCAGATCTGAGTAGTTTAGGACCAGATCTGAGTAGTTTAAGACCAGATCTGAGTAGTTTAGGACCAGATCTGAGTAGTTTAAGACCAGATCTGAGTAGTTTAAGACCAGATCTGAGTAGTTTAGGACCAGATCTGAGTAGTTTAAGACCAGATCTGAGTAATTTAGGACCAGATCTGAGTAGTTTAAGACCAGATCTGAGTAGTTTAAGACCAGATCTGAGTAGTTTAAGACCAGATCTGAGTAGTTTAAGACCAGGTCTGAGTAGTTTAAGACCAGATCTGAGTAGTTTAAGACCAGATCTGAGTAGTTTAAGACCAGGTCTGAGTAGGTCAGGGCCAGATCTCGTTGGTGGAACTGGTAACAACTCTTAAACTTGTTTTTGGAAGAGGCCACAAGCTATTATCATAACATACGTTTTTATGTAAAATCTGAATTTGAAAAGTCACCTGTAACCACAGCTCTCAAATAAATGCAGTGGAGTGAAAATGACAACATTTCTCTCTAAAATTTAGCATCGTATAAAGTCCCATGAAATCTACAAATACTCCAGTAAAGTTCTTCACAGTTTGAAGTTCGTACCTTGGAGGCAGCGACTAGCTGAGCCGTGCTCGCTGCGATCTCGTGAGAACAGGCGATGAGCTCCTCGTACGTTCCCTTTTCACCCACGACGCGGTCGGCCGAGTCTCTGACAGCAAAGAGGTGAAGCACAACGTCGTGATGTGGTTCGATATTCAGGACGTGTAAACAACACTAGATGTGTGTGTGTGTGTGTGTGTGTTGGACACTTACAGCAGCTGAGTGGCGCCCCAGCCCACAGCTTTAGAAGCAGAGATGAGGCCTTCTGTCCAGCGAGAGTTTTTGGCATAAAATTCCGTGACGGACGCTGCTCCCTAGAGAAAGAACGATCACACGTGTGTCAGTAAACGCAGCACGTGGTCGTTTAGTGAATGAATCAAACTGAAACTGTAAAAGAGCTTTAATGTGGCGCTCTTGAACGTGTCTTAAATCCGAGAAGTTTGATGAATACAGAACCCGGAGAAGATGCTGACTCACCCTGCCTCCTTCCACGATGTCTTTCTGCAGGTCAGTCGACGCCGTCACCAGCATGTGAACGGCCTGCAGACGAAAGAACCAGAGCAGAAGAAACACCGAGTGAACAAACACAAACAACGAACCACAGAAGTTCACAGAAAGGTATTTTTAAATAGTGGACAGACTTCTCACCTTCATCAGGTCTGAACAGGATCCCAGGATGCTGAGATGAAACAGAAGAAAAACAGATTTCAGGAAAGAAAAAGACGCAGAGAAGCTGAAACTATTTCATGGAGCATTCGTCTCACCTCTGGTTCACCTCCAGCTTCACACCAGTAGTTTCTCTCCTTGCCTGATTTAGAATCTCCTGAGAAACAGACGTTTAAAACAGAAACGTGAAGCATCACTCTGTGTGTGTGTGTGTGTGTGTGTGTGTGTGTGTGTCCTTACGTCCATTCGCAGCACGGCCTCTTCGATGGCCGTCGACGTAGCGATCATCTCTTTGTCCACCATGGCTCCCAGCTCCTCTTTCAGAACATCCTGTCCTTTTGGACGCAGATCCTAAACATAAATAAATATAAAATATAAATATAAAAATACATGATACAGTTAAAGTACACATGAACCGTGGAAAATAAATAAAGCTCAAAAAGCCAGACTAACGTGGTGCAATAGAATAAATAATTACAAAGATAAACAAATAAAGCTCAATTCATAGGGCAGACTCAAAAGGCAATACATTGTAAATGAAGTTAAATGAAAAGGCCAGACTAAAAGGTTAGTCTTGAGTTTGTTTACAGAGGAACCATCGTTCTCAGGTAGAAACGCGTCTCACCTGTCCCAGAGCGAGGATGCGCTGGACGGTGTAGCGCACGGCGGAGGGATCTGCTCTCTGTAAAGTGGCCTGAAGCTTCAGATCCTTCAAGTACTGGAGGCAGTGATTCGCACAATCCCGGCAGCTGTCGGTCAAACCTGGAGGAGACGAAGACGCGGGAGCGGTTTACGGTTTGTGCATCGTGTGCCGATGAGTTCATGCTTCTATATTCGAACAGTGCGAGTGTGCGTCTCTTACGGTCGGCCTGGTCGGTGGGAGCAGAGTGAGATGTCGCCGATCCGTTCACGATCGTGTCGGCGGCGAGATGAGAGAACTGAGTGACGGCCCTCAACAAACCACTGGCATCTACAAACACCCAAACAACAGAGGAGAGGAGATGGAACAAAGTACATTTAGTGTACTGTCCTACATCTCAGAGGTACATATTGTACTTTGTACTTCACTACATTAGTCTGACAGCGGTACTTTTCAGATGAGAGTTTTTATCCCCTTCCTGTCCTGAATACTTCCTCCTTCACAGTAGAGAATCAGTAAATACACTCGTCCTCTCAACACTCAGCTCACCGCTCGTGTTTCCCAGGTAGACCACGTGGCTCTGCTGCATTTTGTCGATGGCACTCAGAGTGATTTCAGCTCGATTCACCAAATACTCTGAAACACAAAAGGAGAACTGGTGAGAGGAACACAGTTACTATAATGTAATATATCGTCAGAAGACTTTGTATCAATAGAAATGTCCTTATATCTGCGTAGAACTACAGCATAGTGTGTTATAAATGTCTACATAGTAAAGTTATCAGGTTAAGGTGATGAGGACTAACTTCATTGATTGTGTACATGTATATAAGTATTATACACTGTGTCTCTGTATACATGCACAGGTCTTTACCAGGTGAGCTGATGCAGCCGACGTGTATGGGGTCGTCCAGTTTGGCCACAGCGTCCAGTATGATGCCCTCGGCCTCCACCACAGCACACTGCAGCAGGCAGAACTGCTCCTCCTGCAGCTTCTTGGAAAGCTCTCCTTCACGGCAGGCCTGATGTACCACACACACACATATACATCAGTAACTAACGCGTCACTGTGCAGGTTGTGTGTGTGTGTGTGTGTGTGTGCGTGCAGCACCTGTTGCTGCAGCTGAGCGTGGAGGCTTCCCAGCTCCGTGCTGCTCCTCTGCCTCTCCTGCTCCAGGGAGCTCTGGTGGAGCTGAGCTTGCTGCCTGAGGGAGTTCAGCTCGGCCTCCTGGTCCCTCATGGAGCGCAGCAGCACCTCCCTCTCCGCCTGCAGCCCCGCGAGAGAGCTGCTGAGCTGGGTGCCGCTCTGAGGATCAAAACATGAATCAATTCGTTTTGTTCCCCCTTAACTCTTAGACGATGTGAGAAAAGGAACTGGAAATGATTTCCCACCATTTCTTTGCTCTGCAGGGCGTCGTTTGCACGGTTCAACTCTGCCCGCGTTGAGTCCAGCTCTCGTCTCAGCCTGTCGATCTCCAACTTCTGCTCCGCGTTGATGGCAAGCTTTTGGAAAGAAAAGTTGCATTTATGTACAGGCAAAATACTTTACATAAGACATAAACAGGAAAAAGAAACACAAGACACTTAAAGCGGTGCTTGAAATGAAGAAATGAAGAAATAAGTGCTGGTCCTCAGTCAGGAGTCCGTACCTGCTGCTGTAGCTGAGCTCTCAGGGCCTCCAGGTCTCGGAGGAGCCGGTCTCTGTCCTGGTCCATGGAGCCCTGCTGCTGCTGGGCCTGCTGCCTCAGCGAGGACAGCTCCGCCTCTCTCTCTCTGGCCGAGCGCAGCAGCGCATCGCGCTCCGCCTGCAGGGCCGCCAGGCTGCTGCTCGCCTGAGATCCCTCCTGAAGACGCCGCAAACATGGAAGTGGTTAAATCAAGCCTCTCGATAAGAGGACCCACTTTTATGTGGGTTGTAAGTGAAAGGGTTAGAATTGTAAAAGCCAAAAGGGGACTTAAACTTTGGCCTGATGGAGGGTTTGTTAGAAAGCTCTTCTTCTTGGTGTGTTTCCTGATTTCCAACAAAAATACGAAGCTTTGACTAACAGCGCGTCCTCTTGTTGTTTCACATTCAGCCTCACCATCACTTTACTGTCCAGAGAGCCGCGGACGTGAGCCAGCTGTGCTCTTTGCTCCAGCAGCTCTTTGTTCAGGCGCTGAACCTCCTGCTGCTGCTGATTCATCTGACCGGGAGAGGAGACAGCTGATCAATACTCACGACGGCACAAGAAGAGTTCCTCTGGTGGAAACAAAAAGATGACGTTGTCTTCGTCAGGAGTTCTCACCGTGTTTCTGTTCTGCTGTCGGAGATTTTCCAGCTCATTTTCCAGCTGCTGTTTGTTTCTCAGCCAATCGTCTTGACCGTGTTTTGCACCAGAGAGCAGCTTCACTGTTTCTGCATTCTGCACAAACACGACGCCTTTAATAAGAGAACAGCTGGACACGTTGAGATACACGCGTACTCTCTCTTACCTTCTTCATGAGGTCGGCGTGGCTGGTGATCAGCTCTGCGTGTCTCTCTTTGAGTTGAGCGAAGCGAAGCTCCGCCGCCTGAGCTCTGGCTGGTGAAGACGATGAAGAGGAGACATTTTGAGGAGACGTTTTAATGGAGCACAGCAACAGATTCATAAATGAATCAATCGAAAGAAACTTTGTGAAGGTGTCACTTTAGACTTTAATTGTGACGCATTTCTCACTATTTTTAACCTCCAAACAATCAATCAATCGATAATCGAGAAAATAATCAGCAGATGAATCCATAATGAAAATATTCATTAGAACATTAATGCAAAATAGTTTTATGCAGTGGGAGTTATTATTTCTCTATTTTTCTTAAAAAGTTGGTGTCTTTAAACGTCCGGATTGTTTTTCTGTTGTTTAGTTTTTCTGTTGAACGTCTTGTGCTTCGTTGTGTTTTCTTCGTCTTCTAACATCTGAGGACCAAGTTTCACTCGAACGTGTTATATATTTAGTGTCTGTCCGATAATCCATGAATCAGTGGAATCGTACATGTGAATCACTGATACATCTGTGAACTCACTGTCTGCCTCCTTGAACCCGATATGAGCCCCGACGTTGGAGACGTTGGCGCTCCTCAAAGCCTCCACCTCCATCCGCATGTGCTCCTTTTCCAGCATGGCCATCTGCTTGTGGCCGCGCTGCTCCTCCACCTCGGCCTCCAGGCGGTTCACCTGAGCCCTCAACTCGGTGACACACCTCTGAGCCTGAGGAGAGAACAGGCGATCAAACCCGGGACGTCCCGCGGCTACGTGTGCCGAGTCTGTCCTTTACCAGCTTACCTCAGTCTTGAGGAGCTGCAGCTCTGGTTTCAGCGCCTCCAGCTCTCTCTTCAGACTCTCGTTCTCTGTCCCCCTCTGATCCACTGAATGGTACTGCCAAGGAGATAATGAAACGTCAGCCGTGAGACCGGACAAACAGCTGGTAAAACACGAACGTTCATCATGTTGTTTTGAGTTGCACGTACCTGCGGCATCGGTGACGCTGATCTGAACTCTGGTTGCGTCTCCACTTCCTCTTCGTCATGACGCTCCTCGTTGGGCATCGACACCACCGGCTTTTTATATTCACCCAAGGCAGCGGCGCGGAGGAAGTTCGGAGGAGCCTGAGTAACAAACACAACACACGTGCATGACGGACAGTGGTGGGAGATAACCAAGTACATTTACTCCAGTACGGCACTGAAGTACATATTTGAGGTACTTCATACTTCAACTTCTCTCAGAGGTAATGTATTTCTGACTCCACGAAATATTTTACAGCTTCAGTCTTTTTTATGAATTGTATTTATTTTGTAAATAATCAAACTGTGCAACAGTTTAAACACATTATCAACTTCACACAAGTGAAAGGTACGTGTGGAAACGTTGAGGATACTCACATCGGGGAGATCTGGGATCTGGATGACACTTTTAAAGAACTCCATTTCTCTGGCTCGGTCGAAGAACTGAGTGAGGCTGAAGAACGGAAGCGAGACGGTCACGAACAGAACCAATGAGAGGGATGAAAGTGTGTTTGTGCCTCATGATAATACTGATACTATACCTGACAAATAGATCACGGAACCGCTCTCGATGTCCAAGAAGAACATCCGGAGCAATGCCTAGAAACCAGAGGATATCATTGTTATGATTTAATAAAAAATATAAACAAATAATCGATAATTCCTTGACATTGACATTTCCATGTGACGCACGGCTGTGAAGTCTGAACATCAGCAGGACAGAGAAGTGGTAGAGGAAGCTGCAGTCCAGTATGAGAGGAATCAGAGGAGTCAGTCGGCACCGGCCAGCCGGAGTCGTGGATTTGGCTCCGTTGGCGTCCAGCTGACGCAGAACTTTAAACACGAAAAACACACAAACAAATGCAAATTAAAGGAGAAGTCTGGTGGCGTTCTACATCTTTATTATTGTCGCTCAATCCCATAACAGGATGTCTCTTCTTCCTCTGAGCCACAGAGCTCCATTAAAAACACTCTTGTTCCTCCATCACCATCAACACACTGTAGTTTATTTAGACTCCATCACACATACAAATACTCGCTAGAGCACCAAATCTGGATTCATCCGCCACAGGAAATAGTCCCAAACAAATGCACTATTTCCTCCTGTTTGTTTGAAACCAGCTGTTTGAGGAGATTATTCATCTCTTTGTAAATGAAACTGTATGTTTATGAGACATGTTTAGAGAGCACATCTTCAGCAGCTACATCGAGAGCACTGAGACGGATTAGCACGCTGTTGGTTTTGGTCTTTTCAATAACAGAAATATAGAATATTACTCGCTTTATCCAACGCTTTCAAGACAGTTTTGCTGTCGTATGATAAAAAGAAAACACGTCACCTGTGTCCTCCATCTTCAGCCCAGCGTCCCAGTAATCCATCAGTTCCTGTGTCATATCTAACCTGCAACAACATTAAAACCACGTTTATGAATCGTCTTTAATGAGAAACACCGAGCCCGGGATAGTCGTGGACAGAAAACGTACAATTTGGTCACGTCGTTTCCCGTTTCCCTCTCCAACGTCTCGTCGCTGGCCTCCAGGTTGCCCGGGATCATCTTGTGCTGTGGATTCATTTTATCATCATCATCATTCCCAGTTTGTCACATATCGTTGTATGAACCACAAAACCAAATATTCATGTGTTACCTTTGCATGAAATTCCATTTTGAAGCAGAGGAACTTGGCAGACAAGGCAACAATGTGGCCGTATCGATCATGCAAGCTTCCCTGCAACACAAATCCAAAGTTGTCGTCGATACAAATTCGAAAGATAAAATAAAATTCTCCTAGAAGATCGGGAACACGCTGCATTATTTAAAAGAGCTGTAAAAGAAGACACTTATTTCTTAAGTCTTGCATTCAATATTTCACATATTATGTCATTTTAATTAACTAAAAAAATGAACTAAAAATATAACATTTATATATTTATTTAGGGTGGGAACCACTGGACTAAACCAGCTGCCTGTATATAAAGTAGCTCTTCTGTATCATCGAAGACATTTTAGTGGACAATGAGTACTTTTACTGATGATACATATATGATATATATTTCGCTGCTAATACTTTTACTTGTATTTACGGAGTATTTTTTACAGTGTTGGATTGGTGCCACTAAGCCTACTCACCCAGAGAATGCCCATATCTTTAACATTTCTGCAGTATCGGTGAGAATCTCTGACAGCCTGCAGATGGAACAGAGAGGAGGCCGATTACAAAGAGAGGACAAAGAAGAAACAGATGGAGGAGGACGTTCAGATCCAAACCCACATTTCTGTGTCCGCCTCTGAGCACTTTGTGCAGCAGGTAGCAGAACTTCCAGCTGATCATGGAGTTGCTGGACAGAGGCAGGTTGAGGGTGTAGGACCAGAAGGTGGAGGCTCCACCCTCCTTATGTGTTCCCATGATGATGTCATCACAGCTGTCAAGGAAACTCCAAAATACAGACAATTAGATGTGTTTTTACATCTAATAAAGAAAGAGTTTGGATTTCAGCAGCTGGCTGCCACTTTAGTCCAGACTGAAATACACAACTACCGGATGGATTGCCTTGAAATTCATGTCCTCCAGAGGATGAACCTTGATTACTTTGGACTTTCGTTCCACCATGAGATTCATATTTGTGATTCAGAGAGAAATATCTTGATTACTTTCCAACAGATTGCCATGCAATTTCCTACAGACATTCAAGGTTCCCAGAGGATGAACCTTAAATACTTTGGTGATCCTCTGACTTTTCCCTCTCTGCTCAGAGTACAGCCCAACAGAGTAGATTACTGCATGTAATTTGTCAGTAAATGATCAAAGCTGCTGTTGAAGGTTGTGGTATTTGTTATAAATACATGTTGTCACATAGATGTTATGGAAGCTGAACATGGGGGGACTTAGGACCCAGGGGAATGGGGGGGGGGGGGGGGGGGTGAAACCTGGGAAGGGGTCTGGACTGTGGGGTATTGTACCGGAGCAGCGATGCAGTAGAGTTTCTAAACACGACACAGGTAAAAGGATACTGCGCACATACTTCTCTTTCGGCGGAGTCTCACCGGACACCAGAGTTTTGCTGATGCTGTGGAGCTGAGAGAACAGAGACTCCACTCAGTTCAAACAATTCAACTTCCAACATCAGGCTTTCGTTTAAGATAACAACAAAAACATCAGATGGATTTATCACAGCCAAGAGAGCAAACGTTTATTCAAGCAAACCTATGAAAACGTGTACAATATTTCCACTGAAATATTCAAAATGTTTTGTTTTTTTGACGGTTTGAGCTTCACCAGAGTTTCTGGTAGGGCGTCTTCTCCGCGGTATTAAAGTTAGATTTATATAAATAATAAAAACCTTCTTACCTGTTGTTTACCGAACTGCTCTTTCTCGGCAGCCAACGATTTTTCCGTCTTATTGTCGGTTTTGTTCTTGCTTTTGCTCATGTTGTCCCCGAAACACCACGCGCACTAAAAGTCTATGAATCCACACAGTCCAGCTCCGGGTTCCAGCTCCTCGTCTGTGCTCTGGTGCCGGTTTAAAATAATAATAGCTGCGCAAGACGCTCCGCGCGCATGTCCCCAAAATATTCCTCCTTAAGTTCACCGCTTCAAATTAAACCATCGCAGTTTTTCTAAAAACTAAGCTGACATACAGGTAAACAAAGCCGTTTCTCTTGCGCGTAAAAGCTCTCCAACTGCGTAAAAACGCGCACTTTTAAAAGAAAACTCGCCAAAATTAGTGCATTAATCCACCGGCAATAAAAGACCAATGACATGCTTTTTACATATAAATATTTTTTTAATCAAAAGTAGTGACCATGTTATAAAATGTAAAAACTATTGAGAGCCATCGACGTTTCCTCTTGAGTCACCGGGTGAATCTGGAGGCAGTGAAACTGGAAAGACAATGAGACACACCACTCAACAGCCCTGTAGGACTGGTTTCACGTCTCACCCACTCCACACAATACAGCCTTTAACAATCTGAAACACGCTTTAAAAAAACACATATGCACATCAAGAAGTATGCAGTGGCACCGAAGATTAAGGGAATAAAAAGCTACAAATGCATGACATGACAGTATGTTCATCACTTCATTTCCCCGAGGGACAGTTCAACCTCTGGCTGTGTGCAAACAGCTTCTGTTGTAACACTGATTTTGAAAAACTGACTGAATGAAATGCTTAACAGTTTATGACATGAAGTCACTTCAATAAATACTAAAGTTTCCACCATGAAAAATATAAAATCTGAGCTTCAGTGAATGTCAAGCTGCCCAGGTGGCTGACTTTAGAAGAGGGCAGGCTTTGGGTGGAGTGTCACTGGTCTGTTGGATGAAAACTAAATAAAAATAAAGCTGTTTTGTCTTAACACACCCAAACTACAAGGAGGAACGTTTTACACCCTCGATGCCACGCCCCATGAATACAAACCGGCATCATGAGACTCCTCTGCCGTGGCTGGCTGGTGATGGTGGTGATGGTGGTGATGGTGGTGGAGGGACGTCTGGCACTTCTGAGCGGCTGTCCAGACAGACGCACCTGAACTCGTCCTGCCTGAGACACAAACGAGGACAAACAACTGTAGATACTACAAGATGCATGTCAACACTTTACTGCAATTGAATACATACAGTGTCTACAGCCAAAATATGAAACCCTCGACGACATCATGCATCCACTTTTCTTCTCCGTGTGTCCCCTCCTCACCTGGCGGTGTCCCCTGACCGCTCTTCTCCCTCAGGGTCTCACGAGAGCTTTCCAGGTTCAGCTGCAGAAGCTGCAGCTCATTCCTCTGATTCTCACACTCCTGCAGAGCACAGGAACAGAGTTATGTATTCTCATTTCACAGCGTCACATACAAACTGTCCTACACTTATAAGTCACAGTGAAACAGCAGTTCTTTATCTTCTGTAACGTATGGCCCAATATATATAGAACAACCCAATATGTGGGCGATGTAAAGAAATAAATGTATTTATTTAATGTTGATGTTGAATATTGATGATGATATTGCTCTGCTATACTATATATATGATGTTATACTATATTACAACATTTCCCTTTATACTACAGCTTAAATCCCATAATGATACTTAACATATGATGTCATTATGTTACATTATATCTCTATGTTAATACAAACACTTAGTATCATTACTTTCAACATATTTACACAAAGCCTTGCTGACTTTGCTCCTATTGTTTGTAATGTAATGTTTAAAAGCCTCATAGTGATATCATGTAAGAAGCGTGACCACACACACTTTGTGTGGTTGACGTGAGTCACGTGACGGTGACGCAGGACAGAGACGAGAGTCTGAGGAACGCTGTCGAACCAGAAAGACGCCTCAGAGCGAGCAGCCGGAATGAGGAAATGACGAATTCTCTGAACTGTAATCGAACAACTGAAGAAGTGTTTCTGTTGCAGAACATTTTGTGTGTTTCTGTCTGCGGAGGGAAAGTGGTTTTGTTGGATACGACTCTTTTCTTGGAAACATCCCTCTGTAAGACTTCACATATCAGACAGTGTACCTGTTGAAAGCAGCACAGCTGGAGCGAGGCGGCTCCGGCAGCTCGTCTCCAGCTGTTTTCCTCCCCTGGTGACAGACATCAAAGAGCTGCTCTTATCTCAGCGGCAACATTTCATTTTCAGGCTGAAAAACTCAGCGACTGCACGGATCAAAATCAAGAGACTGCAGAGATAAGATTGTACACGATTCTTAAGACAAACACGGTGATTATCTCCTCATATCATCTTCACCGCACACACACACACACACACACTGCAGCGATCACGCTGTCTTGTCGTGTGGCTCTTTCATTCATAATAAAATGACAGATGTTTTGTTTCCAGCTTCTCAAACGTGAGGATTTCTGCTTTTTAGACTAAATCATGAATTCATATCTACGGCCCTCGTATCATTTAAACGATGAGTATCTTTTATAGGGCTGAATTCTGTTGAGTTGGCCATCAATAAAATGTGTTTTGTTGATTTTTCGTAGTGTTTATATCTCTTTGTTTAACCAGCAAAGGACAAAAGACAGAAGCACCACGAAGAATATAAAACATAGAGGTTAAAAAACTTCAAGTAAGACAAAATATACAGAGAAATATGAAGGATCACGAAACAGATTCAAAAAGATAAAGTAAAATAACAGCAGTAGACGTACAAGAAAAAGAAAAAAGAAAGATGCAGTGGATGAATAAAACCCTGAAACAGATGAAGACAATAGATACTTATATTTCAACCAAATACCAACACCAACAGCCAAGTCTTCAGATGATTGATTTCAAACTAAAAATGTCCAGTTTCAGTTTCTCAAATGTGCAGATTTGCTTATTTTTTTGTCACATATAAGAGTCAGCTGAATACAGTTTGAAGATGTCACTGGTGTACCTTTAAGGCGAGTGATCTCGCGTTCACTTTCCCGCCAGCGACTCTCCGCTACCGTCGTCTCCAGATCTCCGAGGCGCCTCGTGAGGTCGACCACGTGACCAGAGGCCTCGTCACATCGTTGTCCTGATGGGGGACAAAATAAAAGTCCCAGGATATCAGAAACCATACAAGACACAAAACTATCATATATTTATGGACGATACAAAGAAGTAAAAGTACCTTGAGTTTGAGCATGGAGCTCAGTTCCTCCTCCCTGACCTGCAGAGAGCCGGCTTGAGTGGACGAAGCCACGACGGTGGAGTTCAGACTCTGGTTCTTCTCCTAAGAGACACAAGAGAAACTTCACCCTGAAGGCAGAGACACTGAGACTGTTTTCTACGACAAAGAGACATATTACAAGCTTATGTTTCCCCCAAACAGGCAATTCTTATTGTCAACAAATCCCATGAAAAGACCAAAACCAACTATCATAGGAACCAGCATTGTGTGGCTTTTATTTTCCTTTAACTTTGAGCTTATTTTTGACTGCGTGTATCAAAGTGTAAACATAGAATATCACCAGCCTTATCCTTCAACGACCACCAAGAAGTTGCTTAGCAGCTTCTTGGCCATGGAGTCAGCCCTCATGGCTTGATCATTCTTGCAAATGAAGCGAATGGCATACTTATATCTTGCATTGGTGAGCTTCTTGTACTCAAGCACTGGTCCTTGTCTGGGTCTACCAGCTAGAGCCCATGATTTGAAGGCTTCACAGGCTTCAGCACGATACTCAGCTACAGACTCGTTCCAGCCAGGTTTGATGTTATGGGTCTTATTGTGATGCTTGTAGTAGGGCTTGCTGTCTTTATACAGAGCACTTACTATATCATTGTACATGAAGCAGAGATCTCTCCTATGCACCACATCCTTACAGTTAACGTCAGTCCACATAGCTGCAGTTGGACACCCCAATCAGACTGCAATTTTCGTAAATTCTGGCTTGCGTGCCAAATTTCAAAAGTTTTCCAGTATCCCAAGCACCTCCTTTTTGCGACGAAAGACACGCGATAATAATAATAAACATACGAAAAACAATAGGGGGTCCCTCGGGCTAAATTGAATCCTACCTCGGTGTCCTGCAAGCTGGGGGGACAGAGTGTGTTGTCCATCTTGGAGCTGCTTAGGGTCGATGTAACGTTAGGTAACGTAAACGACTAGCTAGTTAGCTAACGTTAGCTTCGTGGACAGTTTAACTTTTGAACGTAAACAAGTCATCAGTTTATTTGGAACATTTATATCAAACGGGTGAAGACAAGCTTCACCCTCCGGTCGCCAGGGGGCGCTGCTGCGCGTCAGCCAGTTAACGACAAATAAAGACAAGAAGCGCCACTAGGCGTGCTGAAAGTACGCCAACTAAACCTTATATTCAATAAGGATGGTTTTCTAAAAGTCAAAACTGACGATAATAATAATGCGAGTGGATTCACCGACTGGACATCAATTTTAAGAGTATATTTCGCAGGGTACGTAACTCTTCTTCTGTGTTTTTATTCCGGTTGTTTTAACAGCAGTTAGCTCGTGCAGTGCGTTAGCTTATTTAGCTTTAGCATGCTAAGCTAAAGCCCCACTGACGGTGACAGATGGGTGAGTCAACGGTTAACCTGATGAATGAAGCAAAAATAAACTATATGTATTTACAAACAAGGCACAGTTGTGCCTCCATTGTGATATTATTTACGGTACCTGTGATATTTAAATAATATACATTACAACACGTGTTTTTAGCTAACGTTAAGTGATGTAATTAATTTAACAGCCGCATGTGTGTTAGCCAGGTAAAGCTAGTCCTTGTGCTGACTTCTTCTGATGCTACTAAGGCAACTGTTAGCTAGGCTAGCATGATGAGATATTGGCAGGATCCTGGTTCACTCATGCCCACAGTAGAGTCTGATAATGACACACATGAAGACATGTTATTACTGAAGTTATTAGATGTGGAGCGGAGGCTTGAATCCTGAAGTTATAAAATGATATTATTTACTCCAACCTACAGATTGGTGACTAATTAAAGGCAAATGTACACTATTCATCCACAATATTGTTTAAATGTATAGATATGTCGGTAGGTAGGTGGGGTAGATAGATGGGTGGGTAGATAGATGAATACAGGCTTCAGCATTTTACTCACATTATATTAATGCTCCTCAAAGATTCAGTGAGCCCTGGTACACGTTGGAAGCATCTGTCTCTTTGATTCAGGTTTTTACTTTAATTTGTCCCTTGTCTATATACGTATGCTGTGCATACAATTATGTCCTTTATTTCTGTCTTTTATTCAGATCATTTGTGATGGCTACTACTGAGATGGAATCTGGTTCTTTGGGAAGCAAACCAGAACACGTGACCGTTCACCATGACCCAAAGAACCCAGTGAAGGTCCTTTACTGCGGAGGTACAGTATATCACTCTTCATTTCGTGTGGCATCTCATCATACCGTCTTAGACTCTGACTACATTATCAACAAATTAAATATTTAGTTTATCCTCAGTCAGAAATATAAAACAATTCCACTACTCTTCTTCTTCTCTCAAATGAGAGGATTCTTGCTTTCCTTTGTCAGATATCTTTGTAAACAAAATATTTTTGGTATTTAGACTTCTCCGTAAAGACATTTAAAGGCATCGTGTTTGGCCTTTTTTTGAGGATTCATTGACTAATCGATTACCGATTATTGTAATAAATGATGGGCAGAATAATATTGTTTCTTACAGACTACAATAAGTAGCATCAGCGATACTTTAGCACATATTATTCTGGAATGAATCTTTCTTCTATTCTCATTCTAGTTCTATATACCTCTTATTCTTCTTCTTCTTCTTATTATTATTATTATTATTATTATTATTATTATTATTATTATTATCATATATTTTTATATGTTTTTTCTGTCTTTGTGCTGCTGCAACATCTGAGTTTTCCCTCCGGGGATCATTGGAGGTTTATCTTGTCCTTACAAGTGTTTCTTGTTTGTTTCTTTGCAGTTTGCTCTCTGCCTACGGAGGTAAGTTTAAGGATGTTCTGTTGTTCTCTAAAGCATCTACAAATATCTCATTTGTGATATCAGATTCAGCTTTATTGGCCAAGTACGTGAACACATACAAGGAAGTTGACTCTGGTTTAAAGTTGCTGTCACACAGTAATAAAACAGTTTCCAGGAAAAATAGAATTAAGACATACGGCCTGAAACAAGGACAACAAAGCTGACACATAACAAATGCACACAACCATCATGTACATGCACACAATGCACACAACCATCATGTACATGCACACAGTGTCGATACACGAGTCAGACTGTATGTTAATCTGTTCTTCACGGTATAACTGAATCTACTCTGTTGTGTCCGCAGTACTGTGAGTACATGCCTGAGCCAGCCAAGTGTAGGCAATGGCTTGAGAAGAACTTTCCAGATGTGTTTGCCAGGATGACTGTCGGTGAGTATCATTCAAGATATCAGACGAAGCCTAATGCTGCGTTCACACCGGTCGCGTTGATTTTTTGACGCACTGCAAAATCGCGTCCAACGCGCCGCCGGTCGTGTTCACACCAAACGCCGCAAAATCTCGTAGCGCCGGAGAGGGGGCGTGGTTTATCGACTGGAAGCCGTTCACCTGGCCGCCATTTATTTCCGCTGTCAACCGTGAAAGGAATAAGGACAATTGCTGCTTTGTACGTGTTGTGGAAGTCCCTCAAACGTCGGAATGCCAAACGCCGTCATGTCTGGTTCATAATATTGTTCAGAGGAGCTCCGTGGATTGTATCGAGCTGTATTCACTGTGTCTAGCAAGCCACCGGTCGCTGTTTACTACAGCTGTAGGAACACAAAATAAACTGATTTGGCTGTGATTCAACGGCAATAAACCGACAAAAGGGACTCCGAAATAACGACGTAATGATGCCGATTTGTAGGCTACTTGTCTTCTCAATGGAGCTCTGATGGATCGGTGCTAGGCTATGCTAACATCGTAGCAGCTCCACCAGCACTCAATAACGTCACGTAGACGTAAATACGGCAGCGTCTATTCATTGTTTGTACCGTATGGTTTACACACACGCATGCATACACATAGTTTGGTCCGGTCTCTATTGATATGAGGTATCGTAGAGCTCTGGGTGAACACAGACGGCTACAGGATTTATTTCCTGATTCAACAACGGCAGGAAGCCAGTGATGACAGGGGGAGCAACTCAACGCTGATAGGCTATCGCGCCACAGCGTCACGCGATTATTTCGCAGAAGTTGAAAAATTTCAACTCACGCGTTGGCGATTTTGCGGCGTCCAACGCAAAAACGCGGCGCGTCAGTCTCATCGCGTCCGTGCAGAGACTTTGTATGTAATCTCGACGCGCGTCAAAAAATCAACGCGACCGGTGTGAACGCAGCATAAGAGTAAATATATGTATGTATTGCTGCATGAGAGTAAATGTTGATGTTGTAATATTGTGTTACAGCTTATGTATTCAAATTACAAAACAGTCTGATGGAGATTAAACTGCTTGTTCGGTCATTTTCCAAAAGGTTCGGAAATATTTATCCTCCACATTTATTACCAGCATCACACTGTTACACCGCGTTATGTTTACAATGAGTGAACTATTGAACCCAACTCTCCAGGTTTGATTCCATCAAACAGATATTTCCTTTACAGACGCATATTCCTAAAAATATATGTAAAAAAACACATTTGGTGTCTGTGGGAAATCAGAACGACGATTGTCTGAACAGCAAGAGATTTTAATGAGTGACCCACCTGCAGCACAGCAGCTTAAAAACACACTTTCAACTTAGAACCTGCTATTTTTTGGTTACTGACTTTATTTCGGTGATGTTCAGCACAAATCCCATTTATTTATATAAACATCATCAAAAGTCTGAACCCAAATGTATGAATGCTGTTGAGAGTATAAATCGATTGTGTAGCGACTTCATAACGAGGTCAAATCTCTTCGGGTCTAAAGGTCTGTCATGACGTCAGACTGAAATATAAAAACCTGTGTGTACTGTGTGTACTGTGTGTACTGTGGGCTCACGGGTCAGCGGAGAGGCTGGTCTGGTGCTGTAGAGAGAGAGATGGCACTCATCCAAAAGGTGGGAAGCTGTGTTGCCAGATTGGTTTTGATATGTTCCTCTTGTCCCTCTGAACCACTGGCCCAGCAGCGAATGCCCCCAATCAGGACCTCTGCTCTGGAGACGGTCCCCCTGCAGGCGAGGAGGAGGAGAAGAAGAAACAGAAGAGAGGTAGGGACACACATGTTTCCCTTTTATCAGACCTGTTATAGAGTATTGTTGTGTTAGTTATACATGCATCATTCCCTGGTGTCAAAGAAATGTACATTTCATGGTTAAACTGCCTCGATCCCTCAAAGTTCAGTGCTGGTAGATTTGGTGACGTCTACAAACATTTCCTGGTGTTTTTCTGTGCAAGTGAAGACAATTAGATTATTATGGTATCCGTGTTTGATTTAATGACGATACGTTTGCTGTTGTCTTTATGTATTTCTAGTTGTTGCATGTTTATAGTGACGTTAGTTTAAGTGTATTAAAGACTTTAATCTGTGTTTTTTAAGGTGGGAGAGGACAGATCAAGCAGAAAAAGAAGACTCTTCCTCAGAAAATCACAATAGCAAAAATCCCAAGAGCCAAGAAAAAATACGTGACCAGAGTGTGCGGCATGGCAACATTTGGTAAGAGGTTTCTATTGTGTTGTATTCATCTCACCGTTGCCTGTTTCCCTTCCTCTTCATGCTTTGTTCTTCTCTAACATGGATCGACTCAACAGACATAGAACTCAAAGAGGCTCAGCGGTTCTTCGCCCAGAAGTTCTCTTGCGGCGCCTCGGTGACAGCGGAGGACGAAATAATCATTCAGGGAGATTTTACAGACGACATCATCGACGTCATCCAGGAGAAGTGGCCCGAGGTGAGCCGGCGGACATTTAAATGGTTCATCTCTTCAGTTCTGTTTGTTTCTGTACTCGTCTCCCTCACTGGATGAGGCAGAGCTGTGAATTAGTCCTTTTGCACTGAGTTTGAACCTCTCTGTATCGGCTCAGTTTGTTAATACATGGAAGAGAGTTGGCGGTAGGACAGGAGGGATCTGGCTCCGATTACTGAGCTCAAATCTGTCCTCACACTTGGAACTTTTCACTTTAAAGAGTTTGATTTCGGGAGAGTATGAATCTCCTGCTGCTGCACTCGTGTTTATCTCAACTCTAGTCTGTGGAAACGACGTCGTCGCGTTTCAAGCTTAAATAATCCACCAGTTTGCCCCTTTAAATGTGTTTCAGGGTGAGAGCAGTGACACGAATCGGCCTCGCGCTAAATGAACAGTGACACCGACGTACCTGTGGCGCATTTTATGTTTCTCATATTCTGCTCATGAAAACGGTTGCTGGTGGTTCTAAAAATGCTTCAGGGGCCGAGTCGTTCACTAATAAGCAACCCAAACAATAGTTGAATCATTCAGTCTGTTTAATGTCGACAAACAAACAAAAACATTGTGTTTGTCTGTAGCTTTCAGCCCCACATCTTTAAATATGTGTCACCAATGTAAGGTTTCACTTTTAAAAGTGGCTCAATAACAACAAGGGGAAGTAGTCCATGTGTTGCGGACTATTTTCAGCGGCGGATGAATCCACATTTTTAGTATTTATACCGACTATTTCTTGACTTGATTGTTGCGTCTGTGTTTTAGGTGGACGATGACAGCATTGATGATCTGGGTGAAGTCAAGAAGTGAAGACCAAATATGCACTTTTACTGAAACGGATGTGACTTGTAATGACGACAACAACCTGGCCAAATGTACACATTAAGTAATTTTATACCTATTTTATTTACTGTTCATAAAAAGCTGCGGACTTGGCCACTCACTTGGCTTCTTCTTTTCTTTTCTTTTTTTAGTTATTAATAGCTGCTTTCTCTCGTTCGCCAAAGGTGTGGTATGACGTGAATCCCTCCCAAATGTTCTTCACTCAAGCAAAAACTGTAGCCTAATAAATGTCAGTCTCCTTCGCCTGTACGCTCTTCTTTCCAACTTTGTTTTTCTTTTCTGTCTATTTTTCAAAAAACAAACGAAAGTATTAAAAAGGATTGCGAGGATGACGTCACCTGCTTTATCTGAGTCACTTAAATGGCCGCAGGCTACTTGTTTTCCAGGTTTCCCCTCGAGTGAACCGGCACCTCTGCATAATAGTTTTATAATGAAGCCGCCCTCCCCAGACGGATAACATTTACGGTCGTTTCCTCGCTCCTCTGGGTCAACACCGCTTCCCCAAAGATAACGCCCGCCGCACAGATGTTTGTCTGAGGATCGTTCGCATGAGCGCAAACACGACTCCCCACCTCAGCAGTCGGCCGGTACGGAGCGTCTGTGCTGACTCTGTTCAGAGCAGCAGGTCGTTGTTTTTACGCCGAAGATGAATCTCTCGACGTCGGACGAGTGCTGCGCCTTCGAGTCTGCCATCCTGGACCGGGTTTTGCCTCCGATTCTGATCTTGGAGTTCATGTTCGGCCTGATGGGGAACGTGGTCGCCCTGTGGATGTTCGTCTTCCACATGGACACGTGGAAGCCCAACTCCGTGTACCTGACCCACCTGGCCGTGGCCGACTCCATCGTGCTGTTCTGCTTGCCCTTCAGAGCCGACTACTACCGGCGTGGGAAGAACTGGCTGTACGGCGACGTCTTGTGTCGCATCAATCTCTTCCTGCTGGCGGCCAACCGCGCGGCGGGAATCTTCTTCCTCACGGCCGTGGCCGTCGACCGGTACTTCAAGATCGTCCACCCGATGAACCGGATCAACCGAATGGGTCTGGGCTACGCCCTCTGGGTCTCCCTCGGCCTCTGGGCTCTGATTTTTCTCGCCACCGGGTATCTTCTGGCCAACGAGCACTTCTTCTACAACGGCAACCGGACGCAGTGTGAGAGTTTCAACATCTGCATGGGCTTCAGCCCGCTCTCCACCTGGCACAACCTCTTCTATGTCACCCAGTTCTCCCTGCCCACCGTCATCGTGGCCTTCTGCACCGTGCGCATCGCGTGGCAGCTCAGAGTCCGCACTCTGGACAAGAGTGGGAAGATCAAGCGGGCCGTTCAGTTCGTCGCGGCCGTGGCTCTGATTTTCATCACCTGCTTCTTTCCCAGCACGGTGTCGCGCGTCGCCGTCTGGATCCTCAAGGTCTGGTACGACGAGTGCCGGTACTTCGAGGAGGCCAACCTGGCGTTCTACACCTCGGTGTGCTTCACCTACTTCAACAGCGTCCTCAACCCTGTGGTGTACTACTTCTCCAGCCCGGCCTTCAGCGGCGCCTTCAACAAGCTCTTCAATAAACTGCTGAGACGGAGTGGCGACGAAGATCAGACGGATTCAACTAAGAACGCTGTTGCCACTGTTGATGGCTTGAAGGATTTAAATACCTGATAATGAGACGCGTTAAAGGCCTGGCTGCTGATAGAATTACTGTTATCCTGGTTTAGAAGTCTAATATAATGTCGGGAAGAGGTTTTAGCCCACCGAAAATAATAATTAGCTGTAGGTGCTGTGTACTTGTACACATCCAACACAAACCCTTGGGAGGGATTTAATTAGAGCAATTATTTTTAACGATGATAGAAAATTTCAGTTGCATGGTTTCCTCGTCTAACGTACTGCAAATGCTTTTAACGGTAACGATCAGATATGTGATGTGTTTTTATCCAGTTATTTGTTCACATAATACTTTACAGAGTCGATCACTGATTATCTGCTACCAAGTAGAATATTTACAGTATAAAAATCAGTTGAACAGCCAGAAGGAGGTTATAAAGACTTCAGTGTTAACTGTCTATTAACACACAAACCAAACATGTACTGAGACACCATGCAGGTAATCCCAACCAACAACGTGAGAGCCGTATATTCTTTTGTCACTGTGTGCAGATAGATGCATTGCCAATATTTGTGTCCTGTCGAGTTTTGGTTTCGGTAAATAAATATTAGAATAAGCAACAAAAAATGACATATTACTGTTTGTCATTTTTATTGAACACATGAAACAAAACAAGAACTTACTTAAAATATACTGTAGTATTAAAAAACGATCACAGAGTAAAGACTTCTAAAATAACAAACTTAAATCAGACGAGATACAAAGTATTTCCCAACAAATAATTCTTGCTGTATCGGAGTACTTTTCTTTTTCAATGTGAAATGTATAAACCAAAGGAGCGACTCTTATTCCACGTCAACAATTAATACATTCACCCATAAGATTGATGTCTTAAGTCCTTATTTCACCGAACAACATGAAAATACTAATTTATTTTGCTTTGTGGTAATTCATTATTTCATCAAAACTAGTCATTATGCTTTTATATACTAAATAATAATTTTGCTACATTAATTCACTTTGATTTACGATACTAAGTAATTATTTAGGTTTCAGTCATTATTTTGTGAGAACTAGTCATACTTTGCTATACTAAATCCTTATTTCACGATACCAAGTCACTACTTTGCTTTGTAATAATAAATCATTTTATACAAAGTAGAATAACATGCCGGATATTTTTCTTTCAGTCACATTGCGTTTTAATCAGATTTTTCTACTGGTACATATCGACCTTTTAATCAGTTTGTGTTCCGAGTCTTTTCCCCGAAGTCGTATTTTCTAATATTGATACGCGGATGTCCGAGCTCAGAGCTTGGTCCTTGAAGGCAGCATTGCTCCCAGAGGTGACGTCATGCTGGGGCTGGGCTGGGAGACGGAAGAGCCACAGAAAAAAAAAGAAACATGCAACTAGATAACGGTTTAAAAGAGACGCTGCACTTCAGCCACGACGTCCTCCACTGAGACTCAGCTCTCCAACAGAGACCAAGTAAGCTTCACACACCTGTCCGCTTCCATTTAAGCTTTAATATCGCCATTACAGGGCGTACATGTTTGCAGAGAGTAGAATGAGCTCATCCCAGACACAACACGGGCCAGCATCATCGTCATCTATTGGGCATATTCACAAAGCTGCAGCTACGATTTGTACTATTTAATGGTTGCTGTCTGATTGTGTGAGGCTAAAGATTAATAAGTGGTAAAGCTGAGATACAGGATGTGGATTTGACAGCTCTGGGTGTGCTTGTTTTGGTCTGGCTGCAGCTTATTGAGGTAATGTTACAGCAGACGAGGTGTCTCATGTTACCTGCGCATTTGCATTGAGATTAGCCTGAAACACTGCAACCCTTCCATAAACTGTTGAGTCTTAACATATGCACTAAGACAAACGAAGACCATAAAATAAAGCTTGTTTTTGTCGGGATGGAAATCTGAGAAGATTCCAGCTAAGTTACATATTGGGGTTGGGCACCTGCAGCGCTGTCAGTGGAGGAAGAAGTATTCAGATCCTTTACTAAGTATTACCACACGAGAGATACTCCACAACAAGTACAAGTCCTGCCTTCAAAACGAAAGAAAAAGTCAGTACCATCAAGCTGTACTTACTTCAAGTAAAAGTACTGATTGTTCCCTTTCAACGTTTCCTTATTCTGATGTTTCTGCTGCATTAATGTGTATGTTGTGTATGTACATCAACATTCATCATCAACACATAAAGGAACACTTCATCCTTCAGTTTATCACAAACATTCCACATCAACACATAAAGGAACACTTCATCCTTCAGTTTATCACACACATTCAACATCAACACATAAAGGAACACTTCATCCTTCAGTTTATCACAAACATTCAACATCAACACATAAAGGAACACTTCATCCTTCAGTTTATCACAAACATTCAACATCAACACATAAAGAAACACTTCATCCTTCAGTTTATCACAAACATTCATCATCAACTCATAAAGGAACACTTCATCCTTCAGTTTATCACAAACATTCAACATCAACACATAAAGGAACACTTCATCCTTCAGTTTATCACAAACATTCATCATCAACACCTAAAGGAACACTTCATCCTTCAGTTTATCACAAACATTCATCATCAACACATAAAGGAACACTTCATCCTTCAGTTTATCACAAACATTCAACATCATCACATAAAGGAAACACTTCATCCTTCAGTTTATCACAAACATTCAACATCAACACATAAAGGAACACTTCATCCTTCAGTTTATCACAAACATTCATCATCAACACATAAAGGAACACTTCACCCTTCAGTTTATCACAAACATTCAACATCAACACAAAGCAACACTTCATCCTTCAGTTTATCACAAACATTCAACATCAACACATAAAGGAACACTTCATCCTTCAGTTTATCACAAACATTCAACATCAACACATAAAGGAAACACTTCATCCTTCAGTTTATCACAAACATTCAACATCAACACAAAGCAACACTTCATCCTTCAGTTTATCACAAACATTCAACATCAACACATAAAGGAACACTTCATCCTTCAGTTTATCACAAACATTCAACATCAACACATAAAGGAAACACTTCATCCTTCAGTTTATCACAAACATTCAACATCAACACATAAAGGAACACTTCATCCTTCAGTTTATCACAAACATTCATCATCAACACATAAAGGAACACTTCACCCTTCAGTTTATCACAAACATTCAACATCAACACAAAGCAACACTTCATCCTTCAGTTTATCACAAACATTCAACATCAACACATAAAGGAACACTTCATCCTTCAGTTTATCACAAACATTCAACATCAACACATAAAGGAAACACTTCATCCTTCAGTTTATCACAAACATTCAACATCAACACAAAGCAACACTTCATCCTTCAGTTTATCACAAACATTCAACATCAACACATAAAGGAACACTTCATCCTTCAGTTTATCACAAACATTCAACATCAACACATAAAGGAAACACTTCATCCTTCAGTTTATCACAAACATTCAACATCAACACATAAAGGAACACTTCATCCTTCAGTTTATCACAAACATTCATCATCAACACATAAAGAAACACTTCATCCTTCAGTTTATCACAAACATTCAACATCAACACATAAAGAAACACTTCATCCTTCAGTTTATCACAAACATTCATCATCAACACCTAAAGGAACACTTCATCCTTCAGTTTATCACAAACATTCATCATCAACACATAAAGGAACACTTCATCCTTCAGTTTATCACAAACATTCATCATCAACACATAAAGGAAACACTTCATCCTTCAGTTTATCACAAACATTCAACATCAACATAAAGAAACACTTCATCCTTCAGTTTATCACAAACATTCATCATCAACACATAAAGGAACACTTCATCCTTCAGTTTATCACAAACATTCATCAACACATAAAGGAACACTTCATCCTTCAGTTTATCACAAACATTCATCATCAACACATAAAGGAAACACTTCATCCTTCAGTTTATCACAAACATTCATCATCAACACATAAAGGAACACTTCATCCTTCAGTTTATCACAAACATTCAACATCAACACATAAAGGAAACACTTCATCCTTCAGTTTATCACAAACATTCAACATCAACATAAAGAAACACTTCATCCTTCAGTTTATCACAAACATTCAACATCAACATAAAGAAACACTGCATCCTTCAGTTTATCACAAACATTCATCATCAACACATAAAGGAACACTTCATCCTTCAGTTTATCACAAACATTCAACATCAACACATAAAGAAACACTTCATCCTTCAGTTTATCACAAACACTCATCATCAACACATAAAGGAACACTTCATCCTTCAGTTTATCACAAACATTCATCATCAACACATAAAGGAACACTTCATCCTTCAGTTTATCACAAACATTCAACATCAACACATAAAGGAACACTTCATCCTTCAGTTTATCACAAACATTCATCATCAACACATAAAGGAAACACTTCATCCTTCAGTTTATCACAAACATTCAACACCAACACATAAAGGAACACTTCATCCTTCAGTTTATCACAAACATTCAACATCAACACATAAAGGAAACACTTCATCCTTCAGTTTATCACAAACATTCAACATCAACATAAAGAAACACTTCATCCTTCAGTTTATCACAAACATTCAACATCAACATAAAGAAACACTGCATCCTTCAGTTTATCACAAACATTCATCATCAACACATAAAGGAACACTTCATCCTTCAGTTTATCACAAACATTCAACATCAACACATAAAGAAACACTTCATCCTTCAGTTTATCACAAACACTCATCATCAACACATAAAGGAACACTTCATCCTTCAGTTTATCACAAACATTCATCATCAACACATAAAGGAACACTTCATCCTTCAGTTTATCACAAACATTCAACATCAACACATAAAGGAACACTTCATCCTTCAGTTTATCACAAACATTCATCATCAACACATAAAGGAAACACTTCATCCTTCAGTTTATCACACACATTCAACAAACACGACTTCTATTCTTCTGCTATTCCACCAAACTGTTTGATTTTGAAATGATTTCATGGAGTTTTGTCTTGTTTCCAGCTGCCTTCCATCACATTGGGACTTTATGGGGTGGTGGGGAAGGCCTAGACCCCCACCTTGATCCCCAACCCTGCCAATGGACAAACAGGGAGCCATGAGTACACCAGGCAAGGTCAGCGGGCTCAAACCCCCGAGCAAAATAGTCCGTCCATCTGGGGTGCCGTCAAAGACGTCTCCGTCCTCCGGTAAGAAAGCATTTACTCACGTTATATTTAGGGAGGAAGCATTCGTGGACTCGTTTCAGTGCCATGACAACAACCATGGCAGCAAACTATCCAGGGAAACAAAGCAACGAAACACACCTTTCATAAACTAAATAAAGCATTGGTTGTGATTGCAGGCGCTCCAAAGTCGGTTCCTCCGGAGAAGTCCCCCGGCAGAGCGACCTCCCCGACCCAGGATGGAAGCGCCGACTTCCAGGTCGGCGAGAGGGTCTGGGTCAACGGCAACAAGCCCGGCCAAGTGCAGTTCATCGGGGGCACGCAGTTCGCTCCCGGCCACTGGGCGGGCATCGTGCTGGACGAGCCTATCGGGAAGAACGACGGGTCGGTGGCCGGCGTCCGGTACTTCCGGTGCGAGGACGGGAAGGGGATATTCACACGGCCTTCAAAGCTGTCCAAGACTGCACTGCCAGAGACGGAGGTGAACGGGGGGCAGGCCAGTCCTGCACCAGGAGCCCCTGCAACAAGCGAGCCTGCACCTGCTGGCTCTACCTCAACTGGTACCAGCGAATTCATCAGTTCGACGTGCTTATTCACTGTCTGTTTCTCAGGCACGTAAAGGCCTTTTATTGTTCTTCGTTCAGCTCAGGGCACCGGCATTAAGACGAGTGCTGCACTGAACCGAATGCTCACATCCAGCGAGTCGGTGTCCAACGTCTCAGACACAGAGTCCATGAAGAAGAGGAGGGAGCTGAGGCTGGGAGACCGCGTGCTGGTAAGAGTATAACGTCACTGATGTACTCGGAGTTCATCGTGATGATATTCTACATTTATTTGTCTTCTAATGCGAAAAGAAGTTTTTCAAGTGCGATTCAGCCAACTCTTGATTGCACAAACTTGCTGATTTCAACATCTGTTCATGACATCGTGCACATCTGTGAGATTTGATCACCAGCTTCAGCTTTTGGTGCGTAAAGAAGAAAGAATTCCTCCCTGCAGAGCTGGACGTCTTTCTGTCACGGTCCAAGTGTTTTCATTGTAGTGCGTTTCCTGTTTTAGTTTGAAAGTCTTCTCCTCGTGTTTGTCTCCCACCTGTGTGATTGTCCTCCCCGTCCTTCACGAGGTTCACCGGTCCCTCGTTGTCTCCTCGTGTGCTTCATCTCTCTGCTCCCGTTGTCCATTGTCTTTCTTTTCCACTCTTACTGCATGGAGTCCCCTGTGTGCTGCCTTGATTTGTTTTTCTGTGCGTAGGTTGGTGGTAACAAGGCAGGAGTAGTGCGCTTTCTGGGAGAGACCGACTTCGCAAAGGGAGGCTGGTGTGGAGTGGAACTGGATGAACCGCTCGGGAAGAATGATGGCGCCGTCACAGGGACCAGGTAAAGAGCGCTGACTCAGCATAACGTCTGTTGTAACATTTAGTAACCTGTAAAGAAAAGTCCCCGGTCAGTGCCGAGGGCTCGGTTGGTGCCTGACCCGCTTTCCTCTCAGGTACTTCCAGTGCCTGTCCCGGTACGGTCTGTTCGCTCCAGCCCACAAGGTGACGCGCATCGGCTTCCCGTGCACCACGCCGACCAAGGCGAAGATCTCGCGGAGGATGTCCGCCCTCAAGAGGAGCCCCAGTGCTTCCTCCATCAGCTCGCTCAGCTCCGCCACCTCCTCCATCAGCGGCAAACCCAGCCGAGCAGGACTGGTAAGACTCCGTGCTGTTATCAACAACACTGCGGAGGTTCATTCACTGCTCATGCAAACGCATCCCCCAAACCGGCCTGCGAGTCTAAAGTCGTGTATCTGGGTTGTTTCCCTTCACTTTATCTGTGCAGCTGACGGAGACGTCTGCTCGCTACGCCCGTAAGATCTCCGGCACCACGGCGCTGCAGGAGGCCCTGACGGAGAAGCAGCAGCACATCGAGCAGCTGCTCGCGGAGCAAGACCTGGAGAGGTGCGCGGTGGCCAAGGCTACGAGCCACGCGGGGGAGGTGCAGCAGGAGATGGTTGTGCTGAGGAGAGGACGGGATCAGGTCAGACATCATCATCTGCAGTCCAACAACCCATTCAGCTCAAAAGAAAACAGACTGAAAATAGATTCCAGCCGTCTTTAGGAAAGCGGCGGTCCGAATGCCCGCGATGGGATCTCGTTGATGAATGTCGTTCATTCTGTGTGTTCACAGTATGTGGTGGAGATGGAGGCAAAGTTGGATCAGCTGCGTTCGCTGGTGGAGGCAGCTGACCGGGACAAAGTGGAGCTGCTCAACCAGCTGGAGGAGGAGAAACGGTGAGGCCTGCGACCTCGCTGCTGTTCATGGAGCCCAGCGTTGATGTTGACTGTCTGACATGTTCAAAGACACTTTGTGCCCGTGTGACAGGAAAGTGGAAGATCTGCAGTTTAGTGTGGAGGAGGCCTGCATCACCAGAGGAGACCTGGAGGTAACATTCGGTTATATAACCTGGTTCTCAATTCGACATTATCCTCTCACTCACTGCAGCTGTCTCTCTGGCTTTATTTAGTTATGAAATGTGTGAATTATTGACAAACTCGATGGGAAGTTGAATAACTTATCTTACTTTAAAGGGACAGTCGTGATGTTCAAAGTGTGTGTTGGAGGTTCTTCTCCACAGTCGGTGTTCTACTACAGCAGATGTTCTGCTGTGGACGTATTCTAGCCTGCTAAAGGAATCTATATCCGTTCAAGTGAACGTTGTGTTTAGAATGTCTTCACCGCTTCACTTTGCTGTCAGACAGACCTGTCTGACGGAGCTGAAGAAGTTATCTACGTTCTCTTAAAGAACACTCGACTCTCGTTTGTCTTTATCTGACTCTGGAGAAGAACTTCATACAAACACACTTCTAAACATCACGACATCCCTTTAACGCGCATATTGAATCCGGTCAGCACTAATGTGAACCCTCTGCTTTCTAACGATCACCTGAGTTTGATTTCTTTGGTTTTTTCTTGTTCATATTTGAAGTGACACTGAACGTCTGCTTTGCATTTCCCTCCGAGCTCTGATGATCCCATCAACCATTCTGTCTCAGCTTCCTGTCCTCTTCCCGCACATCGTTGAATCATTCATTTGCGTCTCTCTTCCCGCTCCTCTCATTCATTCATTCATGCTTGATTCACTCACCCTCTCCTCTCAGACTCTTCCACCCGCCTGCAGCGCTCAAACGGCCGTCCGCCCGTCATCCCTTCATCCACACGTCTGATCTTGAAAGCTGTTTTCATCTCTCGCTCCTTCAGTCCTCTTGACATGCTCTCATCTTCCTCTCTCGTCTGCATCTTCCTCACTCTTCAGAGGAAGTTGGCGCCTGATTTGGCCTCTTATTTAAGTTCTGGGATAGAAGCAAATAGAAGTGAGGAATCTGAGTTTGAGATAATGAGCTCCTGATGTTCCTCAGAGCAGATTCTTCCCTTTTGTTCACGACCAGCTGGTGTAACCGGACCCGTCGGTTGTTCTCGTACCTGCTCGTCTTCTCTGTCCGTGGCTCACACAGCTGGCATGTCAGTGTTGCGTTGGTGTTGTTCTCCTTCTCTTCCTGCTCTTGTCTTACTAACAGACGCAGACCCGACTGGAGCATGCCCACATAAAGGAGCTCGAGCAGAGCCTGCTCTTTGAAAAGACCAAAGCTGAGAAGCTGCAGAGGGATTTAGAGGACACGAGGGTAATGCTGGCAGTCCCCCAGCAGGGCTGAGTGATGTGTCCCCCCCAATGTGTTCCTTTGTCTTTTAATCAGGGCCAAGACCAGGTCCAGGTCCAGTCTGAGTCCAAAGGGAGTCTCGACTAATTCTAGACCGAGTCCAGAACAAATCATAACAGACAATACTGTCTTTCCAATTCTAACATAGTAATTAAACAGTTATAAACAATATTGATTTCTCTTTTAACATCAA
Organism: Melanostigma gelatinosum; assembly: GCF_949748355.1. NCBI lineage: Eukaryota > Metazoa > Chordata > Actinopteri > Perciformes > Zoarcidae > Melanostigma > Melanostigma gelatinosum. Next base: position 1,941,188 of record NC_136651.1, on the reverse strand, counting down.
ACTGATGAATGCTTAGAATTCAGGGTTTGAGGACCATTAGAACCTTGAATCTGATCCGATGTTTTGATACTTTTGCTTTATGCAAATAGCATGAAAGTACTCAGGAAGTAGAGGTTCTGCAGCTGCTTCTCAAAGAAAGAACCAGCAGTTGATGACGTTTAAGCTCAACGTGTTTGAGCTTTCTTGGTGCTGTAGTGAGTGTTTGTGGCAGCAGTGTTGAGGAGATGTCAGGCTTTAGAAACACACGACACGTGAGCTGTTGGTTTTGTTTTTTCGTGGGCTTGTTGACGATAAGAACAACGTGGAACCCCGTCAGAGCTTTGACGCGTGAATCCAGGTTCTCTGTCGGAGGTCCGAACCTTTTCTTCTGTCTCCGTTAAATACAAGACCGGTTTATTTGAGCCTGTTTCCATATTCGATGGACGATGTGAGCTTTACAGGATCAAATTCAGGATTTAGAATTTATTATTTGTGCGTGTTTTAAATCCACACGAAAAGTAGTTCTGGGACGTTTCTTTCAGAATCGTAATGCTCCTAATTCAGTCTGTTTCTGTCCAGATGCAGTGATGTCTGTCAGTTTAACGTTTATTTAATTATTCTGAAATGTTCAGGAGTCAAACATAAATAGTTGTATTCTAATATAGAACGTAGACAACTATATTTCCTATATTTGGTTTATTTAAACATCCAAACTTTACGACTAAAAGCTCAAACTCTTTGTCATGTAATGACGGCTCTTACCGTCTTACCGGCGTACTAAATGCTTCATTTTGTCATTTAGACTCACTTCTCCGCGATAACAGGAAATAAAACTAATAAATGTAGAATTACTTCAGTAAGGTAATAACATATTTGAATATATATATTAGGCAATAAAATAAGTACATTTTATTGTCTCTTTTTAGGGCTGAAACAAATGTCAGTTTATCGATTTTAATAATAAAGTTTATTCATACAGCCCCCTTCAAAATAAAGTGCTTTACTTTGTTGAACCAGAATTAAAATGTTTCAGGACAGTCCAACTATTAGAATACTACAAAATAAAATAGAATCTTTTTATTTTACTCGTACTTTTATCAAGTGTCCGCTTGGCTTCTGGGAAATTTAACGGCAATTTTTCACTGTTTTATTCGTGTTTTTTAGACATAAACAATTAATCAAAAATAATTTGAAATTGTTAGTCACAGCCCGGTGATGTTCACAGTGACTCAACACACACCACTGTGGCTGAAAACTTTACTTTGAGTCATTTTGAAACAGTGGAATCTCAGATATAATCAGCTGAAAGTCGACACAACCCAGATCTGCCGTTTCTACGTCTGCTCTCCTCTGGCAGCGCCGCGGTCGCCTCCTCTCGGCCCTCACGCCTCCCTCTCTGCGCTCTCCCGTGCAGGTGGCCACGGTGTCGGAGCGCTCCAGGATCATGGAGCTGGAGAGGGAGGTGGCCGACCTCCAGCTCCGGCTCCGGGCGTCCCAGCAGAAGGAGGACGCCGCGTCGCTGTCCCAGCAGCAGATCGGCAGCCTCAAGGCCCAGGCTCAGTCTCAGGAGAGGAAGGTGACGCCGCCCACTGACATTATGCATCATTGGAGTTGGTGTCATTTCTATTTACAACCCTCCTTTTAGTCCCTAATGTAAATAGACGTATGCACCGTCATTTACGGCTCTGCTCAGATACTGTATGTCCTGCACCGTGTGTCCTCAACAGATCAGTGAGCTGAGCGTCGATGTGGAGAGCAAACAGAAAGAGCTTCAGTCTGTGCAGCAGGATAAGAACTCGCTGGAACAGCAGCTGACCAGCCTGGTAAGACAAGAGGAAACTCGTAATGTTCATAATGATCACAAATAAACAGACGAGAGATGAAGTGCCGTTTAAAAAGAGGGCGCCGCAGACGATGAATCTACAACTTCAACTGTCTGTGGAAGTATTTTACACGTCGGTCTCAACATCTTAAGTTGATTTTTATGTGAAAGTCTCGACAGGAACCTTAAAATGACGAACGAACTGAAACAAAAAGGCAACAAAACTGCTTGTTTAGTTTTGTAAAAAACATGTTTTCAGCCAAGCGTGAAAGCTTTCTTTCCCTCCGGTTATTTTATGCGCAAATGGAAAAAATAAGAATAAAAACAGGTGCATGGAAATGTGCCTCCTTTCCACAGTTGGCTTTTTCATGTTTGCACATGAAATAAGAATCTTGAGAGAGGATCTTAAACATGCACTTATTCATTATGTGGCTTCATGCACGATGTTGTGCTGAAAGCTGGAAATCTCTGCACATCTTCCAACAATCTGCAGCTGTATTCTGCTCCTCAGAACAAGCACGGCAAACCTCAGGAGAAAGAGTTGATAAATGTTCAGTTTATCAATCAATCCATCAATGTTTCAGCTCTAGAAGTGAGATTAGATCTGAAAAGTGACTCTAAGGGTTCATTCAAACACATTTCTGTGAGAACTTAACGTCTGCGAGGGTCCAATCTGTAAGTGTAGCTTTGCCTTGTTTGTCTAATTATTCCCCCTGTGAGGTGTTTAGCTCGTGGGCATCGTGAACGCGTCCTCATTAAAGGGTTATTTCAGCCACAGACCTCGCCTGCTTTCTGGGCCCGGTCATTATTAGCTCAATGAACAAGAATGTTACTGTGAGAGTGATTCGAGAGTCACGCTGATGTTTCTCCATTTCAGAGACGAACGCTCGAGACAGCTGAGGAGGAGAGCAGCAGGACGGCGAGGACCATGCAAGGTAAACGCACCGGACCCGTCTCAGCCGACTCTTGTGCTCATTTAGAAAAGTGTGTCACCGTATTCAAGAGGATGAGTGATGATGAATGATGATGATGAATGATGATGATGATGATGAATGATGTCGTCCTCCTGTTTCCTGGCAGAGCTGGAGCAGAGTGCCGAGCAGTCAAAGAAATACCTCCAATCGTTGGAAGAGGAGAATCAGAGCAGAGAGACAGAGCTGCTACAGGTACTTTTACATGAAGTACAGGTACTTTTACATGAAGTACAGGTACTTTTACATGACGTACAGGTACTTTTACATGAAGTACAGGTACTTTTACATGAAGTACAGGTACTTTTACATGAAGTACAGGTACTTTTACATGAAGTACAGGTACTTTTACATGAAGTACAGGTACTTTTACATGAAGTACACATACTTTTACATGAAGTACAGGTACTTTTACATGAAGTACAGGTACCTTCACATGAAGTACAGGTACCTTCACATGAAGTACAGGTACTTTTACATGAAGTACAGGTACCTTCACATGAAGTACAGGTACCTTCACATGAAGTACAGGTACCTTCACATGAAGTACAGGTACTTTTACATGAAGTACAGGTACTTTTACATGAAGTACAGGTACTTTTACATGAAGTACAGGTACTTTTACGTGAAGTGCAGGTACTTTTACGTGAGGTACAGGTACTTTCACGTGAAGTACAGGTACTTTTACGTGAAGTACAGGTACCTTCACGTGAAGTACAGGTACCTTCACGTGAAGTACAGGTACCTTCACGTGAAGTACAGGTACCTTCACGTGAAGTACAGGTACTTTTACGTGAAGTACAGGTACCTTCACGTGAAGTACAGGTACTTTTACGTGAAGTACAGGTACTTTTACGTGAAGTACAGGTACTTTTACGTGAAGTACAGGTACTTTTACGTGAAGTACAGGTACTTTTACGTGAAGTACAGGTACTTTTACGTGAAGTACAGGTACTTTTACGTGAAGTACAGGTACTTTTACGTGAAGTACAGGTACTTTTACGTGAAGTACAGATACTTTCACGTGAAGTACAGGTACTTTTACGTGAAGTACAGGTACCTTTACGTGAAGTACAGGTACTTTTACGTGAAGTACAGGTACTTTCACGTGAAGTACAGGTACCTTTACGTGAAGTACAGGTACTTTCACGTGAAGTACAGGTACTTTCACGTGAAGTACAGGTACTTTCACGTGAAGTACAGGTACCTTTACGTGAAGTACAGGTACCTTTACGTGAAGTACAGGTACCTTTACGTGAAGTACAGGTACCTTTACGTGAAGTACAGGTACCTTTACGTGAAGTACAGGTACCTTTCACGTGAAGTACAGGTACCTTTCACGTGAAGTACAGGTACCTTTCACGTGAAGTACAGGTACCTTTCACGTGAAGTACAGGTACCTTTACGTGAAGTACAGGTACCTTTACGTGAAGTACAGGTACCTTCACGTGAAGTACAGGTACCTGTGAGCTGGTGAACATAGCGGAGCATTTAGCAGCTAAAGACACAGATACGTCCCTCTGGAGAGAGAATAGTGTTATATATATATATATTACATTCTGCAGATAAACACAAACATGAGACTCTTGATAATCATGTTGCTCTGTAACCACTGGATGTGGACATAAGCATGTTATCACCTTATAAAGCTGATGTTGTGTTTCCAGCTTGTTTCTGCTGCCCCCAGGTGGCCAAACATCCGTTAATACAGCTTTAAATTGATGTTCTATGAATTATAAACTGCTACAAATGTGAAAAAGTGGATAATTCTGGAGATAAGAGTCAGTTTATTTGTTGTTAACAAGAAACAGAACAGACGGCACCATAAGATGTACACAACATACTGAAATAAGTTGAAAGAAGGTCCTTTCACACTGATGTAGTGAGCTGCTCACACCGTGTGGAGCTGAGTATTATGAACATCTTTATGTTTTTTTCAGGCGACTGAAAAGTCTGAGAGGACGTCGTCCTCGCTCGAGCAGCTGACCAATGAGAACAGGACGCTGGAGACGAAGGTGAGCAGAAGGCCTGAAGTCACATGTCGTTGTTTATAAGTATTTTATTCCTCAGTCTTCTTCTCTTAGCCTCGTCAGCGCCATGTGCTTCTAAGGTTGACTCTTTAATGCCTCCAGGTGACTCGTTTTAAAATAAGACCCACAAAATAATGGAGAAAAATGATGATACTTCATTATAATTGTTATAATTACTTGGCGTCTAGACGTTCGTAGCAGACAAACAGACTGTATAAGCATTTCCTTACAGTATTTTTGACTTTGGAAAGGTTAAAAAACTCTTAAATATCTCTGCAGCACCACACACACACACACACACACACACACACACACACACACACAGCTTCATCGTGTGCAGGAAACCTGAAGCTGCATGTTCGCTGGCACGTGTGTTACTTTATGTGGAAGAAAAGATTCACACGCGTACATAATTCAACATCTGTAGCCTGAAGGGATTTCATATTCAATATTCCATATATATATATATATATATATATAGCCGATGTATTCTTATTATTTGTAGGGTGGATAGGACATCGTTGGGTTTTGGACTAAAGATCGACAGACGAGCATTGGAAACAGACTCCATTTCATGAACAAACGATTCATCTGGAAAATAACTGACATACTGTTTGATGATGAACATAATTGTTAGTTTGCAGCCTCAGTGAGGTCATTTATGTTCAAACACATCAGTCAAACAGTTCAGAGACGATATGAAGGACGAATAAACGTTGATTGTGTTTCCCAGTATCAGGGACTGCAGCATGACTGGCCAGCTGTTTGCTGTGATTCATGTTCAACAAGGAATGGAAGGAGCATCTTTCAGAGGAGTGTGTACATGCGCTGTCAGAAAGTCAGGAAACAAGATTGTGAGCATGGAGGGGGGGGGGGGGGGGGAGGAGCTTATTCTGGTCTGAGTTACATAATGGGAGTGCTCCGTGTGTGTGTGTGTGTGTGTGTGTGTGTGTGTGTGTGTGTGTGCGTGTGTGCGTGTGTGTGTGTGTGTGTGAGAGAGAGACAGAGAGGCGACATGCTCTCCATTTCCCTCTCAGCCGAGCTCGGCGGGGGATGAGAGCTGCTGGTTTATTGATGCTCAGCTTGTTTTAGTGTTTTAGTCCGTGTGTGTGTGTGTGTGTGTGTGTGTGTGTGATGCTGTAGAGAGGGGGGGGGGGGTGCATAGCGACATCACTGCTGCTGTTAAACAGGTGAACATAGCGTTGAACTCCGGCGGTGGCGAGCGGTGCAGGTATGGACGTGGCCGCTCTGCATCAGGGCTACTCCGCTAACATCTACTCGCCTCGCTGCCAGGTAGGCTCGTCTTTGTTCCACGCTCAGGATGTAAACATGATCAGTGCAGCAGATGAAAGTGCTTCTGCTCAGCCTCTGAGCAGGAAGAGGTGCTGTTCCTCTCTCATGAGCTCTCCGAAAGGATCCGTACCGGTGTTTGATGTGAGATTTTGTGCTCGTGACCCAAGCAGATAATGTTTACATTCTGCAGGCTTGAGAGAGTGTGTGTGTGTGTGTGTGTGTCTGCAGACTAGATCTCCTCATTCATTGTTGACGGCTGCTGTTTGAACGCTGCACGAGTCCGGGCGATGATCCGGGAGAAGTGTTTTCTTTTGGAGCGTATCTGAATGAGTCAATGAGAAAGTAAAGGTTTGCACGAGGAGAAGTCGGAGGCCGTGACGTCTTTGGAGCTTTTATTGTTCGTTTCACGTGGATTAATTCTGCTCTTTGCTGACTCACCAAAAACACTTCAATGTGTCGTGTTTTTAAGAATGAACTGCAGCTTCAGTCTGTGACCCAGAACTCCTCTCGTCTGACTGCAGCTCCTCTTCTGATGCGGTTCAACGGGATCTGATGTTGAATGTGTGTTCATGGTGAAGAGTAGAGCTGTTTTTGGGGGAAGGGGAACATGTTTATTCTTTATGACCGACAGTAGAGAGACATCATGGAACAAAGGGTCTCTGATGAGACTCGAACCAGCAACCTTCTGGTTCATCTTCCGCGTTTTAATCCCGAAACTTCAGGTTGAAACAGTCAAACATTTGCTGGTTCCAGCTTTTGTGACATGAAGATGTTCTGCCTCTGTTTATCTTGTACAGCAACATTGAATATCTTTGGGTTTTGTACTCTTCGTAGAACAAAATAAGACATTTGAAGTCTGTGGGAGCTTCCTCCGGATCCACGGACGTCTTTACAAAACGCTTTTTACAGGAGAGTCAAAAATTGCACTCCTTCTCGAAGAACTCACGGAGCGTATTGATATCGTTCAGTGCGATTCTCTAATGTCGCAAACACTCATAGAAAGAAAAGACGCTTCCAAACTGTGAGAATCATCACATTTTTAAGTTTTCTTCGTGTCAAAATCATCCAGTTTTGTGGTCTGTACATCCATGGCTACACTGCAAACAGGAACTGCTAATAGATAATTTGGCAAACTCAATAAAAGTACATGAAAACGTACCGCATGGGATTACAATCGCTGACCAGCAAGATGTTAAATTCTCCCAAACCTCCCCGGAGCAATGAATCAAGTTCGAGCGGATCCAGTGCAGCAATATGTCAGCTGTGAATATTTTCAAAGCAAAAGAGGAAACGTAAACCTGTGTGTGTGTGTGTGTGTGTGTGTGTGTGTGTGTGCGTGTGCGTGCATGTGTGTGTGTGTGTGTGTGTGTGCTCCTCTTCAGCTTGAGGCGTTAAAACAGCAGAACTCCAAACACCAGGAGGAGCTCAGCCTGTCGAAGGAGCGGAGCGGCTCAGAAAACCAGCGAATCGGAGTCCTCTGCAAGGAGATGTGAGTACCGGCGTACCTGTTGGGTTGTGTGTCTCCTGAAGGTGACTGAGAAGCAACAACACGACTGGGTGCCGGTTGTTGTCGAGCGCTGATATCCGGCCCTACGTGTGAGACATGATTTCACTTTGTGTTGCCTCTTGTGAGTGAACCTCCGGCCTGTTTGTGCCGCTCCTTCCATCTGTGCATGATGCACTGAGAAGGAGAAGCAGGGTCCTCATGTGTTCTCTGTGTGACGCATGACACAACTCAAGAGCTCCGATAGAGATACAATGAATGAAGGAAAACTAAATGCACTCACACCTGTAAAGCAGCAAAATGATTTGATGTAAAAGTCCTTTAAGACCTCTGTGAACAGCGAGATGTATGACCGACTCCTTTCATGGCTGTTGGCATAGAAACAAAGTCATTGAAATTGTAATTACCGGCAGAGCTTTGACTGATCGCTGAGCTGTTTTTGATGGGAGGTAAAAATACCTTTACAGCATGTTTTTATTAGTCTTTGGTGTGTCTTTGGTGGATCTCCGGCCGGATGTCGAGGCCTGTTTCTAGACCGTGCGTGTGTGCGTGCGTGCGTGTGTGCGTGCGTGCGTGTGCGCGTGCGTGCGCGCGTGCGTGTGGGTGTGTGTGCGTGTGTGTGTGTGTGTGCGTGTGTGTGCGTGTGGTGTCTTTACATCGTCCCGCCACACCTCCCCTGAGTCATCAGAGCCCCGAGCTGTGACGTCAAAGCTCCAGATGGATCTAATTGGCTGAATTATAGTCATCATGTATGTCGCGTCCTGAAGGAGGAGCAGCAGATGGAGCTGTCAACAAATATCTTGAGTTCCGCTGAAACAGAAGCAGCGTCTGCATCTCTGTGAATGCCCAATTTATTCTTTTTAAGCTCTGCACAAAGAGGAGTCGCGTTAAACATCCGTTCTCCTCTCAACCATGTGTTCCTCCATCCGTCCTCAGTCTGCGGCTGTTATGTAATCGCGCCGTGTCTCCTCCTAGGACCGCCTGGCAACAACATGGCGGCTGCTCTCACTGTGACATCAGAGAGAGTGTGTGTGTGTGTGTGTGTGTGTGTGTGTTGGTTTGTCTGTTAAAATCATGTTAATATCCCCAAAAATATTTCATAATTCATATTGTTTTGCGGTGTTTATGAAGCCTTTGTTTCACAGTCAGAATGATTCTCCACTCACACATTATGCTGTCAAAGAGAGTCGACAGGCTGCACTTTCACACTATATGTGCTTTGAGCTGAATGCTAACGTTAGCATGCTAGCAAGCTCACAATGATAACATGCTGATGTTTTGCAGGCGTCATGTTTACCAACCTAGTTTAGCGTGTTAGCATGCTAACATTTACTCATTAGCAGTAAACACAAAGGGCTGATGGGACTCTGTTAGTTTTGAACAGTAACTAACACCATGAGTTGGTAATTAAGGACATTTATTACATTTCATCCTGAAAGGGACATTTCATGGCAATCCATCTGAAAGTTGTGGAGATGTTTCTCTAAAAACATGTTGGCCTCATGGCGGCACTGAAGGAACTATTACTGGGATTCATCCTCTGTGGGACGTGAATCTCTGCACCAGATTCTCTGACAATCCATCCGACAATTCTGGACCAAAGTGTTCAAACAGACCAAACTCTTCCATGTGTTCTGGTGTAGAAATGAAAGTTTCGTTTTCAATTCTCTCTGCTGAGACGACAGGAATCCGCTGTGAAATCAGAGATGATGCACGAATACATTTCCAAAGTCCAATTGGAGAAGCGGCGCCCAGCTGCTCACTCAGAGAGAAGAGGAGCGAGCGACGCAGCACTGACGTTTGCTTTACAACGTGTGTAATGAAACACATCTGTCTGTCTGCCTTTAAACTCCTCTGTTGTGTTTGAGGGGATGCTATGGAGGCATGGCCGATGTAATTACACAGCCGGCAGACAGACGTTTCATCCAGCTGCTGCCAGGAGAAGCTGTTCGTCACACATAGCGTCTTCCTTTGACACAAATCCGAAGCATGACCTACATGGAGCTCATTTCAATTCCTCCCGCAGAAATCGTTCGGTTCCAGCATCCCAAAATATCCAGGTTCATCCATTCCCAGACAACAGTCTGTGCGGCTGTCTGTGGCTGTAATGTGATGATGTTTCTGGTCTTTCTAACATCCTGATGGTTCCTCATGGCTGCGTGCTGCGTCACCGCTGCAGAGTGTGTAGAGCACGGTGGGCTTTTACGCTGGTAAATCCTTTAAGATGTTTAAAATAGGACGATGTAGCAGCAGATGCAGACCAACAGATGGCTCTGGATCCTTTGGATGACATCAGTAGAAAGAGCGTAGAGTACGTTTACTTTCAGAATGTCGTCCAAACACTGCTTTTAAAAATGCTCATGAAAAAGGAGTTGACCTGAATAAAATGTAAAAGGAAGCGTTATTCAGGAGTCTTTGTTTGCTCTAAAGCGGCTTTCATCAATATTTAAATGTCTGTGTTCTGTGAAAGAGCTCAACTCTAGTTCTGAGACTCTGCAGGCAGCTGTTTCCAGCCAAACAATATAAAAACATGCTGAACATGGTGGAGCATTCAGCAGTTAAAGAGGCAGAGATTTCCCTCAGGAGGTGGATGCTAATGCTGCTAATGATGCTGATGCTGCTAATGATGCTAATGATGCTAATGCTGCTGATGATGCTAATGATGCTAATGATGCTAATGCTGCTGATGATGCTAATGCTGCTAATGATGCTAATGCTGCTAATGATGCTAATGCTGCTCTGGTCCTGCTGGATGTGTAAATAACACTTTATAAGTTTCCCAATGTGGCCAAAAACTCTATGTACTGAATCTGCAGGTGATGATAGCATCATTTAAATGACATCAGCGGCGTATGCTTTTTGTCTTGAACATCTGGATGCAAACGATGCAGTCTGCTGTATTTGTTTGTGTCACTGCTTCAGTCGCAGTGTCTCTAAACGCTGCTGTCTCTCTTTTTAAAGGTGCGACTGAGGGAGACAAAGTATTTCTCCAGTTCTTTTAAAGATAGTTGCAACTCTTTTTATCGGATGCAATGTTAAACTAGGTCTGCAATGTACTCGTCTTTTCATCATCGGTTCATTGGTCGATCATTTTCTTCATTAAATCGATGCTTTGTTTTGTCTATAAAAGCCAGAATATATCTTCTTGTTTTCGCAAATTCTGAAATTTTTGCTGAAAAAGTGACTTAAAAGATGCCGGATATTGATCTTAAATCGTTTTATAAATGACCGGATTGGAGCGTACAGCAGCGATGGTGACTCAGATGCATCACAGACTGTTCTTCCTTTGGGTCTCATGTCTCTTCTCTTCTTCCTCCTTCCTCTCAGTGAGGAGCTGAAGCTGGCCTCCCAGAAGTCTCTTGACGAGGTAAAAATGATTATTATAGAAACGACTTCCGTCAGCCTGCTCGAGGTCAGAGTTTAAGTCAGAAACGGTGAATTGATTGATGGGTTTTGTCACAGCGAGGATTTACTTCCCGCTGTGACTGAACTCTTGAAGCTCAGACGGGTTCAGCTTCTATTTAAATGCTTCTATATCTGTGTGTGTTCGCCTCTCAGCACAATGAGGAGCGCAACAGTCAGCAGCCAGACATGAAGACCAGGTAAGACACCGGCAGACGGGTTCCGTGTGTGTGTGTGTGTGTGTGTGTGTGTGTGTGTGTGTGTGTGTGTGTGTGTGTGTGTGTGTGTGTGTGTGTGTGTGTGTGTGTGTGTGTGTGTGTGTGTGTGTGTGTGTGTGTGTGTGTGTGTGTGTGAGTGAGTGAGTGAGTGAGTTGTGTTGATGTAAAGATCCGGCATTATTTATCGATTTAAGTTGTATTTATTCTGGAACCTGGATACTATTTAGTGAAGTCAGGAGGATGTTTTACAGACGTAAACAAATGTAAAAGCTCTATATTTACCTGCTTTAACATTGAAGGTGTTTGTTTTTACCATCGTAGCGCTATGAAGCCTCGCTTGAGTGGCTTTTCTTTGTATCTTGTGCACACGCGAGGCTGCACAATACATCGATTCAGCATCAACTTTGTAATGAGCGTGAAGTTTCACTCAAAACACGTCATTCTACACATTGTGTTTTGCACGGCTCTCATTCTTAAAATTGTATTTATGGTGAAATGTTCCAGTAAAGTCTCATGTTTTGCAGTAGAAAACAAATGTACTGTATATACACTATATATTTACATGCATTAATAAAAGTACCCTGTGGACAAACAACTGGACCGACCGAGAACATAGAATCACGTCTCTGAGAGATGATTTCACTTGATTAATATTTGGGTTCACCGCTCAGCTGTTTTTGACACGATGACTCTGAATCGCTCCGTCTGTCCTCAGAGAAAGCGTCTCCAATCAGGGGACGGAGGGGGAGGCAAACTTCCAGAGATCCACCGGAGTCTTAATCTCAGACAAAGACCAGGAGCTGGAGACTCTGAGGAACGAGGTACCCGCTCGTGACTTTCTCATCATTTATTTTTGAACTTGGCTCCGTGTTTTGTGACCGTTTGAATCCGTGGCTGCAGATCGCCGCGCTGCGAGGAGAGAACGCCGTGGCCAAGACGCTGCAGGCGGCCGTGGAGACGTTGGAGGGAGACAAAGCTAAGCTGCGGAGCCGCGTTCACGGTCTCGAGCAAAGGCTCATGGGAACGCAGGTGTCGGAGGGAGAAGACATGGAGGCTCCACCCTCAGGTGAGGAGACGAGGATCAGAGCGTTCACGCCGTTCTGGACATTCTTCTTCTTCTTCTGTCAACTGTTTTGTTCTCCGATGCTTGTGCAGGAGGTGCAGCTCTGGAGCAGCTGAGGCTGGAGAAGGAGTTCGCTGAGGGGCAGGTGAGACTGTCACAAAACACACCTTCACGTCCGTATCTGTGCCCACTGTGAAGGGGATCCGTGTCTCCCTCAGATCAACTTCCTGAACAGCGTGATCGTGGACCTGCAGCAGAAGAACGAGGAGCTGAAGATCAAACTGAAGAAGCTGGCGCTGGCTGAGTTCAACGGCGACGACGGGCCGGACGGGTAAGAAAGATATGAAATAACAGAAATATACTGTGATGCATGTTCTGCAGTTTTTATGTTGTAAGTTGTACATTTGGTTTCTGGGATGCTGGTCAAATAAAACAACAAATCAAGGACGTAAACACCATATTTTACCTCTGCACCTCTGCAGAGGAACAAGATGTGTCTCACACACACACACACACACAGAACACTCTTCTCTCTGTCGCACAGGTTGGTGGAAGGCGTGTCAAAGCAAAGGGAGAAGAAGGCGACGCCGCGTCTGTTCTGCGATATCTGCGACTGCTTCGACCTCCACGACACGGAGGACTGTCCCACTCAGGCCCAGAGCCCGGACTCGGTGCCTCACACCGCCTACCACGGCAACCCGGCCGCCGAGAGGCCCTACTGCGACATCTGCGAGGCCTTCGGTCACGCCACGGAGTCCTGCAACGACGACCAGACCTTCTAGCAGCGCCAACAACATCAACTCTTCATCTGCATCTTAACTCCTCCCCTTCTCCTCTCAAACACAACTCGCCTCTTACCAGCCCGACTCGCCTCCTGCAGATCTGCTCCACATTGTATTTTTATACTGTATTTATGCATATCACCGGTAGCGTCTAGCTCCTTTACCCTGCAGCTCTTTTCTCTACAGATTAACTCAAATGCAGAACGCTCGTCCAAATATGCTGCTTCGGTGCAATATTGATGTTTATCGCGAAAAAAGGAATCCGTCCGCTGCACTCGTCGTTTTTTGTCGTTCGTTTACAAAAATAACAAAGTGTTTTAAATTTAGCGGGGGAAAAATGATGCAACTTAACGAAGCACCTCTTCGACTCGACATTCCCGTCTTCTGTATCGCATTCCTCCGGTCGGTACGGCTGCAGACCAGTCAGAGAGACACTGCCATGTCAGTTCTGCTGTTTAATGTTGTAAAGTTCAAGTCTTCAAGTCGGTCGACCTGCGACGGAGTGTTCGGGCCGCAGGACTTCAAGAAGTAAGAGGCAACCTTTTCAGAGTAAAACTTTTGACAATTTAGAGGAAAAGGGGTGAAATGAATCAGGAAATTAATATTTAGATTTCCACCAACAACAAATTCATGAATCACAGTAAACAGTTAATACAGTATATAGTACTGTAGAAATCAAAGAACTTAAACAATAATTCCAGTTTTCCCTGAACACGAGTATTTCAGGGTTTATTCGAGCCATTTCTGTAGCAGTTAATGTGCACGTTTTATAACTTCCTGACGGTCTATAAATACTGTACCTTACTATTTACATACTATATTTAATTATATTATAATTAGTACAATATTTCTCTAAATATTACAAATTCATTCTGAAAATTTACTTTTTATTCTCAAAATAATAATAAACACAACTTTTTTTCTCAAAATATGAATTTATTTTTGACTTTTAAGATTACATGATTCCAAAATATTACAACTTTATCATCGAAAGGTTCAGACCTTTATTTAAATATCCCAAGTTAGTGCCGGTAGTTGAAATATTGTGACTGTATCCTCAAAATATAACAACTTTATTCTATCAACAAAATATGACAGTTTTTTTCTTAAAATGATTAGTTATGTGTCTTCTTATTGGCCCTAATACTCTGTCGTATCAACCTGAATGTTCATTTATGGGAAACCAGTGAAGTTCAGTCTCCACTTTGTAGCTTCCAAAGTTTCTGGCATTTGTTTTTCCAGAGCTTTCATCTCCCTGTCCTCCTCAGTGGAGCTCACTCAGGAGAAGAAGTGGACCTCGACTGAAAGAGGTCAGTTCATTGAAGTACATTTAGCTTTTTATCAAGTGGCTTTACAACATTTTTGTGTTTAACAAAATAATCTCACCAAAAGGTCGGTTTATTAGTTGCTCTGCAGCTTCCCTCAGCAGCTACTAAAGGACCACTTTCCATGAATCAGCATGCAGGTTGATATCCTCGAGGACTCGTTGTCGTTCATGATGAAGTTTCGTTATTTATTGTCTGATCTTTCACGAACCAGTGATTTATATTTGCTGCAGGACATAAGCTCGCGCTGATGTAAAGGTGTGTAGTCTACTGGGACTACTGTAGTACAGGTGGGCTTTAATGAAACTTTAATGAAAACTCACCAGATAGAAACTACAGAAGCTCTACTAACTTAGGTTTGCACTGTCCACTTTAAAAGATTCAGCAGTAAAACGAAATAACTTTGAAAGAAAAGGGATTTTAACGGTAAAGCTTGTGCAGGTTATTCCGTGCGGTCACGTTTCATGCGGTCCTCTTTGAAGACGATGCTCACGTTTTGGGAAACACGCGACTTCTTGCTTTCTGGCGGAGAGTTAGACGAGAAGATCGACACCACTCGTGTGTGTACACAGAATATGAAGCTAGTCAGGTTAGCTTAGCTTAGCACAAAGTCTATAAACGGGGAGAAAACGGCTAGTTCTTAGCTCTTGTCGCTATGTGCTATTGAGTTCGATATAGTTGTAATATAATGTCGATATTTTTGCCGTTTTCACACTGTTGCTACCACATTTACCGGCACCAAAACAGGAAGGAAGTGGTACATTTGTTACTTTTATGCTAACAATTGCTCGAAAAACAATGTTCTTGTGTTGCGACACGTTTCTAGCAACGCATAGCGGTGTGACGTCATCTTATGTTTTTAACTCAACCAATGTTATGCAAAATAGGTGTAAAGAAGTTCTATCGACGCCTTTTAGTGTCTCCAGAAGGAGCAGCGGTAAGTCTGATGAGTTGACTCAAGTGATGTCACTCGAGTCAGCGTGGGTTCAAGTTTGAAAATAAAATAAAACAAAAAAAACTGTGTGGAGTTAGAAAAAAGTAAGAACTACTTTAAGCTAGCGACTAGCGCGCGAATCTCCTGTCGAAGTCCAATGGCATTGTGGGTAATGTAGGCACCTGGCACTATATGTTTGGCGCTGCAGCATCGGTTTCTACTTGATCCTGAGTTTGAGTGCACTGATAGATCTATGAATAATTAACGGCCTGATATTAGTCACCTATCATCTCAACTGACTGTCAGGAAGCAAACAAGCGTGTTTCCCTAAAACGTCGAAGCCTTCCTTTGAATCAACGTGTGACCGCTCTCGTTCTTAAGCACAGTATTTGGATCATATTGAATCTTCTCGTGTAACCGTGTATTATATAATACGTGATGTGACTAACCGTTGACACGAGTCTTTGTAAATACTAATCGGAGGCTTCCTTCTGAGATGTGTACACAGTGCCATGAGACCAGCGGTAGCTTTCTGTGTACCACATTTTATTTTTCACGTTGTATACGGAGAAGAGAAACAGCCCATTTGTAAAGACTTTAAAACATTGTGTACTTTCTGAGTGATGCGTCTAATTATCAGTGTCATGTTTTATATATGTAACTGTTTCAGGCACCATGTAGGGAGTGGGTTCTAAACTATTTGACAGATGTTGACGTTGTGTAAACTGTTTTCTATGTGCTGTGTACTCCTGAGCAGAACAATAGAAATACTAAGAAACAAGCTTGTGTTCACGGTTCCTTTTGTCGCTCTAGCAGCAGCACTAATACCACAATATACATCATTTATATACATATAAATATATAAAATTAAAATGTTCTTAAATTGAAAGTGTCTAACTAACGGCAGCATCAACTTCCCTGTTTCTGCAACCTTGTGTGTGTATGTTTTTATATGCATGTATATACACACCTCTGGTTACCTTATGCTGACTCAAAACCTAGTACTTCCATCAGTACTCAGGGTGAATATTTGTACTATCTAACTCGCTCCAAACACTGAACACAAACAAACAACTTTTGTGAATTTTATTAAGAAAACAAAACCATTGGACATGATAAAAACCGAGCACTACTGATGGAATAAATAAGTCAAACCAAACCATAAATCTGTACAAAGATCCAAAGAAACAAAATGGTCCCAAGAAAAATAATAATACAAGATTTAACATCTCACGGCTCTTTTTTTGTTTTTTTAAAGTTATGAGCAAACTATAAGCAATCGGCTCAATCAGGTGAAAGCTACGACGTGAGATCTTTATTCTCTTCTTTTTTAAACCGAGTGTACATAATGCTTTTTGATGACCGTTAATGTCGATACGATAGCATTTTAAGTTCCAGCGCTGCTGGACTGGGAATGAGGTATATGCTAATCCATCCTCTGAACCGAGACAGTTGTGTGTTTATTATTTCTTTTCTCTCCATCCACGTGAATGCTGATTCTCTGAAATCTGATCAAGTAATTCTGCGTCGTAGAAGTACTTCTGAATAGCCCCTGTTGTGTCATGAAGTCATTGGTTTCACTCCATCTTCACGAGTTAATAGTGATGAAACTCCGTCTAACGTGGGTGAGGATGTACATTAGAGTTCACAGGTCTGAATCCGCACTGTATATACATGCATATATATAAACATACATGGATATAAAGTTCAGGTAAATTGCACAAATCTGCACAAACACCGGGCGCTCGATGCCACGCGATTCAGCCGGCAGACAGCACCTTGAAGGAGGATCGGAACCAATGAGCTGAAAGACTCTTCTGTCAGAGAGAAGCAGTGATGCACAGAGATGAGACGCCATGATGGTGGACCAGACGGGGCCGGTCCCCGTCACCGGGCGGGTTCTACTTCAGGAGGGAAACAAACCAAAAGCCAGCGGAAGTAGAAACAAACCAGCGAGGGAGAACTTTGAGTTACGAGGTTTGAAGACGTTTCAAATGTCCAGAAGGTAAAAGTTCTTCTGGGTAGTGTTCAAATTCCAGTCTCCAGCTGTTTCTAAAAAGGGATAGATCGGCAGGTTTTGGGGAAGGGGGGGGGAGCTTCATGATGCTACAGCCAGGGGATGGTTAGCTTAGCTTAGCATCAAGTCGGAAACAGCTAATTGTGTCGCGTGTGTTTAATCCGTATAAAAACAGAAAGTTAGGCGCTGTTTTTGGGGGAGGGGTTCTTTTGGACAGAGCCAGGCTAGCCTTTTCCCTTTATTTCCAGTCTCTATGCTAAGCTAACGACACCAGAGTGGTGTCGAGAAATGTTGAACTGTCCCTTCAAATAAAAAGCGTTGCAGTTGATTATAAATATTGGAGAATACTAATTAGTGATGATTATAAGGCAAACAAAACATGGCACCAAAGTTTAAATTCCTGCTTGACCTGAAACGTAGCAACTGAAGGCACAGCTTCAGGAGCTACGCTACCGACGCCTGTCACTACTTATCCAAGAGCTCGCGTTGACCAGTACCGTCTTCTTCTACGAACCACAAACTAACTTTAAAAATAAAAAACATCAACATGTGAATGGAGAACTCTTCATGGATAGAGAAAAAAGACTTCCACGACAGCAGCAAAAATCTATCTGTGATCGATTGTGACATAACCATAACAGTGCATTGACCCTCCTGAGAACAAAACCCTAAACGTTTCCTAAACAAATATAGAACATCAGACTAACAGGAGGCGGATCGGGAGGGCTGAAGTGACGTGGTCGTTTTAGGGCCGAGGCCCCCCCCCCCCCCCCCCCCCCGCCGCTGATCTGAGACCAGGTTAGCCTCGCGGGTGTCCTGAGCGAACAAACGCTCTCAGAGCAGCGGCCGGGATCGACCTCAGATCCCCAGTGTTGACTCTCTCTGGTCACAGATGCAGGTCAGGGTTTGGTGGCTGACCCCCCCCCCCCCCCCCCACCTGGTCACAAAGGGGACTGTGCCCCCCCCCCCACACACACAGACACACACCTGGTCACAAAGGGGAGCTTCTCTTGGCATTGGTGGTAGAAGAAGTGTGGAGAAGTGGAAGGAAGCACGGAGGGGGACCAGCGAATAGAGGTAATATTGTGGCAGAGGAGTGTGATGGGGGGGGGGGGGTCCATTAGCCCTAATTTATCTAGAGTTAATGGAGGGAGGTGCAGAGGGAGGGAGGAGGGTGAAGGAGAGGAACGACCCCAAACATTTAACTCTCCTCAAAGTCCTGAGACGAAGACTCCGCTTTGCTTTTCTTGGTGGGCGGGGCCTCCTCCTCTTGGTCCTACAGGGAAAATAAAGAAAACAAAATAAATATTAATACACACTTCTTTTGTGAAAACTAGAGTACAGTTTGTACAATCTCCACTAGATCAGCTCCATTTCCACGACTGCATATGCATCATGTGAGGACCACTTCATCCGGTTCTTGAACAACAGGCCCAGGGGGTCGGGAGTGTTGGTACCTGAGAGGCTTTGCTGTCTGAAGAGTCCTTGTCCCCCGAGGACAGACTGTCTCTCTTGGCACTCTGTGCTCTCTCTGAGGACTCTGATGAAGGGGGGGTCTTAGCTGAGGAGGGGAACATACAGTGTGTTAGTAAAGACATCACAGAGGTCACGTGTTGTCTGACACGGTAGTGACACCGTGTGGTGGTGAGGAGGTACTGCATGTCAGCCAGAGAGACTCGAATATTCTTACATTTCCGAAACCAAACAGTTGATCAGATCGTAAATTCTGCTGCTTATCTTAAAATATTTGACAGTGCAAAAGTGTCACAACATAATATATTGCGATGGGACTCATTGAAAGCAATTTTAAAGCAAAAACACAAATAATCCACAGGTTCCAGCTTCTTAAACTGAAATCCTGCTGGTTTTCTCCGTCCTGTGGGATTATGTAGTATTCCATATTTTGTTGAACCAAAAGTCCAATCTGAAGACAGGAACCTTTTCCTTCAGGAGCCTGTAATGGGCATTTTATTCCTCCAATCAAAAGATTCATCAAGAGAATAATCACAAGATAAACAGAAGATAAAAAGGTTCCTTTTATCAGCTTCACTTTAAGTCCTATTTCCTCACACATTGGATATTTATTCATTCATTCATGCAGTTGGAATAAATGGCTAAATAGTAGACGGGTGGTCTGATACTGTCGTGGTTGTACGAGGGATGATTTTGGACTTGAGAAAAATCTCAAAAACTTCCATTTGCAGTCTTTCTTTATTTATTTATTTGACTGGTTTTCATTTTTTGCTACACAAGAGATCATGATTGTGGATTTTTTCCTTTACGTTAATCTGACAGCTTGTCTCGCGTTGAAAGACGTGAGACCAACATGTTAAGTTTCCAACATGTTAAGTTTCCAACATGTTTTTGGGGCTTTTAGAGGAAACCAGAGAAAGAAAGTTGAAGCTGTATTTAAAGAAGAGGAAGTCGTCCTGTTCTGACTGAGGTGAGATTTTACTGGCAAAACAAAAACAGGAAGTGGCCGATCAGCTGCTGAACTACCACTGGCTAGACGTCCACTGAGAGAGAACGTAGACCCGTGGTAACGTTACGTGTGTGTGTGTGTGTGTGCGCTGGTGTCTGACCCTGCTTGCTGTCGGGGCTCTGGTCAGTCTTGGCCTCGCTGCTGTCGCGGTGAGACGTGGCGGCGGGCTCCGGGGCCGGGCTGGTGCTACAACTGTTTTCCTGTTTCACCGGAGACGAGTCGGCGATGGAGCTCTGGTTGCTGTTGTCATCTAGAAGACACAGAGAGAGAGATGGAGGCACTTAGGTTACCTTTCTTTAAATAGCTTTTGTCTATAACTACCATGAAAAGTCTAAAACCAACACTGAATGTATCGACCAACAAGTATTTTGTGTGCTCCACGTGTGTATTAATCCACCGATGAAAATGTTTGTTGTTGCTGTTTGAGGAAATTACAGAATCTTTCTTTGAAACCATATACCGTACTTTTCGGACTATAAGCCGCTACTTTTTACCCCACGCTTTGAGGCCTCGGCTTATAGTCCGGTGCGCTTTATATACGGATTTTTCCGTAGCTTTTCTCCGCCACAACAACAACCGCAACTTCCGGTTCCGGTCTAACACAACATTTACTAGCTCCCGACACAGAACAGTTGCTACCAGCAACCCCTCTGCTACCAGATGTTACTGACAGGGTCGCTACAATATGGATGAAGTACCTTTGACCTTTGACCTACCTCTCACTAGGACTGTTAACAGAAAAGGTTGAACGGCAAGATGCTTTTAACAGTACATGTTCGACTCGCTAGCTTCTAAGCTAATTTTAACAGTACCGCCAATGGGGAAATGCTAACCGCAATTAGCATTGGCGAATATATAATATATCTATGTACATCTTTTCATGCAGACATACTTGCATTACAGACTAAGGTCTCTCACGGCTACCAAACGAAAAGCAATGAGGCAATAACTGTGTCTACGTTTCTCATAGCTCTGAATAGCTGTTGTGCTAGCAGCAACTGGCCAAGCCAGTTAGCCGTAAATGCTATTCAGAGCTATGAGCAACGTAGACACGCTGCATGAGAAGGTCAGCTTTTTCTCAGCGTGGAGCAGGGTGAAAGAGTCCAACAGTTATTGCGTGTTTTTGTGTGCGTGTTTTTGAGTGAGAGAAATAAATCATCTTGGTTTGCAATATAACTCTACTGTCCTGAGTCCTGTTGTTGCTCGTAACTCTGCTAGCTGCTAGCACAACAGCTACGGTATTCAGAAGCTACGAGCTACGAGCAACAACAGTTATTGCCTCGTTGCTTTTAGATTCTAATGAGAAGACACGCTGCTTCGTTTTACTTCTTCCGTTTGGTAGCCTTGAGAGACCTTAGTCTGTAAGTATGTCTGCATGAAAAGATGTACGAATATATATTATATTCGCAAATGCTAATCGCGGTTAGCATTTCCCCATTGGCCGTAATGTTAAAATTAGTTTAGAAGCTAGCGACATGTTATGATGTTCATAGAAGAAGACAACTTTAGTACTGTTGAAAGCATCTTGCTGTTCAACGGGGAAGCTATAACCTGCGGCTTATAGACCAGTGCGGCTTATCTATGTACAAATTCTTTATTCTGTTAAAAATCTGCTGGTGAGGCCTATATACCGGTGCGCTCTATAGTCCGGAAAGTACGGTATCAGTGTTTTTAAAGAGTTGTATCTTCAGTAGGAACCAAAGGGCTCTGGAGCTGAGACCAATGAGCGTTGGGTCATTTCATGGGATTTGTTGCTGATAGTATAAACACAGAATGACAGCATGGCGTCCGGTGCGTACCGTGCATGTCCATCATCCCTGGAGAGGAGCTGTTCTCTGGAGTAGTCAACTCGGAGCCGTATTTCTCATCTTTACCCTTCTTCTTATTTTTGTTCTTCTACAACGAGAGAAAAAGAACAGTGTTGAATGTTCATTTGTCTTCATCATGCTTCAGATAAAGCTCCAGTTTGAGGTCACATAGTGTGATGAAGAGGCTGAACTCACGTCATCTGATTTGGGCTCCGTCACTGGAACCCACTTGTAGATGCGGAGGGACGTGTCTCCAACAGTCACCCACTTCTTCTCCCTGTGTCAGAGAGGAAAACAAGCACATCGCAATGTTACCATTCACACTTCTGTAGAAATAGAACAAAACAAATACTGATACGAGTTTACGGGCTGCAACTCATTATTTATTCTCTTCATAACTTCTTTCATTAACCACTTAGTTAAAATGGACATTTCATTTTCCCAGATCCAATTAGAACATCGTCACATTACTTTATTGTCCCAACAAAACTCAGATATTAAATTTAAAATGATAGAAAGCTCATTATCATATTCTAGAGGCTGGTGAGTGTTTTGGCCTTTTAGCTCAACAAATTACTTAATATTTGTCTGCGAGTGGAACATATTGTGATTCAGGCAGCAGGAGACGTATGACGTTAACAATAAATAGACTTGGCTCATTATGTCTCTCAATACAATTACAGTACAGCAGATACAATACTATTTAAAGCATCACATTAGGACATTTTATAGACCAAAACGAGTAATTAGGGAAATCATTAGGGAGTAAACTAAAATATTTTGGTTTATAAAATTTCCCAAAAGTCTAATTTGACATCTTTAAATGTCCGTTCAATGATTTAAAGGACAAAGAAAACCAGCAAATGTTCAGATTAGAGAAGCTGGAACCAGAAGCATTGCTCTTTTTTATTTGTTTTTTACAGTTCACTAAATGTTTGCCAATTTAATTTTCTAATCAAGTTGAATTCTGTCGATATAGGACGGCTGTGATTCGTGCTGTCATCATTGTGTATTTCCATTACTGATTAAACTACAGATATTTTCTTAACTAATCCAATGATCAGTTAGTCTGTAAAATATCAGAAACAAAGAAAATTACCAATCACGTATTAAAGTCTCTTATTTTGTTCAATCAACTGTCAGAAATGGTGAAACTTTGGCCTAAAGAAATGACAATTAATCAAACTGTTCATTTAAAGTAAAAGTCCTGCATTGAGAATGTCACTTAGTAAAAGTAAGATTCGCAAAATGTACATTAAGTATCAAAGTAATAGCACTTAAGATATAATATTGTTTTATTATTATCACATTGATTTAGTTGAGGTGGAACAATTGATAACTAGGTTATATTATGATGGTAGAATACTTAACACTTCATATTCCTTTCAATATATTTTATGTGTACTCTGAAATGTAGTGAAATTAAAGTATAAAGTAGTATATAATGGAAATACTCAAGTAAAGTACAATTATATTAAAAATGTACTTCTTGAGTTCATAAATACAATAACTTTGAAGCAGTGGTGTATAGTAACGAAGTAAAAATACTTTGTTACTGTACTTAAGTCGTTTTTTTGGATATCTGTACTTTACTTTACTATTCATATTTCTGTTGACTTTTACTTTTACTTCATTACATTTTGCAAAGAAAACTGATACTTTTACTCAGATACATTTCCCCTGAAACCTTCGTTACTCGCTACAAAATCAAATCTATCTTTAGAAAAAAAAATTCTAATACAATGAATGTAGCTTCTTTACATTCTAATAGAATGTAAAGAAGCTACATTGTATTAGAATGTAGCTTCTTTACATTCTATTAGAATGTAATAAATCAATACACCTTCGACATAAACGTGTGTATAATTGAACGGATACGTGTGTATAAAGTGTGTTTTAGTGTTAAACGTCAGGACCGAGTCGCTACGTGTTCAGTTAGCCTACTTCCTCTCTCCCAACCCCCACCTTCCTCCTCTAGCAGACCTAAAGGGCGACTCAAAGCGCTTAATTTAAAACTCCCAGACGGACTAAACTACTCCGCCGTCGTCAAATTGTTTCCAAGTCAACAGTTATTTGGAGGTTTTCGGAAGGCGGTAAAAAAGAACACCCTCCGCTTCACGCTTCACGCGAAAACAAAACGGCTACAAGCAATGGCTTCATGTGACTGCATCGAAATGGCTTCTGGGTTCAACCCGTTTATAGCCGTTCAGAGGGAGAGAAAAACGGCTACATGTTGTATGTCAGCAGCCAGACGACGGAGCTGTGGCGGTGCACCGCACTGTAGTGCGCCCCGGTGCACCTGAGCTGCAAGTACATCTGCCGTGAATCTCCCAAATTCTTTAATTTCATCCCTCACTCTCGTCTCCTTCCCCCCCCCCCAACAAGCCGAAGCCTTTTTTCTCTCCTCGTTGTTAGATAACGAAGCCCTCTTTTCTTTTTCCACTCTTACCATTTTCGTACTTTCTCAATAGCGGCCATAACCCTCTTGATGTCATCTTTCGCCCTGCTCCGGGTCTCCGCTCGGACCGACCTGCCCGACATTGTTGCCGCGGTTTGGTATAATATTTTTTTTTTTTTTAAAAGCTCGCCGGCAGTTCAGACACAATGCAAACAGTACAGAGCGCACAGAGGAGCTACTGCGCCTGCGCGGACTGATAGAGCACAGTGAGCGAGAGAGAGAGGTGGAGCTGCAGCTGCAGTTCTGTCTCCCTGCTGTGTGTCTGCAGGAGAACAAAGAACTAAAAACTACAGGAAGTTTGGGGTGAAACTTCAGGCTTAGATGCTTTATTTTGGTAAAAAAAATCACCCTGCCATTTCATTTTCCCTGATCCAATTATAACATCGTCAATGACTTGCTTTGTCCCAACAAAACCCAGAGATATTAAATTTAAAATGATATAAAGCAAATTATCATATTTTAGAGGCTGGAGCTGGTGAGTGTTTTGGCCTTTTTTGCTAAACAAATGACTTAATATCTATCTGAATGGAAAATATTGTGATTAATGCAGCAGGAGACGTATGAATAAATAGACTCTAAAATCCCAAAGGCTCATTATGTCTCAATACAATTACAGCACAGCTCCAGACTTTTGGTTGTGAACCTCCTCGTTTTTGCCTCTTCAGGTGATACTGAACCAAACTTGTGTTTTGTAAATATTAGTTCAAGCACAAATAAGCATGTAGACTAAAGTTGTGGCCTATTGGCAGCAACGCTATCTTTAAATACAGTAAACACCGCATTCGTTTATTTGCTGTAATCCTATGAAGGGTCTTTCTCTAGGAGGCCTTGTCTTGAAGGCTTGAAGCGTGTGTTATAGTGTTATATTCTCATTGGAAAGGCCTAAATCTCACCTGTCTTCATGTGTAAGATGTCAGAAAGGATGTGACGCGACCCAAATAACCGTGTTTATTAAAATAACTGAGGAATAGCAGAATCGTATCTGTTTTAAGACCATATTCAGTTTATTTGTCCCAGTCCCAGTCTCGTTTGCGGTGACCTGAGATCATCTTCAGTCCTCTCCAGGCTTCTCTTGCATTCTTTTTATTTTGAGCGCTCCTCCATCTTTCTCCAGTAGCTCTCTTGGCCTTTCCTTGGCATACGGGAGAAGCTTTGGTTGGTTGCAATCTGCAACCTCACCACTAGATGTCGCCAAACTCTACACACTGGCCCTTTAAGAAACAAATTCATTAGTGGACTGCAGAGTTGGTTCATTAGAGTCACGTCATCGCCGTGTACCACATGTTGTGTAATTAGAGGGATAACTGCTTCTAACCAGGATTTTTTGGCATAATGGGGGAAGTTAAATATTAATATAAAAGAATCATATATTATGATCTAAATATAAGCTTGAAGCGTGTGATGGAATGAGCATAATAATAAAATTAACGGTACACATTAGGAGAGATATTTTTGTGATACATCACTACTTGTATGGATTTAGAGTGCATATTTGAGACTCCTAAACACGAAACAAAAACAAAACATATGGTTGAATTATTTTCCGCGTTGTGACTTTCCTGTCTATATTAAGTTGCAGCTCAGATGATTTCTGATTGAGGGAAGATGGAGGACCTTGTGAGATTTAAAAAAACAAGGTAAACCATTTTATAAAAAGAATAATGCGTGACTTACTGGAGAACAAGACGAACTAGAAAAAGCATTTCCTGCTGAAAATGCGTTGGAATGCTGAAAACTGAAATTAATGGCAAAAACATTGCTGAAAATAGATATCCAATTCAAAAACAAATTGCAAAAAGCTTAATAATTCAAAGAGTTTAAAGATTACAAATATGAAAAGTCATATCACACCTCTCCTGAAAGAGCTGAACATTTTGATATTTGAACAGTTTCTGTGGCTTAAAAAAAACAGCATTCCAACAAATATATAAATAAAAGTATTATACCGCCCACAGATCTTGTCTAGCTATGAAGCCACTCTGCACTTTTCACTTCTTAGGCCCCTGATGTTGGGAAATATATATTATTTCATGTGTGTTTTACAATATTGTCGTTTATTATATGTTAGTCCAGCAGCCTCCATTTACGGATGCCCACAGGAGGAGTTATTGACAGATACATTCATAAAAACACTTCTGCTTACAACTACATTATCATGGGTATTTATTTCAATGTTTATTTTATGCTAATGAATGCTAAGTCGGGGGACTTAAAGTGTTTTACCTTTTTTTATTAATGCAACTCATAAAACTGCATATCTGCCTCATATCTACCCAAATAAATAAGACAAAACTGTATTTACTGTGGAGCAGTTGCAATACAAAGTAGAAGAGTGAAAATTCAAAGATAATACTAATAGTAACAATGATAATAATAATAAGTATTACAATTAACAATACTAATAATAATAGAAAAGGTGTTTCCTCATCTAAATTACAAGACACACAAGTATAAACAATTTCAGCATAAATATTTTCACGAAAATGTAAATGAATCTCAATATTTCCGACAGCGCCTGAAGAGGGCACGACTTTCAGCATGGAAAAAAGCGTCTACGTCATCTCTCCGCGACACGTCAACACGTAGCTCTCAGCTCGTAACGCACTGCAACTCGGACAATAGTGACAATACAACGTTCTACACACACTGAGGATTAATCTGAGGCAGCTTTCAGAAAAGTGTAGCTGACATTGTTGATTTTGAACTGAATTTTTAAATTTTTTAGTGTAGAATTTGATTCAAACGAAGGCTGCAGGAACACAGAGTCAGCAGAGTATTTGGCATGTGCCAAAATATTTGGGTCTGATTGAATTCAGTAAACATTATTTTGTTTTCACACGAAAGACTGCAGCTTTTAGGCTCCCGTGTAGGTGTCAGGATGAATGAAGAAGGTACGTTTGTTTCACGTTTTCCCCTTTTCTTTCATATTTTGAAGGTTGGTGTAATTAAACATGAACCGCGTTGCTTGTGTCCCCGGTCAGAGCTGGTGGAGTATTTCAGGGCTCAGATGAGGACAGACCCGGACATGGCCTCCGCTGTGGCAGCTATCCGCACTCTGCTGGAGTTCCTCAAGAGAGACAAAGGTGTGTGTTCATTCACTCCATCATCCAATATGTACCTCTGAGATGTAGTACAGTAAAAAGTACAATATGTACCTCTGAGATGTAGTACAGTAAAAAGTATAATATGTACCTCTGAGATGTAGTACAGTAAAAAGTACAACATGTACCTCTGAGATGTAGTACAGTAAAAAGTACAATGTGTACTTCTGAGATGTAGTACAGTAAAAAGTACAATGTGTACTTCTGAGATGTAGTACAGTAAAAAGTACAATGTGTACCTCTGAGATGTAGTACAGTAAAAAGTACAATATGTACCTCTGAGATGTAGTACAGTAAAAAGTACAATATGTACCTCTGAGATGTAGTACAGTAAAAAGTATAATATGTACCTCTGAGATGTAGTACAGTAAAAAGTACAACATGTACCTCTGAGATGTAGTCCAGTAAAAAATACAATGTGTACCTCTGAGATGTAGTACAGTAAAAAAGTACAATATTTATCTGAGGTGTAGTACAGTAAAAAGTACAATATGTACCTCTGAGATGTAGTACAGTAAAAAGTACAATATGTACCTCTGAGATGTAGTACAGTAAAAAGTACAATATTTATCTGAGGTGTAGTACAGTAAAAAGTACAATATGTACCTCTGAGATATAGTACAGTAAAAAATACAATGTGTACCTCTGAGATGTAGTACAGTCAAAAGTACAATATGTACCTCTGAGATGTAGTACAGTCAAAAGTACAATATTTATCTGAGATGTAGTACAGTCAAAAGTACAATATGTACCTCTGAGATATAGTACAGTAAAAAATACAATGTGTACCTCTGAGATGTAGTACAGTCAAAAGTACAATATGTACCTCTGAGATGTAGTACAGTCAAAAGTACAATATTTATCTGAGGTGTAGTACAGTAAAAAGTACAATATGTACCTCTGAGATGTAGTACAGTAAAAAGTACAATATTTATCTCTGAGATGTAGTACAGTAAAAAGTACAACGTGTACCTCTGAGATATAGTACAGTAAAAAATACAATGTGTACCTCTGAGATATAGTACAGTAAAAAATACAATGTGTAACTCTGCGATGTAGTACAGTCAAAAGTACAATATTTATCTGAGGTGTAGTACACTAAAAAGTACAATATGTACCTCTGAGATGTAGTACAGTAAAAAGTACAATATGTACCTCTGAGATATAGTACAGTAAAAAATACAATGTGTACCTCTGCGATGTAGTACAGTCAAAAGTACAATATTTATCTAAGGTGTAGTACACTAAAAAGTACAATATGTACCTCTGAGATGTAGTACAGTGAAAAGTACAATATTTATCTCTGAGATGTAGTACAGTAAAAAGTACAATATTTATCTCTGAGGTGTAGTACACTAAAAAGTACAATATTTATCTCTGAGATGTATTAGAGTAAAAGTACAATATGTACCTCTGAGATGTAGTACAGTAAAAAGTACAACGTTTAGAAGCATCCTGTGTTCCTGGTGAACTAGGACCTCTTATCTGACCAGCTGTCCCCCTTCAGGTGAGACCATCCAGGGCCTGAGGGAGAGCCTGACGTGGGCCACAGACTGCCTGACCGGAGTGGACTCGTCTGTGGCCGTGTCCTCTGGAGGAGAGCTCTTCCTGCGCTTCATAAGTCTCACATCGCTGGAGAACGAGGTGAGCGGACAACGTGCGGCTTCAGTCGTTTGATCACAAGACTGCCTCCCTGGAGGAAATCCAGGCAAATGATGAGTGATCCGAGATGAAAGGAGAACCAACGAGAGAGTTTATTTGTCTCGTGATCACGAGACAAACTCTTAACTTTTGTCTCTCTTTTGTCTTTCAGGATCTGTCTCGCTGTAAGAAGGTGATGGAGGAGAGAGGAGAACTTTTTCTGGAGAAGATCTCGATGTCCAGGAACAAAGTGGCTAAACTCTGTCACACCTTCATCAAAGACGGAGCTGTAAGTGTTTTATTTAATGCAGTGTTTCTACTTTTACTCAAAGTGGGAATCCTTAAGATTTCAGTCCTGGTTGAAGGAGAATTTGTATTCAATGAAGAACTATTATACAGTATTTAATTCTGGGAATGTCGCCACAGCTTTATTTATTTATTAGGTTTCACTCGGAGAGCGCAGACCTCTGCCACACCACTAGATGGCACTAAATACGCGCTGGCCCTTTAAGGCGTTGACTTATGTTTTTAAATGTTCCTCTCTCAGAAAATCCTCACTCACTCGTACTCCAGAGTCGTCCTCCGGGTGCTGGAAAAAGCTGCAGCCGAGAAAAAACGCTTCTCTGTGTACGTGACGGAGTCACAGCCCGACTCAGCCGGGTGAGTGAACACCGACAGGAAACTGTTTCATTGTGAAGGGACACACACACACACACTCATTGTTTCTTTCTCCGTGCAGGCGAGAGATGGCGGACGCCCTGAGAAAGCTCAACGTCCCGGTAACAGTGGTCCTGGATGCAGCTGTCGGGTAAATACATTCATCATGAAGTGAAAATCCGTGTCTTACTTTCATCAGCGTGACCTTAAAGCTGTGTTTTCTCATATCTTCCCCTCAGGTATGTCTTGGAGAAAGTAGACCTCGTTATTGTTGGAGCGGAGGGAGTCGTTGAGAGCGGAGGGATCATCAACAAGGTGAGTTTCAGTGAATCGTCCGGAGCCTTTATTACAAAACAAGCTCAAGTATCAACACTACTCTGTGTGTAAAGTTCCACCCGCTGCACTAAAATGAAAGCTTTTCTACATGGAGTCTGGCAGCTGTGGATATTAACGCGCTCACAGAAGCACTACCGTTTACGTCCACAGGGGGGCGCCAGAATCAACATACAATGACAGTTCACTGTGGTAGCTTTAAGTAAAAGTACAGAAGTATTATCAGCAAAATGTAATTCAAATATCAAAAGTAAAAGTAGTCTGTGTTTTAATGTGTAACATATTTAATCATTTTAATGTGAGTTGATCAAAGTCAAGATTAGTGATTTAGTTCTAAAAGATTATTAAACTACTGGATTATTTCAACCTGTTTATGACAGAAAACAACCTGTTTTAAAAACATAAGTAGTGAGTGAATCTTATTATATTATGCTCATACTGTCTGAATCTACCTGCGTGTGTATATATATATATATAACCTTAGTCTGAAGTGCTCCGTGTTAGCGCCTGTCTCTTTAAGACTAGCCGATGAAAACACGCCCCAAAAATATGGTGCACCGTAGCAAAGGTAGCTCTCAAGCCGTGGGCGGTATATTCTCATGAGTCAGCAGGTGACGAAGGAGGGAGATCAAACCTGACTGACTCGTCTTATTTCAGTTTGTGGGAACTCCAGATGTTTGTGCACAAGTACTGAAAAAGTCTGTTTTTCTTGATATGTCCCCTTTAAAAAATGACAGAATAAGGGATCACTGCTTTAGAGTAGAAGGGACCTCACTTTATTTAAAGAAATTCATAAACAAGTTGAAATCATCTCATCAATGGCAGAAAATAAGACTCAATTAATGTTTTTGAGGCATTTTCAACATGTTCATCTACAAATGTGGTGGAGTAAATAACGTCTCTGATATGTAGCCGAGTAAAAGTATAAAGTAGAAGTACTCTCATAAGATACAAGTACCTCAAACTTGTCCGTCGTTGCTTTCCACTCGTGATCGCGACACAAACACAGAGCTGATGTTTAACCGTTGCCGTTTACAGATCGGCACGTATCAGACGGCCGTGTGCTCCAAAGCTCACAACAAGCCCTTCTACGTCGTGGCAGAGAGCTTCAAATTCGTCCGCATCTACCCGCTCAACCAACAGGACGTGCCCGATAAATTTAAGGTAAGAAAGGACAGAGGACGCCTTTGTTTCGTTCTATTGTCTTTACTAACGTCCTGCTGGCCTCCGCAGTACAAAGCGGCCACGCTGAAGACCGTGAAGAACCTGTCGGAGGAGCATCCCATGATCGACTACACGCCTCCGTCCCTCATCACCCTCCTCTTCACCGACCTGGGAGTCCTCACCCCGTCTGCCGTCAGCGACGAGCTCATCAAGCTTTATTTATAACTCAATAAAAAAAATCCATTTCATCACAAGGTAAACAAATGTCTCGGCGTTTAATTGAATGCAACACAGCTGCTCGACGCTCCTCCTGCGCTGCGTTTGGCGTTTATTCCGCTCGTTATCTGCTCCTCAAAGTCCTCCTCTGTGATTTGACCTTTCTTCAGCCTCTTGAGGATGCGAGTGTCTTTTAAAAGCTCCTTCATGTCTTCGTCCTCCACGTCGGAGCCCTGCAGACACGGAACAAATACAATGAGGAGTCGTGAATGAACCCAAACATCTGAAGTCTCCTCAGCAGATTTCAAAATGACAGAAATACCTCCTCGAGCTTCCTCTTGGCGGATCTCTTCTTCCTGCGTTCGTTCTTGGTCTTCTGTTTGGACCAGGGTTTATTCTTGATGTAGTTCCTTTTAGGCATGGGCGTCACCCTTTTCTCCATCAGCTCGATGAGCATCTTCTGCCTCTGCCTCTCCCGGTTCTTGTCCTTGTAGCGGATGGTGTCCGTGTCCACCGCCGTCCTGGTGAAACCGGGAATGTTCTTCCCCTTCAGCTCGGGCATCTTGGGCATGCGGAGGAGGGCGAAGCCGCGGGCCAAGGTGGCGAAGTTCAGATCTAGACGGAGGAAGCGGTGCAGCGGCTGAAAGGTTAACGTCTGTGCTTCGTGAAGAACTGCAGAGAAGATGTGAAGTGGCGGTTTGTTGTTCACCTTTGAGCCTGAAGATGAGGCTGCACTCGTGTTTGGCGTAGGCCTGGACGAACGACACAAAGGCTCTCATGCCGCGGTCGTACATGGCTCGGTCCGCCAGAGACATGGCCTTGACTTTAGGCAGCATGTCCACAACCTCACCTGTGAGGACCATCTTCTGGAGGGGACACTGAGGACACGACAAGAGACCAATTCATCGTCCTGTGATCACATAACATCTGCAGTGTTATCAGTGGTGTATGGACCCAACCAGGAGTAGAGCAGCCAGAAAACACTTGATGGTTTTAGACAAGTTTTTGCAAACTCACTTTCTGGTTGATGGACAGAAAGTTGACGTAGGATTCCTCCATCGGCAGCAGGAAGACGAGGGCGTTGCCATGGTTGCCGATACGAGCGGTACGTCCACATCGATGCACAAACGCACTGAGACGAGCAGGAAAAATAAAAACCACAATACATATTTATTTCTAGGCATTTACTTGTTACATTATGTGTTAAGTTAGTTAAGACAACATTGCTTTCCTACACAAAGAGATCCCAGTCACTTCCACACAGGCATCCAGCTTATAAATAAAGTGTAGATATATATATATATATATATATACACACACACATAGACTCTGTCTCTCCCTCACCTGGCACTGCTGGGAGGATCGTACTGCAGCACCCAGTTGACGTCGGGGATGTCGATCCCTCTGGCCATGACGTCTGTGCACACCAGGATCCCACTGCAGCACAACGGATGAACACATGACTCATAACTCATACACACAAACCTCTTATTGAGTCATTGTTGCGGTTTCGTGCACACAGACTTTTTCAGGGCCCGAAAGTCTGCAAAGATCTTGTTGCGTTTGTTCTTCATCTTGCCGTGGATGCAGTGGACGGTGACCTTCTTCACCAGAGTCTCCAGAGCTCGACCGAAGTACTCCACACAGGCACACGTGCTGGTGGGAGACAGTGACGCGTCAACGACGAAAGATCGGACGAAACAACCGGGACGGCATCGTGTCGGGATTAGGACTCATTTTAGATTTGCTCCATATTTCAGCCTGTTCGTGCAGTTTGCAGGAGTCACAGCTGATTCATTGCCTGAATGATTAGCGATCCGGCTGCAGGACGATCAGCTGGATTTCTGTCCACTCGCATCAGTTCGAGTTGTTTTATTCTCGTCTGAGCAGTTTCCCTCAAGGCTGCTGACAGAAGATCCGTTCTTAACTACTCGCTGTGGCTCAAAGAGACACCACATCGTCTGCAAAGCTCCATATTTTTGGTTCTCATTATAATTCGACAAATTAACACCGACTTCCTCTTTGTGTCACCAGTTTTGAGGACGCGGTCGTCTCCTTTGTTTTAACTTTAGTAGACGAACCCGATGGCTGGTTCTGTGTTGACATTCGTTTGATTTGGCCGGATTAGAAACAGCTGGTCACAACCTACAAGATCAATACAACATTCAACATACCTGAAGAAGATCAGATGCTTCTCCTGCTTGTGTTGCCGTATAAACGCCACCAGGTTGTTGAACTTCTTCTCCGCTCTGCAAATCTGAAATGAGCAAAAAAAAGGTTGTTTTTGTGTCATATTAAATTTTTGGCGGCTGATTGATGTGAAACTGATTTAATCAGATTAATACACAAAGCACGACTTGTTTTACTACATAATGCAGCATAACGTATAAAATCGTATAAACTAAACATAATAGGCCCCTCCCCCCCGGACTGAGGTGAAGCAGTCCGTGTGAGACTCACGGTGTAGTAGTTGCAGAGTCTGGACGGTGTTTTCTGGACGATGGCGGAGGCCGCCACGCCCTTCTCCTTCACCGCGATGCGTACCGGGTTCCTGAGGCCGGCCCTCACCAGCTTCTCCAGCTCCTGAGTCTGAGTGGCTGAAAACAAGCCCGTCCGTCTCTGTTTGGGCAGGTGACCCAAGATGGTGTTCAGGCTGGAAACACAAAGAGTCTCCGTTAGCGGCACAACGGGCTAAAGGAAGATTAAAACTCATCCGGACACGCTGAGCTCATTTCTTCTCCCGCAACAATGAAAAGGTTCTTCGTCACCTGGCCTCGAAACCCATGTCCAGCAGTCGGTCGGCCTCGTCCAGAACCAGAACATCCAGACTCTTCACTGCGCTGGCCAAGTCCAGACCGTCTGCCTGCCTCCTGAACATGTCCTCCAGACGGCCCGGTGTCGCAATCACAATGTGCGCCCTGAAACACACACACACACACACACACACTCGTCACACTCGTCCTGGTCGCCCGCTGCTTTAAGAGACTCACAGCCAACAATCTCGCCTTCGAAATTAAAATGACACAGAAGTGAGGATTGTTTCTGCTAAACGTGGTGTTTTAAGAGCCAATCAGCTCTCTGATCAGGTGACGGCCAAGCGTTTCCCAGCATGCCCTGCGTCTTGAAGTCGGCGGCGGCGATGCAAATGTGTCCGCAGTTGTTTTTGTTTTTACAGGAATAGTTTGACATTTTTGAGAGGTACGCTTGTAGCAGAAAGTGGTAAAATAAAAGGTGCAGAATATCCCTTTTCAACGGTGACAGGAAATGAAGGTGAGGAGATAAATCAGACACACCTGTGAGATGGGGGGAGGGGACAGAACTAACAACGGCAGCATGGAGGAGGACAGACAGGAGTCCAGTTCATGGACGTCTTCACACGTAGAAACGAGTCCAACAGAGGAAGCGGGATTATCTGGAGCAGGTTTGGTTGAATCTTAAACTATCTGCTCAGAATCAGCTGTGGACTTCTCGTGTCTGTTGGATCTACAAGTTGAGATAAGTCTCCTTTCCTGTAACTCTCCTCACGTTAACATGCATCACCACTCATATTTAACCCTTTTTAGGCACTGCCACTTACCTGCTCATCGCCTCTTTAAAAAGTTATTCAACTTGGATATCTTATTTTGGCATCAGGACTCTTAATTTGAATTAATTCGGTGGATTTAGTGGACGTGATTGATTGTATGTCGATGAATCGAATGAACTCTTCCTCTAAATATCTGGGATGGATGAGAAGATTGATGCCACTGTCACGTGTGTCCGTTGATAAGAAAATTAAATCTGTTAGCTTAGCTTAGCATAAAGACGGCCTACTAGCCCCTAATTAACACGCATTAAGTCTTACCCTTTATCCTTGAACTTCTCCACATCGTCTATCGGGTTGGTGCCACCAATCAGCAAAATCTGCCTAAAAACAAAACAAAAAACACGATTCATTGACAGGAAATAGGAGGAGGGCGCTGCTCGTTCAGCACAAATGAGGAAATGTTTCTAAGAAAGATTACAATATTGTCATTTCCAGTGAAAAGGTGTAACATGTTGGTTTATTGCTAACACACCAAAGTTTTAACATATCTCACTTTTTCTGGAGCTATTTACATCTCACAGTCGTCTGAATCTTTCTAACTGAGATGTGGTTGAAAGCTCCTGAAGAAATCAGCAAGCGGACCGTGAGTTAAGATGTTTCACTATTCAAACGGGTCAGAGTGACCTTGTACTCACGTGAACTGTGGAAACTTCCGAAGGAACATCTCCATCACTTCGCTGATCTGAAGGGCCAGTTCTCTTGTGGGCGTGATCACCAGAGCGCCAACCTGCAGGAGAAAAAACAACCTTTAAAGCTTCAGCCGGGTGTTCGAATCCCCCTTATGTCCCCGGTACCCCCCTTGTACCCCCCTCTACACGTTGGACAGAGTCACTCTCAGCCGCCACGAGACTCTGGAGCGTTGCCTTCGGCCTCACCTGCTTCTTCTTCAGCTTCTCTTCCCTCTTCAGCAGCAGCTCTATGATGGGAATCACGAAAGCGAGCGTCTTTCCGCTCCCGGTCACCTACAACGATACGACAGGAAATTATGAAGAAATAGTTCCACGTGTCCTGGAACCGTTTTACAGAAGACAAGTAGCAATCAATCAAAAGAGGATTCATTTAACCGTCACATTTTGAAGTAGAAATGCCCAAAAACAGCTCGTTCCAACTTCTGTATCACGCTGTAATTTATATTAAAACTGAATCTTTATTTTGGACTGTTGCTTGAATAAAACACGCTCACATTCTGACATTTTACAGACAATTCATGAAGAAAACTCGTTGTTGGATTAATCAATAAGGAAAATTGGTAGCTGTAGTGCTAAGAGTGTTTGAGGATTGTTGACAACCTGGCAACCCAAAACTTATATTTATTGATGTCTTTATAACTGATTTATTAGTTATAGCTCATACACCTATTATGTTAATTAGAAGTAGTACCCGTATGTTTGGTTTAACTGTTGTACTATAGTGTGTAAAATACTGCTAGAAGTAAGTCATTATACAGAACGGCACATTTTAGATTCATACATATTACTGGATTATAATTATTGATTCATGAATGTGTTCATCATATTAATGTTACAGCATGAAATGGAAATACTCAAGTTATGTACAAGTACCTCAAAGTGGTACCTACGTAACGTTACAGTACGTTACTTCAGTTAGTTACACTTACCGCCTCAGCAGCCACATCTTTGTTCCTCATGAACAGCGGAATACAAGCAGACTGCAAAGAAAAAACAATAATATATCAATGATGTGTTTGAACAGTGGGATTAAAGAGAGGTAGTGTAAAGTTACCTGTACAGGTGTCATGTGCGTGAACTTCACTTCCTCGAGCGTTTGTAGAATCCCTTCAGTGAGTTGAATCGGTAAACTGTCCCACGTCCCTTCTGTCGAGTTATCCATGTTGAGAGTGGAACACTAAACTGAGGTTAATGCTAACGTTGTTAGCCACCGCTCAGCTCCGTCTCCTCCACGCTGTTCCGGTTTCCGGGTGCGTTGATGTTTTCAACCCGGGTGGCAGCTGAAGCGCGGTCCCCAGTATTGTTCCGCGTACCGATGTATTTTTATTTTTCGTTTATTTTATTTTATACTGCAGTAGATACAAAAAAGTTGGAGAAGAATATATGTTACAGCTTTTTATTTAATTTTTAAATACAACTATGGGGTAGTGTATTTTTTGTATTGTTGTAATTGTCTGAAATTGTATGGAAGCCCATTTCCACCAGCCGAAAAAGGGTAACTAAAAATAAATACACCGCAAAAATAAAATCCACCCCAAAAAAAAATCAACCCAAAAAAAAGATTTCCATTTTTTTGCTGGCAGAAAGAAAGGAAACAAAAGTTCCAGTTGCTGTTTATTGAAGGTATTCACCTCAGCCACATTAGTTTTATTCTTTATACTCCAGAGCTGCTTC
Source organism: Melanostigma gelatinosum (assembly GCF_949748355.1). Taxonomy (NCBI): domain Eukaryota; kingdom Metazoa; phylum Chordata; class Actinopteri; order Perciformes; family Zoarcidae; genus Melanostigma; species Melanostigma gelatinosum. Next base: position 1,904,039 of record NC_136651.1, on the reverse strand, counting down.
TTGCTTAAAATTCTATTCAAGGGTGCGTTTGCTCAGTCCAATCCATGTGAAACATCAAGCTATTGAAATATTTCATCTGTTGTAAAGCCACGTTTAAAGAAGTCTTCGATGTACTCACAATCCATGTATATGTCAACTGTAGAGTAACCTATGATGAGCTGCTTCTATGACTGTTGTGTTTAAGTATCTCATCATTATGACTATCATTTCGACTTTCTATTTCATAACTTTGACTTTCTATCTCATAATTATGGGGATGTTTTTATTATCAAGTCTAACTTTTAATGAAATGGGCTTCCATAGATTTGATCTCATTGTAGTCTTGAATATATTTTGTTCTTGGTTCAATGTTAAGCACTTTGTAAGTGCTGTGTATGTATATAAATACATTATAATTATGACTACAGTGAAACAATAGTCCTACATACACCCCCTTCACAAACCACTAAACTACATGATTCAGTCAAACCTGCTTAAAGACATCAAGTAAATGTACAGAATATTGGCTTTATTATGAAACCTGGGGCTTTTTCCACAGACAACGGTTCTACATTTGTACAGATCCATTTCATCAGATTTAGTAGCGTGTAATCACAAAAAAGGAGACTGTGTACAGAGCAGTTTACCCACCAGAGCTCACCGAAGATTGTTTTTAATACAAAACTGGAACACATTCAGCGACATGCAACACTTGTGATGTTGCAGCTGTGTGCTCGATGTGAAGCTACTGCCTTGGACGAAAGTTATTTAATTTTTAACCTCGACGGGGGAAATAAACAAGTAGAAGACATTTGAAAGGCCTCATCCAAACAGTTGCATGTCACAGGATATGCTCCACGGAAAACAAACTGTTCAAAACTGTATACAATCATAATTTAAAATCCCTAAACCAACACAGGAACTATAGTAGAAGCAACTAAAGCACACAGCAGTCATTATGCATCAGACCCCCCCCCCCCCATACCCACCCAGCGTCAATCAACATGTAACATGTATTTCAGCATTCCTCGACACTTAGTTCAGTTTAAAATCAACCTCTGCCTCGGCTCTTCCAGGTCTTACGAAGCGGAAGTCGTCAAATTAAAGTGTAAAAGTTAAATCAACTTGTTGACTCTTCGGCCAAGAAACCACTCGTCTGTTTCTGAACTAGTAGGGAATCACACTGAAGCCACGCCCCCTCCCCCTTCCCTCCCCCCCCCCCCCCTGCAGCATGGATCGCTGTGAATCAACAGACGGAGCTAGAAGCCGTACGGTTTCCCTTAAAAGATTGGCTGCAGTGTAAATCCTTCAGATATATCCACCAGGAGGGCAATTTGTTGATTGAGAGCATGAACACAATGAACAGATATCACGTATCCACCAGTATATTATCGGACTTGGCTTAGACGCTGGAAACAAACTCCTGCATCTCTAAACATAATCCAACATTCTGTTCTCATGTTTGTATAAGTTTCATTATTTGAGACGGGTCCCATCTAAATCTTTGCATTCTCATGTGGAAACTCTTTCATCAGACTGCTTTTACATAAAATGATGAGCCCAAGGCAAAACTGGACTGGCAAGGAATTTGCACTTACTAATTATCAAACAGTGGGCAAGAAAAATCTGTCAAACCAAAAAATTGAAAAAAAGAAACTAACAAACCGACTATCCCAGAATCTTTTGGCCATTCGTTCCAAACAAACACGAATCACATTTATAAAGGAGGAAACAAACAGGTAACAGGAGAACAAAACATCTGAGATCCAATCATATGTAGGCTTTACTCGAATCTGCCGGTCTCGTTTCCAGAGTGTAAATAACTGTCTTGGTGTTGGGAGAAATCAGTGGAGGACACAGAGGGATCATTTAGTCGCACTAAACCACTCGCCGTACTTCAAAAAATCTCTTCAGGTAGTAAATCTGTCCGAGTGTCATTGCCACCAGAACCAGAGCTTCAAAGAACGACCACAGCACCACTCTGCTGTTTGTGTTGTCGTTGACTGGAAGAGAGAGAAGATGACAGTTTAGAACTTCCATTCAAACGATGAGAATGCCGTACATGTTGTCGTTGGCTCTGGACTCACTCGCTCTGTGTATCCTCTCGCGAACCTCCATGTACTCCTGCTCATGCTTCACAGCCGTCATAGCGACTGCCAGCTCGTTGATCATCTCCTCCAGCTTGTTTTGGTGGGCTGAAACAGGCAAAGGTCATCTTAAGTAACGGGCCACAACACAGTGGATGTGCGCCAAAAACAAAACATGCATGGAGGTATGCAATACATGCATAACAACTCTGCAATTGTGACTCATGTCGCAGGTGATGCCGTCCCATCACCAGAGACATTCATAGATCATACATGTTCTCACTGTGCAAATCGTCAAGCCATTCACAAACAATACAACTTCCTCTGTGTTGTAGAAATGCACATTATTAGTTTAAACTATGGAAACACTGGTTAGAGGAGACTCTGCAGTGCATCACAAACATAAAAGCCTATTGCCCTGTGCCCTACCATCCCAGCTGTCACCACCTACGAAGAGGAACAGAGGGTTCAAAATAAAGTCAAAAAGGTGAATCAAACTATCACAGAACAATGACACAAGATCAGCAGAATACAGACACTCTGCGTGATCTATCTGGGGGAAAAGCTGGCTGTATAGGAGATATGGTATTCCTTCATTTCTCTTTTGTATGCAGACATATGCTCCTTTATCTACCTTCTGTCTCCATGTCCTGGCCTTTGGGGGCCTCTCCGATGTCAATCGTGAACATGACGATCTTGGGTGTCATGGTCGACATCTTGTTGCTGAAGCAGAACTTGTAGGTTCCGTCCATGTGTGCCGCCACCGAGTATTTCCCGCTGGACTCCCTGTCGCCCTTGTAAATCTGCTTACCATCAGGCCCCGTTATCTGGGAAGAACACACAAAAAACATCAACATCTGTGTAAAGACAACAGCTGCATGACTCAAACACGATGGCACTGCTGTACCATATGGCGGCAACATCTGGGCACACAAAACACTCAGATGAACTTAGTTCTATATACACATATAGATATATATCAAATATATAATGTTGTATAGATGTCATATATCAAATATATATATAGAATATATATATAAAAATATATTAAATTGGTTTAATATTACTGCTGCATTAATTAATGCAACTAGCTCTTAGTTCCACGTGAAACTACAACAAAGTCTCCACAAAACAAGTCAAAAGATGTTATTTTGTAGACTACATAGCTAGCATAACTTAGCCGGATAATGCTAATGTTGCACTTCCTGTAGCCTTATGAATAATTAAATTAACACTAACGTACTAGTTAACAGAAAAAAATGGCCGACTAATACTAAGATACTATACTATATACATTTGAATATTTAATGTAGTTAATAGCCTTTAACCTGGATAACTAGTTAGGTTGACGTTACGCAGAGAGCCGTTATCTGAAGCTAACGTTAGTTAGCACAGGCCTTATGTCTCACAACCATGTTTTAAGTAATAAAACCACATTTCTCCACGTTAGATTGTTAGTTTATATTTTGGTGAAGTCCTCTCACCTCCACATCGATGTCCAGGAAGCCTCCTTCGGCCACCTCGAACATGAGGCCCATCTTTGTGCCGGAGTTGACCCGCTCGTAGAAGCACTCATCGGCATGGGCGTCTATGCTAACGAAGTAGCCGGACGCGGTGGCAGATAGCACGGCCAGCAGGACCATCAGCTCCGACACGGTAAACATGGTTGTTGAATTAATGTTTTATATAGCGGGGTGTCACAACAAAAGTCTGGGATGTTGTTCGGAGTGTCCTCGCTTCAGTGTATCCTATAAGAAGTGCAGGATGTCAGTCTGTAGAAGCAGCACCAGCCTCGGCTGCTGTGTACACTGCTCTCGGACTGCCACGTACAGGCTTAAACGGGATCCGACGAGGGCCAAATTTGAGAGAGTACGCGGCACAAAATACTTGTCAAAATGAAGCTGCTCTTCTTCTTCTTTGTTTTTGAGGTTTATTGGCGGTTGGCAAACAATGAATTTGAGCATTACCGCCATCAGCTGGTATGGAGTGTGGATCAGGATGTCTAGTACTTGTAGTATCAAAAATGAAGAAAAACAAAACTGGCTAATTTTTTCTCTCAATAATATTAGTTATGTTTTCTTTCTATAATTATTCCTTGTATTAAATCATTCATACAGAAAAACAGTGATGGTAAGTAACTAAGTAAAGTAACTAAAGTAACGAAGTTAACATCCTAAATAAGAGTATTCCGGTTTTTTTCCCAGCTTGGATATTTATATTAACATTTAGACCACGTGATTTGTGCGGTCTCCGTGGTGGGCTGCGGAATGTTGCGTTTGTTGACGCTAGCGCGGCAAAACCTCCCTGAAACGCTACCACGGCAAAACCTCCCGTAGACGCTACCGCTTACCGCTCGTGCCGCTGGAATCATAAAATATGCTGCCACTGAGCATGCGCGAAGAGAAAGTGATAGGACTCTTTAATTTGTGCCTCGCTGTTTGCCGGACTGGCCGAACTCTGTGTGCTTTATTTTAAAAAAACGGAAAAGCGGCAGCGAAGAACGGCCAAACAATCCGCGCGCCCCTCTATTTTGTCGCATGTTTGGTGACGTCCCAATAAGCGACTTTGCTGTGAAGTCTCCGAGGCCGAGGCCTAAAAGAGACTTTTTTTTTTTTTTTGTAACGCACACAAAAAAAAATTGGTTTCCATGCCTGGATTTCGGTGCCCGTTTTAAAAACCGGGTGTGAAACCGATGAAGCACTTTTATTCTGTGATCGAAGCGGAAAGGTTTGGAAAACGTTAGCCTAGCTAATTGTAGCTAACTGCTAACTGCCAGCGAGGAAGTGAGGAGGGACGAGAAAAAGATGACATCTCGGAGGTAAGAGGACAACAATGTCTGCTAGTTATGTTAGCAGAGGAAGCTAACTCTTAACTAAACTCAGCTGATTGTGTTTGTAAACAAGCTCTGTGTGAGTAGACTGTTCTGGAAAAACAACAACAACTGAATAGCTAGTTAGCTAGAGAGCGCTTCATTTATAGCACACACTGGTAAGTTAAGTTAGATGTTGAGGTTAGTAAACACCGTTACTATCTGTCACTGAGTAGATCTACAATAACGTTAGTAGTAGTTACATTATGGAGAACCAGAATGATAATATTAGGTAAATAAAGCACACACTCATAATGAAAGGAAATACTAGTTTATAAGTAATGGTAATAAAGAATCAGCAGGTTTTCACACACAAGCTGTGGTAGAAATGTAACTCATACTGTATTTAAGTACAATTTCGAGGTACTTCATAGTTGTACTCTACTACAAATTCAGAGGTAGTGTTTACTTTTCACTTCTCTACTTTTATTTGTGAATTTAAGTTGTTAGTTACTTGCATAATATAATCAACAAATAAAGTATTTGGTATTATTATAGCTTAAGTAAAATTTATTTATATTTATATTATTATTAAACATATTCATGCATCAATGATTATAATCCAGTCATATAATGTATATGATTATGGGATGGGCCATTATGCATGATGAGTGCTTTTACTTTTCCTATTTTAAGTACATGTTAATGCTAATACATCTGTACTTTTACTCAAGTAAAGTCTTGAATGCAGGATTTCTTTACCTGTAATAGAGTATTTCTACTCTGTGGTACTAATTTGTATTTCAGGGAAGAGTACTTTGTCCACCACTGGTAAACACTATTACTATCTGTCATTTATACACATTAGAAAGTAATTCCAGTAGCACAACTACGATGGAGAAGTAGAATGAAAATGTTGGCTAGATGCACAAACATATCATTAACGTAAATATTAATAATATATGATAGATTACTAAACCTCCTCAGCCCCATGAATCTGAATCAGCTTTATTGTCATGTAGGTTTTCACATACAAGGACATTTTCTGTGGTATTTTGGTGCATAATGATACACGTAGTGAGAGAGAATGAAGAAGCAAGTACTGAAGACGTGGAAAGAGGTCGGACTATTTGTACACACAACACTGACGGGTACTATGTTCCACACAGAGAGGAAGACGACATGCAGTGTGAGGACAGTGATGAAGGAAACACTGGCCGAGTGTGTTGGAGGATGACACACAGATATTATGAACCAAACAGACAAACAGTGTTGGGGGGGGAAGAATGAGAGAGAAAAGTCTTAAGATAGTTCTGTTCAAAAGAATCATAGGACTTAAAAAGACAGAAAAGCACACGTGATATGATTCATGTTTGTTCTATGTTTCATATGTTGTATTTCAGTTGAAAGGTGAAGTTATGGTGCAGCTCCAGTTTTTGCATCCATCAGTTGTTTTCAGATGAAAAAGGAGCAAACGTGTTATTCATAGAAGTGAAAGCAGCCGTGCTCGTCACACGGAGGCTGATCGGTGTTTCTCCTCCGCTCTCTTTCAGGTGGTTTCACCCCAACATCACAGGAGTGGAGGCTGAAAACCTCCTGCTGACTCGAGGAGTGGATGGGAGCTTTTTAGCCCGACCCAGTAAGAGTAATCCGGGAGACTTTACCCTCTCAGTACGGTGAGTGATGCACACACTACAGGATACAGTGTGACGCTGTGTCAGCAGTTTAAAAATAGACTTTCTAGTGGGGAAGCACGGTAGAAATGAAAGAACCACCACCTAAGATAAGAGTGTTGCGTTTACGTTGGGTTCTCTTATTTTGAAAGTATTGTGGCCTTTAAGTGTACATGTAGATGTGGTGATTTCACGGTTTATTGTTACCAATATCCGTTTGAGTTTATTTAATACTCTTTTTTTAAAACCAAGCGTAATAAGTTCCAGATAAAATAGTCCTTCATTGAGTAAATATCATAATGTAAAGGTGTGATTTGGGATCTAAATGTAAACAAAGAGGTCATAAAACAGGCGCTGGACAACAAATACATCCAGGTGATAAATGTTTGTTTTACATCAATAACGTTTGTAAACATGCAACAAAATGGTCCGATATGTTGCTATGATACGCTGAGGATCAGACAAATGAAATGTTTCATCCATGAGTTAGTTATTAATATTCAAACTTGTGTTTGTGTGAACAACATTATGACCTTTAAATTGAATGTTAAATTACTTCTAGTCTATCTTACGTACTGCTGCACGAATCAATATGTTTATAATGAGAATGGATCAAATGACTCCATAAAGCCAGTGTACACTACCTGCTCAGCACTGAGCAGACACACAGACGTAGTGAGCGACTAGCTGGTGAACATGGAGCAGCTGACGAGCCAGATGTTTCACATCAGAACAGCTACAGCGAGGGTAAATATCATTTATCTGGTGGACTCGGACACGACTCCACAGAATGATAGTGACTCTCTGGATGTGTGAACGGACAGTTGTTTGCTCTCACATGTTTCGACTTTAAAAGATGATATGAGGAGCCGTGTTGTGTTTTCAGGGCCTGAAAAATCAAATGATGCTGGAATCTGATTCAGCATTCATAATCCTGCTCCGTCTGAAGCATGAACTGTGTGGAATGATGGCGTGTTATCCAGAGAAGGAAGTCTTTTACGAATAAAAAGAGTTTGTGGTTTCATCTCAGGGTTGAGTCTCACATGTTTTAAGATGACGTATCATTAACTGCGTTCAGCTGATGCAGCCAGAGTTATTTGTGTCTCAGTCTCTTATTTTCACTGCACGGTCTCTCATCTCACCATGTTTACTTCATACGGAAACAAAACAAGTCACGCTCCTCTGGGGGAGACGGAGACCCGTCCTCTGTCTCCGTCTGTCTCCGTCTGTCTCCGTCTGTCTCTGTGTCTCCGTCTGTCTCTGTGCTCATTCAGACTAAACCAGAAGTCGTTCAGGGTTTCGTGCCGCTGAGCTTCAGATCTGCCTCAACTTCTCCTTTTTCTGTTTTCTGAGCTGCTGCCGGTCACTCACTATGACTCATCTCAGTTTATGCCGCCAGTTTTTTTTGGTTTGTGTCACAAAAAAGCACCTTTCAAAGAAGTCTTTCACTTCTTTTAAATAACGGAGATGGCAGCCATGTTGTTGGTGGAGACTTTGTGTTTTTAATTCTACATTTTGGTCATATTAATCACAACACAAGACGGGATCGTTTTCTTGATCAGTCAATCAATCGCTCTAAAATAAATGTCATGAAGAACAGAATTGATGAAGCGCTACATGATGTCATGTTGCTGGTTTTGTCAGTTTATTACCCAAATATGTTCAGTATAAAGTCTCGTAAGACAAAGAAAAGAAGCAAATCCTCACATTTGAGAAGCTGGAACTTTTTAATGTTTGATATTTGTGTTTGAAAAATGATTATTAGAATAGTTGCAGATAAGTTCACTCGACTAATCACTGGATGCAATTATACAGTCTTCTGTTGACGGACTGTTTTCTGTCTAAACGTTATATTTACTGCTGTGAGAATATACTTTACACAGTAGTTAGATTTGTGATTTGTTTGTGATGACAGCACTCCCGAAATGATTCTTATTATTTTCCGTCTGCAGGCGAAATGGAGCCGTCACCCACATCAAGATCCAGAACACAGGCGACTACTACGACCTGTACGGTGGGGAGAAGTTTGCCACGCTGGCGGAGCTGGTGCAGTATTACATGGAGCATCACGGGCAGCTGAAGGAGAAGAACGGAGACGTCATCGAGCTCAAGTATCCGCTCAACTGTGCCGACCCCACCTCCGAGCGGTGAGTGGACACCATTTTTATTATTCTATTTATGCATTACCAATGTTCAAATTTCTGTCTTGTTTTAGCAACCGGTACATGTATTCCTGCTCCAGCTGTATTTGGGGCATTTTATTATGGGAGCAATAAAACAAAACAACTTAATATCACCGCAAACTGCTGACGTAGAGATGCCGTGTACGTCTCTGGTAGAGACCTGTCAATCACAGTAGCCCCGCCCTAAAGCATCCCCTGCTTTATGGTCTGTGTGACTCTAAATGGACCATAATGTACTAAATGAACATCATGCTGTGTTGAAGAAGCATGATGTAAACACAGACAATGCACAGACTGGTTCATGATGTGCAGAAAGCGTTCTTCAGCGACATAGTTTGATAGTTTTGTCTTTTGTTCCAGATGGTTCCACGGACACTTGTCGGGCCGGGAGGCCGAGAAGCTGCTGACGGAGAAAGGGAAGAACGGCAGCTTCCTGGTGAGGGAGAGCCAGAGCCACCCCGGGGACTTCGTTCTGTCGGTCCGGACGGGAGACGACAAGACGGACGTGAGCAGCGACAGCAAACCCAAAGTCACCCACGTCATGATCCGCTGCCAGGTGAACACCCCACGGAATATGCATCAGTAGTTGTGCATACTACATGTAGATGTCTTGTGACGGTGAGACTGTGGCCTCTTTATATTTAGATGGACCTGAAGTACGACGTCGGCGGAGGGGAGAAGTTTGACTCCCTCACCGACCTGGTCGAGCACTACAAGAAGAACCCCATGGTGGAGACGCTGGGCACCGTGCTTCAGCTCAAACAGGTTCCTCTCAGGCCCGTCGCACTCATTTCTACCGTGAAGCTAAAAGTTCTCCTGATGGTAACAGTGGTGACTCCTGCTCTCCTCCTCCTCCTCCTCAGCCCCTGAACACGACTCGTATTAACGCTGCAGAGATCGAAAGTCGGGTGAGGGAGCTGAGCAAACTAGCGGAGGCCACGGACAAAGTCAAGCAGGGCTTCTGGGAAGAGTTCGAGGTGAGTGCTCTGTTGTCATGTGACCTCACAAACGTTCATGTTTAACCTCTGAACCGTGAGCAGTGTTTTTTTCATTGCTGTCACATTGGTTGGTCTCAGATGAATCAGTCATGACTTCATAGTTGCGCTGAGGAGCTCATTTGAAATGAGAACATGTAGAAGACAATGTTTTTGATGAAACATCACAATTTTAAGCTCAGATTCGTCTGCTTTTTCTGACGGAAGTGTTCGTCGCACTTGATGTGTTCAAGGACTGTCGGAAAGATGGAAATCTGACAATAATAACTTTCTTCAATAAGCTCTGGCTGTGATAAACGGTGTCGTTTTGGCGATTGTTTAAATAAATAGTTTCAATCTAGTTGGTGGGTTTTGGGGTTCAGAGGGTCATCATGTTGAATCTCATCGTCTCGTACTGTTGTAGTGATGGTGTGTTCTCGTATCGTAACCTCTCATTGTATGGCACCTTATTGTTTCTCTTCTCACGTGTTGTGCTGTTGCTTGTGAACAGCATGCTGAGATGTGACTTTCCTCTCTCGCTCTCTTTCCATCCAGACTTTGCAGCAACAGGAGTGCAAGCTGCTCTACAGTCGCAAAGAAGGCCAGAGAGCAGAGAACAAAAACAAGAACAGATACAAGAACATTCTGCCTTGTGAGGACCCCCCCCCCCCCCCCCCCCCCGACTGCTCACCTGAGTTCTGCCCACCTGAGTGGGATTCTATAAGCTGTGTTGTTTCTGTTTCTGTCTGCAGTCGACCACACGCGTGTGGTGCTGAATGACAGGGAGCCGAGTGAGCCGGGCTCTGACTACATCAACGCCAACATCATCCTGGTAGTATCTGCTGTCGTGGTAAAGTCCTTCATCCGCCGCAAAACACAAACGAATCTGCACTTCATGAAATCTAGAAGATGTAATATTGTGTTGATTAAGTCGTTCATGTTTTCAGTCAGTGTTCAGCTGTGTGTGTGTGTGTGTGTGTGTGTGTGTGTGTGTGTGTGTGTGTGTGTGTGTGTGTGTGTGTGTGCGTGTGCGTGTGCGCAGCCCGAGCTGGACCCAAAGTTAAACAGCACGAAGGTGAAGAAGAGCTACATCGCTACTCAGGGCTGTCTGCAGAACACCATCAGTGACTTCTGGAGGATGGTGTTCCAGGAGAACTCTCGAGTCATCGTCATGACCACCAAAGAGGTGGAGAGAGGAAAGGTGAGGTCCACCCGGAGAACCATTCATACTCTTCTGAGCAGAGACACTGGGACGTGTGGCAAAGTATTCCTGATGCAGATGTCCTGTTGTCACGTCAGGTTCCGATCCTTTACTTCAGTAGAAATAGAAACACAGCGGTCTAAAGATGCTCTTTCACAAGAAAGATCCAGAACTCAATAAGTAACTCAAGTAAAAGTACAGAAGTATGATCAGCATGTGCTTAAAAGTATCAGAAGTAAAAGTACTCATGAGGCAGAGCTGCTCCTTCCACAGTGTTTTATTGTAGATATTCGTACTTCCACACTGTGGTATCGGTGCCGTTACTTGTTCCACTTCTGCTCATCAGAGTCAACGGTGTGTTTTTGTGTCTTTTCAGAGTAAATGTGTGAAGTACTGGCCGGACATGTCGGCGCTGAAGGAGTACGGAGCGATGCGCGTTCGCAACGTCAGAGAGACGTCTGCACACGACTACACCCTGAGAGAACTCAAGCTGTCCAAAGTCGGACAGGTGAGATGTGTTTATGTACAAACAATAGAAACACATTCATGTGATTTTCAGAAAGATCTCCCTCGCTGCCCACGAGCCCACAAAATATGTTTCTCGGCACGTTCCCAACATTCTCCCAGAGTCTGAAGGCCTTAATCCTCAAAAAGCCTCAGTATCGACGGGTTGTAATTGAACTGTGTTGAATCTCTCTGCTGTATGTTGAAAGTGGCTCCTCGCTGTCTTCAGGGCAACACAGAACGTACCGTCTGGCAGTACCACTTCAGGGCCTGGCCCGACCACGGCGTCCCCACCGACCCGGGCGGCGTCCTCGACTTCCTGGAGGAGGTCAACCTGAAGCAGGAGAGCATAGCGGACGCCGGGCCGATAGCAGTACACTGCAGGTACACACACACACACACACTGTTGTGGAATATTTCTATGAATAGTCGGGAGAAGAGTGTTAAAGTGTTATCAAATCAATGTCAAATGAAACAGAGTCTGGATGAACGATCAAAGTTGTAATAGTCAATTTATTTGCTTGCAAGCAAAGAGAGCACAGTCCCACAGACACATCACGTCATCTGCAGGAGGTGCTCTGACAACATAGTCAGATACATGGACCTTTATACTGCTTCCTTTGATTGGGTCACTGTGACCCAATCAAAGAGTTCAGTCACAAGAAATACAGAGTCTGAATCAGCCTGTTTTACCATCACACATCACATATGCATACAGAGGGTCATGCTCTTCAGCTGATGCTCATCAGGAAGTACCGTAATCTAAACCTCTGTGTGTCGCCGTCTTTGAAGACAGAAACAATGCACAGGAAAACAGATAACAAGATAACAGATAACAAAACACCTGGATGCAAAACTGATAGAATCATCTACTCAAATAGGTTTTGTGCCTGCACTTTTAAAGACTTACATTCTTCAATCCTAAAGCATAAGACCATGACATATTTTCCCATAACATTCCACTCTTTGATTACAGAGTAATCACACAATATAGTAAAAATATGTTATAAGGACATTTCAATAACAACAGAAGTATTACCCAAAAGTATGATTTGAAAATACATCACTTGAAATATCTGAAGAAAAACAGTTCTTGTGAGATAAAAGATCCCATAAATGTAGCAGGCAATATAATTCAATTAACACAAAAGAATAAAAAGACAGAAATCTGTCTTTAGACCTGCGCATCAAAATCATCAAAGGAATCAGTGTCGCTGTCAAAGTCGTCCGCATAGTCAGTGATAGGAAACAGGGCAAGTTGTTGGTCGTTAGTTGCCACACGACAATACACAGTCAGCTGTTTGGCGAAGAGCTGAGAGATCATGTGTCAAGTTTTTTTTTTTTTTTTTTTGCGGTGCGTCTGGTACAGTTATGCGTCGTTGAGTTGTCATTGTCTGAGTCAAAAGTCGTGTTGTTGCGCTGGTCGTGGTTGCTCTTCATCTTTGTTGTGCGTTCTCCTCTTCTTGTGTTTGTTGGCATAAACACGTGTCGAGAGGGGCTCTTCATCTTTGTTACTGTACATTACCAGGATCCTCTATATTGCTGAAGTCAGTGAATTGAGTCTGACTTGCTGCCAGTCAGACATGTCCTTCACACCAGTCCTGGGCTTGTACCATGTGGAAACATGTGGAAACATGTGGAAACATGTGGAATCCTCCCCCTTTACAAACTCAGATTGTGTGGGACACAGAGAAACAGACAGCAGCAGTACTTTTTTGTCCAACAGACTCTTATTATACCATTATATCATTTCCACTTCTCTAAATCATCTAAATTCTTCAATCTCATTCGAATACACATGTGGGTGTGAGTGGTGTTTGTCTAGTATCTAATATGTGTATTAAATGTACAAGTTTGTCATCTAAAGAATCTAAAGTTAACTCACCCTCTGTGTTGTATTTGTGTGCACGTCGTTGGTCCAGCTCTGGTCTCACTCCGGTCCCTGCTGCACCCCCCCTGATGGCTGATTGTCGAGCCCTCCCACCACTCCTTGTTCATGGAGCGTGAGCATCTGTTCCTCAATGTTCAAGCTGCCACATGTATGGCACACAAAGTCTTCAGTTGGTGTGTGTCAAAGTCTCAAAGGGTCTTTCAGCTTCCTCTCATGCCCTGATACATTATCAGCTGGGCATGCTTGCATCTGTGCTGACGAAACTTCTCTGTTGTCCGTTGTTGAACTGATCCTCATGTTCAGCATGCTGCATGTCACACAACTCTCTTGTGTGATGTTCTCCAGGCTTATGGATGGCGGAAAGCCTTCTGTAGATTTTGACGAGTCTCGTTCGTCTTCTTCATCCTCGACGTGTTGAGTGGTGGGTGTCGTTCAAGTTGTTTGTGGCTGGGGAGCATACAGCAGGAAGCGGAATCCCCAGACCAGGACCAAGGACTAAAAATGACCAAAACAAACAGAACAAAACAGCTGCGAAAGTTCAGCAGTAAATGTTAGACAACGTCTCATGTAGAGATACAATGCTTAGTTCTGTGTGTGTGTGTGTGTGTGTGTGTGTGTGTGTGTGTGTGTGTGTGTGTGTGTGTGTGTGTGTGTGTGTGTGTGTGTGTGTGTGTGTGTGTGTGTGTGTGTGTGTGTGTGTGTGTGTGACCCCTCTTTCAGCTGCTGCGAGCGAGCATTGTGTGTGTGTGTGTGTGCGTGTGTGTGCGTGTGTGTGTGTGTCTGTGTGTGTGTGTGTCTGTGTGTGTCTGTGTGTGTGTGTGTGTGTCTGTGTGTGTGTGTGTGTGTGTGTGTGTCTGTGTGTGTGTGTGTGTGTGTGTGTGCATTCCTCTCTCTCTCTGCTCATATGCCTCTCTGTCTATTTTAAACAGTTACACATATTTTCGTTTCCTCTTGGACATCAACTTATTTGTTTCTGCTTCACCTCTTTCTCTGCTCCAAGCACGTTTTGAGTTGATCAAATTTTAATCGTAGGCTAAAACTGCCTCTTTCAGGGAATCCCAATTTTGATCATTCTTTCAATTATTTGGCAGTGTGATTGTCCTTGTCCCACATTTATTTATTATCGGAGGTAAGACCTTGGCATCGGGCTGCTCAGACTCATTCTATGACTTTTATCATTCCCAAATGTTTCACTTTTATTTCTAAGTCTTTGACTCGGTCTTTCTTCGTACATTTAATCTGTTTCAATTTACCTTCTAAATCCCCTCTTAACATTTTGAGCTTCGCGGCGCTCAATCAGCCGTTTTCAGGAAAACCAAACTCCTTTGACCAGCACGTGAGGCATTCTAAACACCCGTTTCCATATTTCTGTCGCATCATATCAATTATTGGGCCCGAGGGCTCTGTGCTTTTACTACTTTTTCCACCCATCTTTCAGGCGTGGATACGTTAACGTTACCTTTACAGTACAGTCGTCACCATACAGCGTATGTTTATTCTCTCGAAGGAAAACTTTTTGCAAAAAACCTTGTTTGAAATTCACGTTATGTTGGAAAACCACGATTCTTATTTCAAACTTTATTTGAAATTCACGTTATGTTGTGTATGCTCTCGCTCTCGGCTAATGAGGTATAAGACAGGAAACTTCAGTTGTGGATTCCCGGGAGAGGCCTCTCCTCCGGTCAGTCCCTCTGGAGCTCTGATAGACAGTCAGCGAATCCTGCCGACAACGCCAAGTTGTTGTGGAATATTTCTATGAATAGTCGGGAGAAGAGTGTTAAAGTGTTATCAAATCAATGTCAAATGAAACAGAGTCTGGATGAACGATCAAAGTTGTAATAGTCAATTTATTTGCTTGCAAGCAAAGAGAACACAGTCTCACAGATACATCACCGTCATCTGCAGTGACGTGTCGCTGAATCACTGTCGCTGTCAAAGTCGTCCGCATAGTCAGTGATAGGAAACAGGTCAAGTTGTTGGTCGTTAGTTGCCACACGACAATACACAGTCAGCTGTTTGGCGAAGAGCTGAGAGATCATGTTTCAAGTTTTTTTTTTTTTTTGTTGCGGTGCGTCTGGTACAGTTATGCGTCGTTGACTTGTCATTGTCTGAGTCAAAAGTCGTGTTGTTGCGCTGGTCGTGGTTGCTCTTCATCTTTGTTGTGCGTTCTCCTTTTCTTGTGTTTGTTGGCATAAACACGTGTCGAGAGCATAAGACCATGACATATTTTCCCATAACAACACACACACACGCTGGAAACGAATACACGCGTTAGCTCACAGACGTTGCCTCTCTTGTTCTTCAGTGCGGGGATCGGGAGGACAGGAACATTTATAGTGATCGACATCCTGATCGATGTGATCAGAGAAAAAGGTGAGTCCATTGAGTCTTCCCTTTGTCAGCTCGAGTGTCTTGCATCTGTGTTTCCTCTTTTAATCCAGACCGGAACAAACTCCCTTAAAACTGCAGATTCTCACGTCTTTTAAATGAAATGCTTGATCATCTGTTGCACGCTCCACTGTAACATGTGCTCCTGTATTTAATACGCGTCTTACTCTGCTTGTTTTTCTCTCTCTTCATTTTGCTCTTTAATGACTGTTTTTAATTGTATTCATAATGTGTTTCTTTTACACTCTCCTCGATGCTTTTGGCGTTTTTTTGTTGCTGAATCGTTTCATGAAAATATACTTTTCTCGCCATGAATTTCCCCTCCGGGGACCAATAACATCTCATCATCTTATCTCCAGCAGCTGGCTTTCTATAAAGCAACACCTTCCATCAGCTCCGCAGGCTCTCGCCGTGTTCCAGACTCGTAATGTCGCTTGTGTTTACGTCACCGGTGTGAGATGTTGTTTCTTTCTTCGTGCTGCAGGGGTGGACTGCGACATCGACGTGCCGAAGACCATCCAGATGGTTCGCTCCCAGCGCTCCGGGATGGTGCAGACGGAGGCGCAGTACAGGTTCATCTACATGGCCGTGCAGCACTACATAGAAACGCTGCAGAGACGCATCGAGGAGGAGCAGGTGTGCAGCGCATTCTTTCCCTTTCTCTCCGTTTTTCTTCCCCCTCTTCCTGTCTCCTAAACTTCCCGTGTTCTCTCCTCTGCAGAAAAGCAAGATTAAAGGGCGCGAGTACACCAACATTAAGTACTCTTTGTCCGACCTGACCGGAGGAGAGCAGAGCCCTTTGCCTCCTTGTACTCCTATTCCTACTCCCACCTGCACGGAGTAAGTACCCGGCTGCTGTTCACCTGTTCATGTCATATTAAAACCGCTTGTTAAGAAAGCCTCGTCGCTTAGTTACTCATGAAAGTGTGTGTGTGTGTGTGTGTGTCTGTGCGTGTGCGTGTGCATGTGTGTTGGCAGGATGAGGGAGGACAGCTCCAGAGTGTATGAGAACGTGGGCCTGATGCAGCAGCAGAAGAGCTTCAGATGAGATTCACCTCTGACCCCAGTGCTCTATCAGTTCCGGGTAAATGAACTGACACGCTGCTCATTCAGAACCAAAAATCAATACGAGACTGTAAAACATGAGCTGGTGGTGGAAACGCAAAGGCTGGAGATCTGATGAAGGCGTTAACGGGCTTTAAGTTATTATAAGAGCTGACGTGGTAAATTCAGCATTTTGCTAACTCGTTTACCAAAAGTCTTCCATAAGTTGATGATGTATCAGATGTTTCCAGCTTGTTTTTTAAACTCTTAACAATGAAGAACGGCTGTCGTTCTTTATAAGCACCACGTGTCCAGCAGCTGCTCGTGCTGTTGCATGCGGTGTGGCTTCAGCACGTCGACGCCTCTTGCTGCTGCGCCTTGAACTGTCCTCTGTGTGCCGTCCGTCCGTCGCTCTCGTCGATGTCTCGTATCCTCGGCCGCGCTGAGGATTGTGGGTCAGAATAGCCGCTGATAAAACGGTCCAATAGATACAATAACGGCAAAAAATAAAAATCTAGAACAGAAACAAATAAAAGCAGTAAAAAGACGACGTCACATGAAAGCCAAGTCTGTGAAAATGTGATTTAAAAGAGATTGATTCTGGAGATTTATCTCCTCGGGCAGGTCGATTCACCGAGGGGCCCTGATGGCAAAAGATACCACATGAGGTCAACATCTGCCAGGAGTACTCACAAGTTATAAGCATAGACTGTAGATAAGAAGTGCCGTCTCATTGGGTTGTAGAGTGACGTAGAGACGCCTTATGTCAATCACTGTGTAGTCCCGCCCTAAAGCATCCCCTGCTTTATGGTCTGTGTGACTCTAAATGGACCATAATGTACTAAATGAACATCATGCTGTATTGAAGAAGACTTGAAACTAGAGATTGAGACATAAACTCATGTTTACAATGTTTACTGAGGTAATAAATCAAGAGAGAAGTAGAGTCATTTTCTATAGACTTCTATACAACCAGAGGAGTCGCCCCCTGGTGGCCACTAGAGAGAATGCAGCTTTAACACATGAAGCATCGGCTTCACTCTAAAGAACCGGAGGTTGCCGTCTGGTTATAAGTAGGTGTGATTCTCTTGGGCTTTTCTTTTGGGCATGCGTCTCTAAAAACCCCAAACTGAGGCTCATAATCTGAATGTTCAAAGAATTCTCCTAAAACCAGAACAATAAACATTATTATCTATTCTGAATAAGGCCTTATTCTAAATATCCAGACAGAATAAGCTGGTTACATGACGTGTATCAAATTCACAGTATCGTCATATTTGGATGAATATTAGAAGAGAAACATGAATACGTCTTCTGAACAGTATGTGGAAGTGGTCTCGTGCGGTGCGTCTGGTTCTCTCTGCAGCTGTGAGGTAAGTAACGTACTGTTTTCAGACTCGCCAGTAATTGTTTGTATTTGTTTGTCTCTTCCAGGATCTCGATACTTGAAAGTTTATTTCGCCAGACACACCTTGACGCCTGAGACTTGACCGTGATGACATGGAACAATGGAAACACACACACACACACACACACACACACACGAGAGAGACCAGACACCAGGGTCCTCCTGTTCTCGCTCATCTTACATGAACATTTGCCCTCTCGTTGAATTCTAAACCACTGTGATGATCATCAGAAGAGCCTTTGAGAAGCCTAACATGCTAAATCCTGCTACTAAACCACGCGTCTGTAAGTCTCACCCGAACCAGGGCTGCGGTCGCTCTCCTCAGAGGGGAAACCGTGCTGACCTTTGCTCCTTTCTCTGTTTTGTTTTCTTAACCAAAGGAAGGTTCAGCAGGTTTCTTTGTAGATGGAAGTGAGGAGTTTTCTTTGTACGGCCTGTGCCAAAACCATCATTTCATCCACATTTGTCGGCCAGTTAACAGTCTCTATCGGGCCCGTTTAAACAGACCTTATTTATGGCCGAGTGGGGCTGAATCCCAGCGAGTATTGACTAACTTTCACTTCGTTATGTCGAATAATGTGTCCGAATGAAGAGCTGTCGGCATTGTAGTGCAACACCACATTCACTTAATTCGTAATCTTCTTCTAAACATGAATTCCTTTGTTTCTGGCGCCAGAACTGCCTTGAAGAGGAACTTTAATTGAGGCTTCTTTTGTGTTAATATGCTCTTCCTTTCTTTCTTTCCTTCGGGATACACGGTGTCTGTTTGTTAACCATTCCTGAGCTCAAGCCCAACGCCCTGATTGATGCACTGTTTTTTATTTCGCAGCAGAACAGTTTCAGTCGAGCCTCGATCCACCCGGTGGACTTCTAAATGATCTAATCTGCGGTTTAGAGAGAAGAGTCCATGCGGTGTGACGGCGTATTCAGATTTCAGGGGCTTGTCAGTCGCGGCATCGCCACAAAAAGAAAACTTTGTTTTTTAAGTTGTTTTTTAAAGTGCATATAACTTCTTTGTTTTCAATACTTCTTGTTTGTTTTTCTTGTTTTTTATTTGAAAGACAGATGCCTTTTGTGTACCGTTGCCTATTTTGAGCACCACATGTACTTCATTTTAAGAGTCACTGTTTTAAGAAGCAATTCCACGTCTCAGCTTTGGCACTATAGATCGTCAATGTTGTGGTTCTAGAGTGTTGTCCCCGTGATTGTCAGTAGTTTACACACACACACACACACACTTGTATTTCTGATCATGTTAATCAAACTAAAGCAGTTAAGGGAACATCTGTCGACATCGTGGGAACATTTGCTCGTTTACTTTCTTGCAAAGCGTTCCATGAGACGATCGATGCCGATCTCGCGTCTGCAGAGTCGATTCTTCTCACGTGAACTCCTGACGACTGTGCAGAGAATCAGGTCTGCACACACGTGCACACATGTGCACACACGTGCACACATGTGCGCACAACAGACGTTATTCTCACCTACTTGCAAAAACACAACAGTCGTGTAGCTGGTTTGTATTTTGGTCATAAACGACTGAGTCTGTCGGCGTTCTTTGAGTTTCCTCTGAGGAGTTTGATTCCCTGAATCTCGTTGACGTCTTTGTGTAAAGGACTCTTCTTCTTCTTTTTCACCTTTGGATGTTTGCTTTCTTCCTGTTTTGCACCAGCAGCACGTTAGAAACGTCATAAACTCGCTCGCCATGAACTCTCAGGACACTGAGCGTTTCTATTCACACTCGATCGGACGTCAATTTCACTTTACTGTCCGCTCTGAGTGATTATAGATGATTTCAGTGCTGCAGTGCATGTGTGAAAGCTGGTTAGCTTAGCATAAAGACTGGACACAGCTAGCCTCTGAAGCTCGCCGATGAACACAATGTATCTCGTTCGTTTAAACTCTACGAGAACAAAGTGCAACACGACGAGTCAATCGCATGTTGTGGTCCACATGCTCGCCGTTTCCTCTCGCTTCCAGTCTTTATGCTAAGCTAAGCTAATGACCTGCCAGACGTGAGAATGGTGTCGATCCTTTGTGATGTCAAACCATTTCCTTTCGCCTCATCTTCACAATCAGCTGCAGTATTTTGGGGAAGTCTGATGTTGTGGATCGTCATCAGTTCAGAGGCGTGGCCTCAGTGCTTCCCTTTGTTTGTGAAGCCTTCCCATCGCGGCGCCTTGAGGAAGTGCACTTGTTGTAACGGTGCTGACTCAGATTCTCTCCACTGAGGAAAAGAAGCGTCTCTCCTCTCTGCCTCGAGGGACGACCGCTGATTGAACATCTTCTTTCTGTTGGAATCATGAAATCAGTGGGTGGTCTTTTTTTGGGTGGTCTGACTGAGATCCTCTGTCGTTTGGTGTACTGGATGCAGTTTTTATTATCGATGAGTCTGTTCTCGCCTCACGTTTCGTGGAGTGCTTGCTTTGTCCCGTGGCGTGCGTGTGTGTGCGTGTGTGTGTGTGCGTGTGTGTGTGTGTGCGTGTGTGTGTGTGCGTGTGTGTGTGCCTCTGTGTGTGTGTGTCGTTTGTGTTTTTGCTTTGGCGAGTGAATGCTGCCTTCCTTGTTTTTCACTCCCCAGATGATAGAAACTGCTCATCCATCATCATGTCAGCGATGTAGATGCAGACGTGCCTTCTGTGCGGATGCCTCTGTGTATGTGATGGCTATTAAAACTACAGACAAACAACAACAGTGCTCTTTAGTTCCATCGCCATTCCAGAACCTGTAACACTTCAATGTGAATTCTGAACAAAAAAGAAAACCGGTGATCGCAATGCAGACAAACTATATTTTTTAACGTGTATATTGTACATGAGTACCTGATAGAGGAGATTGTACTTACTAAAACATATCTACTTGCCAATAAGATATACTGTATGTATATTCCTACAGCGTCCTCTCTGTGTGACTTTCAGTGCAGTTAACCAAGTTAACTTCCTCCCTAACAATAAACGGCGGCTCACGCCTCCTCTCCACCGTGTCCTGCTGCTTCTGTGAGAGTTCTTTTATTTGGATTTCTCTTTGATCGCCTTCGTTTAAACCGACTGAGACGACGGTCGTGGTTCAAAGAACAGAAGTTCAGATTTACATGTTGGAGATATGTGATTTAGGTTTGTAAGGGAACGTTTGTTTCTTTATTTACACATAAAAACAGTTTAAAGATGCAAAAATATGATTTGTATGATATTATAATTCTATATTGTTTATAGTTTGCGATGGAATGTGAGGGGGAGTTGCCTAAAAACTGTCCAGGGTTTTAAAATGTGTCTCCAGGCAGCATATTGAAGGAAATGTGCACACTGCAAATATAAGTGCTGATTTCAATATTATAATAATAATTAATAATATTCAGTGGATTTTCGTTTTCATTTCATGTTATGCATTTTATTAATTCTATTTAATCTTAATTTCATACATTTTGTTTTATTTGCATCTTATTTTCATGTGTAACACACTTCGGCTACATTTCTTGTATGAAAGGTGTTTAGTTATTTATTTATTTATTTATTTAATCCAGAAGAGGAAGAGATTAAAATAGATGAAGACAGTATAGAAACATTAAATTATGTACAAAGACTGGAAAATGTGTGAATAAGAAGAGTTCAAAGTTCAGACAAATAACTGAAATATAAACACTGCACATGGCTGAATAATGCTTTGTCATCAGTTGAGTGAATTTATCCTTTAACGCACTCAAACAAAGCCTCTTATTGGTGCTGAATACAACTTATAATTCACATCGAAAGCCTCTTTTCTTCTTTGTAGAGAAACTTGATGTTTGAGGGTTTTTTTGTCTGTTTTTGACATAATTGCATTAAACCTGCAGACCTTTAAGCACTGATCAGAGATCAGTGTTAGTTTATCCTCATGTTTGCCTCGTGAGACACGGTACAATGAAGCTGACACGAGCTCAGCGTTTAACGAGGATAAACTCATTTAGCAAGAAGAGAGAACGAGGAGGAATGTCACGGAGGAAACGGAACACAACCAAGAACGACTCCTGATGTTCATCACCTTCTCTGCAAGATCAATGCTGCAGAGGGTCAGCAGTTCAGTCAAAGTGCGGACTGGTTTATTGTCACGTCTGGTTCATATCATCTGTTACATACTTTGGTTTCTAGTGGAAGGACGTGTGTGTGTGTGAGCTGCAGTGATGGAGGATATTCAGTGAGCTCTGCAGGACGACCACAAGGCAGCATCATTCTCCAGACTTGTCGTTCTCCATCCGTCCGCCAGAGGTCCTCACACTTTCCCACCAGTCACCTGCTCCTCATCACCCAATCACCCTCACAGGATGTCTCCACCTGCGACGGATCTCTACCTGAACCGTTTACCCTGGAACCCGCACCTCCCAGTAAGCTTACGCATCTTCATCTTCTCAATAAACGTTGAGCGGGTTGTATAATATGTTTTATTTAAATCACAAATCCCACAAAAGAAATATGCAGAAATCTATTCATTAAAAGCCTTTGAATGAGATATTTGGTTCAGGAGATTAGATCATTTATCGATACTGTAAGTGAATGTGGAACAAAGAAAAGAAAATATTTCATAATACTCTGTTTAAATGGTTAATTCACCAGAATAACAATAGAAACATTAAATAAAAATGAAATGTTTAAATAGTGAAAGAAGTTTAAATGGTGGACATCTATCTCGTGATTAATTAAAACCTTTATAGCCCGAGCCCTATTTTTAGGCCTCTGCTCGAAAATAGCATACCCATACCTTTCAGACTGTAGATCTGGAACTACAAGGTCTATTTTAATCATGTTGATGGTATAATACATGGAAAACGTGTGAGAGACTTGTTCACATGTGTAAATATTGTGTATATGTTTCTGGTTAATAACTGATACACTTATGGCACAGCTCAAATTGAAAAGTTTCAGTTTCGCCTGAAAAAAAAGCACTTTTATTGAACTTTTTTTTTAAATGATGCCTAATGAACCCGAAAATCACTCCACAGTCATAGCACAACAGGTTTGTGGTCTGTCCAAGATAATTTTACTCAGCAGGCCAGCATAAAATGAGGTCCGAGTACAGAATTTCAAACAAAATTCTGATTTTCGGAACCAGATTTTGCGCTGCTCTATTCTAATTTTATATACTATATAACTACATGTGAACTATATATTCACTTGCTTTATCACTAAGAGTGTTCAATACATCGTAATAAAACAGTTTGCAATAATTTTCAGTCATGTTCAGTTATTTCCAGATGTCAGATGTCTCATCCTTGAATAAAATCTGCTGTGACTCGGTGTCTATGTGGGATTTTTAAAGCCTGTGATTGGTGGATTTATTCATATGACACGTTCCTAGGTCCGTAATAGTCCATTGAAAGCCGTCAGGGGTGTTATTTGGAACGTTGAGGGCGATAAGTCAGTAAAAATCTTGATAAGGTGGGCTCGACGCCCATGCGAAAAATAGGTTGGTCCAGGCGAAAGATCCGCTCGGTTTTCACACGGAACGTCTCAGCGCATTGATTTCAATGCACACAGACAGACCAGGAAATGCGCTACAGCTCTGCACCAATGTTCAATGGAATAACTGTTTTGTTCCGGACGAAAATCGCCAAAAGGTATGGAGATTTTCAATTATATTTATGGACAGCAGTGTGAGGTTTCTCGGGGTTTGTGCTGTGACTTTTGAGCGCTTTGTCGGAGGTCAGTTTGGAAACGCTGGTTCGAATGATGTGCCTCGGAACTGGTACCAGAACCCATTTTGGGGCTCGCTCGGGCTAAAGAGGCCCCTGGAATTGACTCTTTATGTTCCAAATTTAAAATATATTTGTAATATTACATTTTTAATGAATGAATTTAAAACTCATCTCCTCTTAAACTAATGTAAAAGATTTGGAGGACAAAGTGCCAAGTGCAGTTTAAATCTTTACAAAAGTAAATAATGCTTCATCACTCACACACTCACTGACACAGACACACACACTCACACACACACGCACACTAAACGTCTCCTGCTCTCGTTGCTCCCGGTGTCTCGGTTCCCTCAGACGCTGCCGGTTCATCTGACGGCGCTGAGGGAGGCCGCTGCAGCTCCCGCCAGCAGAACAAGACCTGCTTTAACCAGTTATTTACAGCTCTGCAGCATTTTCACAACAATTCTCATTACCTTTTGCAGCCAGCGTGGTTGTAAATTCTGCTGTGTATTGAAAAGTTGGCGCCGTGTTGCGTTCCACAGGGTTTATACTGGGAACGATGGTGAGGTGTGGAGAGGACAGAGGCGTAAATGAGATATTGAATCTGAAGGAAATGTCTGTTTTCCATGTTTGATTTGTGTCTTTTAAATTGATCTCCATGCTGCAAAAGGTCTTTCGGCTTTGTGTGTTTGTTTGTGGGGCCAACAGAACAACCTGTAAACACAATGCTGAATACTGAAACACACTTTTACTCAAGTAAATATGTTGAATGCAGCACTTTTACTTGCATTAAAGTAAATGGTCTGAGTACTTCTCCCACCACTGATCTTTCCATCTGTACCTGGCCTCACACACACACACACACACACACAGCTGGAGGATTTCTACCTCAGCAGCACTCGTTGCTGTTAATCACAGATGACTCATCGAGAGACAGACGTGCAGCTCAGGGTGAAGCACTGATGCATTTTATTTCTCAGATTGAGTCTGCCTGCGTGTGTTGGGTGGCTGTAACAGTTATGACCTAATTTCATACGTGGCACAACACTGACATCCTGTCTCATGAAGTCATTTATTCTTGTGGTCTGATATATTGTCTTCATGTCAGCTGCAATGATCAACAACTGTGGGTTGAGCATTTGTTAAAGGTGCAATGTGTAAGATGTAGCCGCATGCTACAATAAATAGGTGGCAGCATTTCACCTGCTGGGTTCAGACAAGACAGCAACCTGCAGCAACCTCCGGTACAGCCGAGTGAAGCCGATGGTTCATGTGTTAAAGCTGCATTCTCTCTAGTGTCCACCAGGGGGCGACTCCTCTGGTTGTATATAGTCTATGAGAAAATGACTCTACTTCTCTCTTGATTTATTCCCTCAGTAAACATTGTAAACATGAGTTCATGTCTCAATCTGAAATATCGCAGGTTTGGGTAAAAATAACTATGAAAATGGCGTTACTGAAGTACGCAAGTTACGTGACATATAATTCAAAGTTGACTTCTAGTTTCAGACGGGGGAAGAAACAGCGGTCTGCTGGCTCAAAGATCAGCATCATTTGATTGAGTTTTAATTCTTCCTTTGTTAATTCCTACCTTCAAATCTCTGCCATCTCCATTTTCTTCTTCTTCTTCTTCTTCTTCTTCTTCTTCTTCTTCTACTTCTACTTCTACTTCTACTTCTACTTTCAGTGTCCTGTCAGACAGACAAAGTCCTCCGGGAGAGTTACAGGACTTTCAGACAGCGACCACTCACTCATGAGACTCGAGAGACTCAGGAGACTCAACACTTAGCCAAACCGCTCCGCTAGGTTTTTTATTATGCCACCACCAGGGACACAAGCTGACACACACACACACACACACACACACACACACTTCCAGGCATTCAGGCATATAGAGCGAACCAGCAGCATCTGGACAATTCCTCTGAAGGACTTCATACCCAGGGTTATTAATGACATTACTCAACAGAGACGTGTGTGCATGCAGGGCACATGTCACACACACACACACACACACACACACACTCCAAACGTTATTGACCTTAAGCTCTCAGCATGCGTGGTGATGCATTTGGCATTTATCCGTCATTTGTCATTAGCTATGCCTCCCTGTCTTTCCCTGGTTTTCTCTCCCGCTGGTCTGTTGTGCCTCCTGTCCTTCCCTGAACATTTGTCTCGCATGCAGTTGTTACCAAGTTGTCAGGCAGGCCTGTTGATCGTCTTAAAGAACTTAAAAAATATGTACATTTTTGTTGAAATTCTCTCACGGCAATCAATGAATCAAAAGCTCTGACAAAAAGATAAAGAAATAAATCCGGTATATGTTGCTGTCTCAGGGCTGTAACAACCATGTTTGTTGTTTACATTCATAATGATCATTTTGGGGGAGGGGCTTTAGAGGGGCGGCCTGAATGGTGAAATGTTAAACCATTTAGAAACACATCTGTCATTCGTCACAAAGCTAAAAACACTTGAACCTCCGGTTATGAAGAGTGAAGTCAAAGCTTCACGTGTTAAAGCTGCATTCTCTCTAGTGTCCACCAGGGGGCGACTCCTCTGGTTGTATAGAAGTCTATGAGAAAATGACTCTACTTCTCTCTTGATTTATTACCTCAGTAAACATTGTAAACATGAGTTTATGTCTCAATCTCTAGTTTCAAGTCTTCTTCAACACAGCATGATGTTCATTTAGTACATTATGGTCCATTTAGAGTCACACAGACCATAAAGTGGTTGTTCAATACGTTGTTTTACAAAAACGAACGACATTCCCATCAACCTCGGCTGTGCTTTGTGTTTAGTGCTAATTAGCAACAATACCTTCTAAACATCACCATTCAAACCTGTTAGCATGCTGACGTTAGCATTTCGCTCAAAGCCCCACTGTGAGTCAGTGCAGCCTGTTAAAACTTCATTTACCCTCATGAGCTCCTCTGATCATCTCTGTAATTACACACTCTTCACCTTGTTGCTGTTGTGCAGTGTTTTTGGGGGCAGCGCTTCGGTCGTCCTCTTCACGAACCACTCTACAAACGCAGCTCTACTTTTGTCCCCTCGAGGCTCTTCTGCATCATTCGAGTGCAGCCTCTTCTCACCATATCACGCTGAAGTCCTGCAGACGGGCTGTGCTGAGGTGCTCCGCCGCTGATCTCTTCTCTCTGGCTCGTGTGTGATTAATGTGCTTTTGCATAACCGGCGCTTAATTATGTAAATGTGTGAGAAAAGAGTCGGACATGAAAACACCTCCAGCCAGTTGAAGTTTAATTGACAAACTGGTTAATTTGTGGTGAAAACATCTGCAGTGTGTGACGCAGCTGGATCCCAGGTTGAGTCCACACACACACACACACACACACACACACACACACACACACACACACACACACACACACACACACGAGTCTCTTCTTCATCCTGTTCATTTCGTGGTCATAATTTCATTGTTTTGCACATCAAAAGCCTCTTTGAATACATTTTTTAACAATTTAATTTTGCATTCATAAGCAGAGTGTAAACATTTAATAAAGGGGTTATAACACACTATAATGTAGTTATAAGCAGCTATAAGGACATTTTATATCATAACTGTTTTAATGTCATTCAAACTCTCTTTTAATCTTCTTTTATTTTGTTATACAGCATCACTTCCTGTCTTTTGGGCCTGATGTACCGTAACACCTGTGTCAATCAGCTCAACCGGCCTTTCAGACAGAGGGAAGGCCGCTCTGAAGCCTCAATGTAATTCTGAATCTTGATTTGTGAATGAATAGAACTTAAATCCAGTTCTGTTGCAGGGAGCTGGCTCTCTCCTCACATCGCGTTGCTTACCAAGAGCTTGTTTTGGCACATTTTCAAGGCTGAATTCACGATGTTGTGTGAAATGTTTGGGCCGGTTAAGTGTTCAATGTGGCGTAATTAGAGCAGCCACAGAAGGGAGGAAGGGTTCAGACGTCCAATGAAGGAGCCACAAGAGGGCAACGACCGACAGTGACCCGGAGGACTGGCAGCCCATCATTCCAGCTGGAGCTTTGGAGGACAGGAAGTGGTCCTCTGGGACAAACTCAGCACAGTTCAATAAATCAAAGTGGCTCCACAGACGCTCGTTTTCATTACCTTGACACGAAGACTTCGCGTGTCAGCGTAGAACATGTGTGACGGAAGCGGCTCGGTTGCTCCGGCGACCGCTCTGGAATATAAAGTGGCTTAAGGTTAACTCTTGGCTGAACGTTTGCTGAATAATAGAATTACGTCATCATTATGGTCTCTAATTGCACAGGGCATGCGGGCCTATTGGATTTGCATTGTATTGCACATAATAAGTGCAGCTGTTTAGCTACAGGGCAAATACAGGACCAGAAATAGATCTATTAGAACGTGTTCTCATACATGGCGCATGAATACGAGCTCCTTTTGTAGCACATCGTGTAAACAGAGCGGCAGCAGTGGATTCAATGTGTCACGCAGGAAACGCAAGTGAGGCTTGTGATTGGAGGAGAATTCAGATCGTTTCCTGAAGTCAAAATGGAAAAATACTCCAAACAAGAAAAGGAACTGCATTCAAATACAACTAAACACAAAGACATAGCAAGTATTATTAGCTAAATATAAATAATAATAGAGTGAGTAATCAAACAGTAAAGGTATATTAAATAAGTACAACGCATAAAACAACAAAACTAAAATAACATAATCGGACTGAATGTGGGTTCACATTATTACACACACGAAGTAGGAAATATGAAGTTTTTATTTTGCAGAGTATTAATATTAACAGCAAAAGTACTCATTCTGCAGAATAATGTCCCCGGTGTCTGATTTATTGTTGTGAATATTGTTATTAATACTGAGGCATGTTGTAGCGGCTGCAGGTGGAGCTATTTTAATTACTTTTATGCACAGTCAGCAAGTTTAGTCCAGTGGTTCCCAACCTAGGGGTCGGGGCCCCTAAAAAGGGTCACCAGATACATCTGAGGGGTCGTGAGATTATTAATGGGGCAGAAGAAGAAGAGACTAAAGACTGAGGGCTCATTCTAATATAACAAAAAGACAAAAACTCTTAGCTTTAGGTGATTATACACAAAAGAAGACATAGTTGTATATATTATACTCTATTTCTGCTGATAGATCGCCTGAAATACTACAAACTGGACCTCAAGTGGAGTACTTGAGTACATGCTCGTTTCTATTTTCCACCACTGGAAGAGTACACGTTGTACAGCTCAGTGAATGACATTTAAGCTTCTTTTTTTCTTCCTAAAGTTCACTTTGCCAGCAAGACTGGCATCACCATTTTGTCTTCTGCTGATGAGATGAGAGTGGATGGATTGAGTTAAACAGAGAGGGAGAGCGAGGGAGAGAGAGGGAGAGAGAGGGAGGAGGAGCAGAGCTGTCACTCCAGTGTGTGTGTTGAGGAGGCTGGCAGTGAGGAGGAGAGCACCGGAGAGGATGCTGGATGTTGAGACAGAGCTGTCACACTGAAGCAGCTCGAATCCCGACAGAAAGAAAATAACAACACGTCTGTTTGAAAGCCTCAGGTAAGACCTGACATTTATTTTATCATGTTTATCTTTAAGAGTTTCGCTGCTATTGTTTTTATGATGATAAAATACCTTTTTAGTTTGAACTTTCAGGTTGATTCAAAGCAGCATAATTATTCAGATTTATTTTAAATAGTCAGTGGTTCAGTATCACCAATGCTCATTAACAAATAAAATATAAAATGAATTAATTAAAATTAAAAAAATGTGCTGAATCTGAACAAACATTTCCAATACTTCCCAAAAGACTGTGCCTTTCAATTATTATAAATTATTGTTGTGATAAAAAAACAATGATTTATTTAAATTTAAAAAGTGACACGATATTTGACTGGAAAAAGGGATGATTTATGTGACTGCGTTCAGATATTTGTGATGTGTACATTTTATTTACGGACAGAAGATAATTTCGAAACAGTGTCAACTTTATGCAAAACTAACATATATATATAGATTATCTTGTTTCTACTTTACTTCTGTACATGTCATTTTTCGTCACTTAATGTCCATGAAAATCAGAGAAATAGAAATAAAAATAAAATAACAAATATGGGCTGAAATAACATTACAGGATTTTTGGGATATTGATTTTTGTATCGCCTATTGCAACTTATCTGCCAACATACGCAGATACTGATTTATTTGTGAGAAGCTTAAATCTTGCAGAGATATCACTCAAGCGCTATTTGAAAATGCTTAGCGGACTGAAGATGAGTGCCTGTTTACATCAATACACCTGTGTTTTAGTGTCATTCAACAGCACACAGGCTGCATAGCTTAGCTTAGCTTAGCTTGAAGACTGGAAAAATGGGGGAAACGGCTCGCTTGACTCTGCCTAAAATTTAAAAACATCCGTTTTTAGATATAGGTGACATATATATATATATAAATATATAATGTGTTAATTTGTTTGTTTATGAGAGCCAGCAGGTGATTAGCTTAAGCTTAACAGGAAGCTAAACTGTTAGCAGGATAGCAGTTTCCTCCTTCTTTTCAGTATTTAAGCTAATCTAAGCTAACCGGCTACATATTTAGCGTACAAACCGGTAGCCTAAATGTGGGAGAGGTATTCTTTGCTCACTTCCTGCAATAAAGCAAAAATAATTCACATACATAATCCTAAACAAGCCCCTAAAACCACAACATACATTTCATTCCGAAACTTTGTTTGATATGGATTCAACAAAGACGTTAATCAGTGAGTTTTACAGGTGGTAGTAGGTGGATTTTGCGACTTGTTCGGGCCGAGCCAGGCTAGCCTTTTCCCCCTGCTTTCAGTCTTTATGCTAAGCTAAGCTAACTGTGTCCTGGCTTCAAATCTAGCACTACAGCAAGAAAGCAAATAAAGGTATTTCCCGACATATCAAACTATTTATTCAAATGAAAGAGCACAGTCTGGCATTAACTGTAACAGTGAGTGTGCGCCACAGAGACGAGGAGTCTTTGTCTTCGTCTTGTCGTCGCCGGTCGGCTCCAGAGAAACCGTCGGCGCAGACGGAGTGATGGCGCTCGCTGGCTAACATGTCGTGGCAGCAGTGAAGCTCAGGGGAAATACTTCCTTCTGTGGGGTTTCTTTTTTCCCTGTGTTTGTGCTTTTTTCAGAATTGGCATTGAAGATTTAATTGTCTTGAGTGCAGCAAAGCATCTTAGTTGCAAAATAACTGCTGTCAGTGTGAGGTTAATGCGACGTGATGATTTAAGATAAAGAGTCCGTTCAGCCAAATTACAGAAAGCATCCTCGCAATTAGGATATTGGGAATGATTTTACTTCCAGTGCCAGCGTACGTTCATGAAAGGTGGAAAGTTGAAGTACGGAGATTGGGGAGGTGAATGGATGAGTAGCACATCTGATGTTCATGCAGGAGATCATAGAGTTTATGTCCCGTGAAAGACTTGCAATTAAAGTTCATCACCTTTTTCTTTTCTTTCAATTCTAACCAGACCTTGAAGGGAAAATTCCCCACCTTTTTAATGTGGAAGTCAAATCATTGTAGATGGTAAATGTAGTTGAGTGAAGCAATGAATAACAAAAAGAAAACAATATGTTGATCAAGAAAGCTGCAAAATCTGTTTTTCTTCATGCATCTAGCTGCTGCAGATGTTTTGGCCGTCGTCATCTTGTTTTTTTGCAGCCAGTGAACAGGAAGTGACCATATTAGGACTGAGGAGGAGTGACATAGAGACGCCGTATGCGGCTCTGGTAGAGACCTGTCAATCACAGTAGCCCCGCCCTAAAGCATCCCCTGCTTTATGGTCTGTGTGACTCTAAATGGACCATAATGTACTAAATGAACGTCATGCTGTATTGAAGAAGACTTGAACATTTGTGTTGTTTCACGGACTGTAAAGTTATTATTCGTTAAAAGTCTCTTCAAACTGTGACACCTGACTGTTGAGTAATATAAAGTCAATATAAAATGAGTAATATATCTACTGCATGTAGAAATGATTCTGCAAACAAAGGCTAACAGACTATTTATTATTTGATGACTGATGCTACAAAATGTAATATGAATTTTCTAAAAGGGTGCTCATGAGAGTGAAAAGAATGGTCTTAATCATAACATGTTCATGCACACAGCACCTGGTTTTATAATTATTAGTAGATTTTATAAAGGCACCTGTGCAGTTTAAGTGGGTGAAATTGCCTCTTTCCTCATAAAAACGTTGTCAAATTGATCGAATCCATCAAAGCACCAATTGAAATTCATGAATTTCCCATTTTCCCATTACTTCCAGTCAGGAGCGTTCCCCATGAGCTCATTCAGTCGAGCGTTTAGCAATTTGAATGGTTGAACTGTACAGTAATTGACTTTTCCTCCTCCTCAGATCTGCAGCTGCGGCATTATTGTTTTCCAACACTCGGGGATTCTCTCAGCGCAGCGGGAACGGCAGATGTGCTGCACAAACCCGCTGTGGCCCGAGTGTTTGATGAGCTGTATCTCACAGCAACTCTTGAATTGTTCACAGTCAGAGAGGGCGAGGGCAGATGTGTGTGCGTCGCGGAAACACAGCTGTAAACAGAAAAGCACTGTGACACGTATCTGCTGCTATGTGGGGATGTCTCCTCTCCATGACCTGGATATTCTGTCAGCGGCCTCAGGGTGTGAATGTCTGACACACAACTCCAGCAGCAATATGTTTCTGTTTTGTTTTACTCAGGCAGAAACCTCCGGTTCTTTAGAGTGAAGTCAAAGCTTCATGTGTTAAAGCTGCATTCTCTCTAGTGTCCACCAGGGGGCGACTCCTCTGGTTGTATAGAAGTCTATAGAAAATGACTCTACTTCTCTCTTGATTTATTCCCTCAGTAAACATTGTAAACATGAGTTTATGTCTCAATCTCTAGTTTCAAGTCTTCTTCAATACAGCATGATGTTCATTCAGTAAATTGGGGCGGGGCTACCTTGTGATTGACAGGTCTGTACACCAATGACCGATCTGGAACTTGTCCGTGTTTTCGTCTTAAAATTGTAACCCTTTAACAGTGTTTTTTCAAGTTCATGATCGTTAATTGCCATATTTTGGTCGCCTAAAAATGTCTTATTCAGAGTTCGGTTGTACTTACCTCCACCTTCTTGTGTCACTTCTGGTAAGAAAACAAGATGGCGATGGCCAAAAGGCCAATCTTGAAAACTTGAAAAATCAGTGAAAGTAAATGCCAACGACAGAGATACGAAGATGTTGCTCACAGACTCTGTTTAGATGGAAGATTAAACGTTGAGCGTCATGTGACGACTCCTCTCGCAGCACATTCAGGGTGATGTTGGTCCTTCTCTGACCTCGTTTCTCCTCATTACTCGATCGCTGTCTTTACTCTAACAGCTGACGTCTTCCTCGCAAAGTCATGCAAACCCCCTCAGCCAGTCGCCTCACACACACACAGACAGACAGAGCGAGGGAGACGGATAATGAGCCTGAGGTTTGCATTCTGTTTAGTGGCTTCAGCGCTGCCTCTGGTGTGTAAACACACACAAACAGAATCTGTGATTTCCACTCACCATATGGACGTTGCACTCCTGCTATCCGCACACACACACATGCAGATGGCCACAAGCTGCTAATTACAACTGCCATTACATTTATTTGTCTTTTGTTATCATGATCTGCTCATGGTTTACAGACGTTTGGCAGATGACTGGTGTAATCCACACTGATTTCTTCAAAAATGATCTTTTGTGAAAGAGATGTCAGGAATTAAAGAAGAGAGCTAGAGAAAGAGAAATGGGGGATTACTTTCAACAAATTGCAGGATTTCAGTTCATCAGCCTTAAACCCCTGAGGCCACCAGGGCGCACCGACTCCAGACCGATCCAAACAGCCATGCTATCGGCTCTCTGAGGCTGTACTTAGGCACAGTGGTGCTTTGAGCTAAGTACTAGAGTCAACAGTCGAACATGCTCACAATGACAATGCAAACATGCTGACGTTCAGCAGGTCGTGTTCATCGTGCTATCGTAGCATATTAGCATGCTAAGTAGAGTACACGCACCGTACAGCTGAGGCAGATGGGAGTTTCATTAGTTCTGCAGGTATTTTGTCATAAACCACAGTTTGCACACATAACAATTAAAAGTCAGAGGATCACCAAAGTTATGAAACATGAATGTTTGTACCAACTTTCATAGCAATCCATCCGATAGTTGTTGAGATATTTCCGTCCGAACCGAAGTGGTGGACCAAGTGTAGGCCTACTTGGGCAAAGTGAGCTAAATGCTAAAGTCAGCATGCTAATAAGCTCACAAAGAAGAAGCTAGCATGCTGATGTTCAGCAGCGATACTCTTAACGATGTTTAGCATTTTATTTTAGCCGGTTAGCATGCAGACATTTCCTAATTATCGCTAAAGAAAAAATGTAATTTTGCAGATTTAATCGTAAAGGACTAATTACATTTTTAAACTGATGGTGGCGCTAGAGGAAAAGTCAGAGGATCACTAAAGTTGTTATTTATCATCCTAAAGGGAAAATTAATTTTTGTACGATATTTCATGGCGATACATCCAAAAGTTGTTGAGATATTTCTGTCTGACCCAAAGTGAGGGACGGAGTCTGTGAGGCTGCAATTGGGCAAATTGGTGCTTTGAGCCTAATGCTAATGTAAGGATGCTAACAAGCTCACAAAGACAATGACAACACGCTAACGTTATGCTGGAATATTCTTAACCATGTTCAGAATCTTATTTTAGCATGTTAGCATGCAAACATTTCCCAAAATTCGATCTCAAGATTTGGTCATAAGGACAAATACAAATCTTCACCTGATGGTGGCACTAGAGAGAAAAACAATCGGAGGATTACCAAAGTTCTTATATATCACCGTGAAGGCATCGGGAACAGTTGTGCCACAATAAATGTCGATCCATCAGGTAGTTGTTGAGATATTTAAAGTGAAAGTGGTGGACGACGGCCTGATGTTCCCTTGAGCCTCACGTGAGCCTGAGCGTCTCCCTCCTGCTTTCATCCTGCGACCTACTTCTGTACAATCTGAAAGCCACCAAGTCTTCCACTCACATGTTTTGTTGTCCTCCACTCCACAGACTGGAGCGCAGTCGT
The DNA here is from genome assembly GCF_949748355.1 of Melanostigma gelatinosum. NCBI lineage: Eukaryota > Metazoa > Chordata > Actinopteri > Perciformes > Zoarcidae > Melanostigma > Melanostigma gelatinosum. Next base: position 1,869,148 of record NC_136651.1, on the reverse strand, counting down.
TTCTAGAAAACTCCGTGACGTCAAAGCTTTCAGCCTCCCAACGTTAGCATTGAAGACCAGATCACTCTACGCTTGGTTTTACCCAGCAGTCATTGTGAATGTATGCATGCGTGTTTTATGCGAGAGTGAACCATCCCCACAGAGTCATCAGACAGGAGATAACGTAGGTGGTGATGCCTCTTTGCAGGACTAACATAAGCTGCTTCCTCAGGAGTCTGACAAGCCTCAGTGGAGAGTGGTGCAGTGTGGGAGGGAGGGGGGGGAGGCATGAATGGATGATGGTGGATTGATGAAGGAAGTGACAGCTGTGGGGGAACACGGAGTTCGGTAGTGGGGTGGATGAGTGTGTTGTTCAGTTGAAATGTTCCAGTCTAGTTCAGAGGGGAGCGTTTGGACTCTTTGGGGACAGGTCTGTGTACCGGCAGTAATAGTCGTGGATGAGGTCTCCTGAAACCAGGTTTCCTGAGAAGACGAGCTTCGTTTAAGATCAGACTACTGATCAGATGCCCTCCACCAACAGTTAAACTATCCCACCTGTTCAGTCTCTGCTCTTTAGACAGATAGAGAGATGGATCAACTTTATCGTCCCCAAGTGTGCAAAAGTGTATTTATTGTACTAAGATGCGGTGTCTTAAAGCTGCATTCTCTCTAGTGGCCACCAGGGGGCGACTCCTCTGGTTGTATAGAAGTCTATAGAAAATGACTCTACTTCTCTCTTGATTTATTCCCTCAGTAAACATTGTAAACATGAGTTTATGTCTCAATCTCTAGTTTCAAGTCTTCTTCAATACAGCATGATGTTCATTTAGTACATTATGGTCCATTTAGAGTCACACAGACCATAAAGCAGGGGATGCTTTAGGGCGGGGCTTACTATGATTGACAGAGATGTATACTCTACACTCCTCCTCAGTCCAGATATGGTGGTTTGTGTTCATTGGTTGCGAAAAAACAACAACATGGCAACGACCGTAATCCAAGATGGCGACGGTGAAATCAAAGAACTCAAGGCTTTAGTCAGTCCACAAACCAACGGGTGACGATATCCACTTCTTATATACAGTCTATGATTGTCACGCAAAGTCGTCTTCCTGATGGCAGACAATCACACTCAGAGATGAGAGGATGTTGGGAGCAGCAATGATTTTTTTATTGCTTGTTTCATGACTTTCTTCTAATACACTCTTCTTCCTTTTAGTTGCACTGTTAGGTTGCCAAACTGTGCAATCTAACGATGCTGTCTAGGATTGCCCGTTGGGGGGCTGCAGCTCTTAGTCAGCCCACATAGTCTCATGGAGATAAAATGCCTCGGTTTCCTTTTACTTCACGTCAATTTGCAACGCTTTCCTCTGAGCCGCTGACCGTGTGTGACAGGTCCTCTCTCTGCACACTCTGTGCGTGTGTGTGTGTGTGTGTGTGTGTGTGTGTGTGTGTGTGTGTGTGTGTGTGTGTGTGTGTGTGTGTGTGTGTGTGTGTGTGTGTGTGTGTGTGTGTGTGTGTGTGTGTGCGTGCGTGCGTGCGTGCGTGTGTGTGCATTTTTTTGCATGTCAATTCGTGCTGATGTTAATGCCAGGTTGGTGAAGGTTATAATTACAGAAGACCTACTTTACTGCACTCACTGGCAGCTGAGAAACACAGACAGACAAATGGAGAGACAAAGATGGAGAGATGGACAGACAAACGGAGAGACAAAGAGAGAGAGATGGACAGACAAACGGAGAGACAAAGAGAGATGGAGAGATGGACAGACAAACGGAGAGACAAAGAGAGAGAGATGGACAGACAAACGGAGAGACAAAGAGAGAGATGGAGAGATGGACAGACAAACGGAGAGACAAAGAGAGAGAGATGGACAGACAAATGGAGAGACAAAGAGAGAGAGATGGACAGACAAATGGAGAGACAAAGAGAGAGAGATGGACAGACAAACGGAGAGACAAAGAGAGAGAGATGGACAGACAAACGGAGAGACAAAGAGAGAGATGGAGAGATGGACAGACAAACGGAGAGACAAAGAGAGAGAGATGGACAGACAAATGGAGAGACAAAGAGAGAGAGATGGACAGACAAATGGAGAGACAAAGAGAGAGAGATGGACAGACAAACGGAGAGACAAAGAGAGAGAGATGGACAGACAAACGGAGAGACAAAGAGAGAGATGGAGAGATGGACAGACAAACGGAGAGACAAAGAGAGAGAGATGGACAGACAAACGGAGAGACAAAGAGAGAGATGGAGAGATGGACAGACAAACGGAGAGACAAAGAGAGAGAGATGGAGAGACAAACGGAGAGACAAAGAGAGAGATGGAGAGATGGACAGACAAACGGAGAGACAAAGAGAGAGAGATGGACAGACAAACGGAGAGACAAAGAGAGAGAGATGGACAGACAAATGGAGAGACAAAGAGAGAGAGATGGACAGACAAACGGAGAGACAAAGAGAGAGAGATGGACAGACAAACGGAGAGACAAAGAGAGAGATGGAGAGATGGACAGACAAACGGAGAGACAAAGAGAGAGAGATGGACAGACAAACGGAGAGACAAAGAGAGAGAGATGGAGAGACAAACGGAGAGACAAAGAGAGAGATGGAGAGATGGACAGACAAACGGAGAGACAAAGAGAGAGAGATGGAGAGACAAACGGAGAGACAAAGAGAGAGATGGAGAGATGGACAGACAAACGGAGAGACAAAGAGAGAGAGATGGACAGACAAACGGAGAGACAAAGAGAGAGATGGAGAGATGGACAGACAAACGGAGAGACAAAGAGAGAGAGATGGACAGACAAACGGAGAGACAAAGAGAGAGATGGAGAGATGGACAGACAAACGGAGAGACAAAGAGAGAGAGATGGACAGACAAACGGAGAGACAAAGAGAGAGATGGAGAGATGGACAGACAAATGGAGAGACAAAGAGAGAGATGGAGAGATGGACAGACAAACGGAGAGACAAAGAGAGAGAGATGGACAGACAAACGGAGAGACAAAGAGAGAGATGGAGAGATGGACAGACAAACGGAGAGACAAAGAGAGAGAGATGGAGAGATGGACAGACAAACGGAGAGACAAAGAGAGATGGAGAGATGGACAGACAAACGGAGAGACAAAGAGAGAGAGATGGAGAGATGGACAGACAAACGGAGAGACAGACGGAGAGACAAACAAAGAGAGATGGGCAGACAGAGAGACAGACAGATGAAAAGAGATGAGCTGAAGGACACAGAACGTCCTCATCTGGCCTCGGAGAGAAAGACGTGTTTCTGTGTTGGATGGATTAGAAGACGACTCTGCAGCTCTGTGAGGCTGTTCTCATGCACAGAGGTGCTCTGAGCTA